>NC_050573.1:12105953-12405953 GCF_011100635.1 Trichosurus vulpecula
TCCAGAGGGAAAAACCAGGACTTGTGGGTAGAGGTTGCAAAGAGGCAAATTCAGGTTTCTTTTTTTTTGAGGGGGGAAGGCAGGGCAATTGGGATTAAGTGACTTGCCCAAGGTCATGCAGCTAGTAAGTGTGTCAGGTGTCTGAGGCTGGATTTGAACTCAGATCCTCCTTACTCCAGGGCCAGTGCTCTACTCACTGTGCTAGCTAGCTGCCCCCAAATTCAGGTTTCTTATGAGGAAAACCTCCTCCCAATGAGAGCTGCCTCAAAGTGTAATGTACTGCCTCTGGAGGTAGTGGTCTCTCTCTTGATGGAAGTCCTCAAACAAACAGTGGAAGATCACTTGTTGAACCTGGTATAGGGCTTCATAGTATGAAGCTTTGGAGCTAGGGTCAAGAAGACTTGATTCAAATCCTGCCTCAGAAGTTTACAAGCTCTGTCACTCTGCATAAGTTATTTAGCATCTCCTAGTTTTGGTTTCTTCATCTATAAAAATGGAGGATAATAACTGTAGTACTCACCTTTCAGGGATGTTGGGAGGATCAGGTGAGATCATGGATACAACTTGTCTTGCAAACCTTAGTGTACTCTATGAATGTCAGTTATTATCAGAGGGGATTCTTGTTCCCATGTGGCTTGGACCAGATGATCTTTGCTGTCCCTTCCTACGCTGAGATCCTGTGATTCTATGAATTCAGTGGATAATTGTCTTTTTATTTATTCTCTTTGTATTCTTGATATACTTCTAAATATACCTTGTTCTCCTTCCCATTATAATGTATTATATCCCCAGTGCTGAGAGCAGTGGCTGGCACATAGGAGACTCTTAATAAATGCTTGATTGGTGAATCATAAGACTGATGTAGTGTGGATGGACTGGGAATATAGGGACCATGCCGTGGAGCACGTGGAGAGAGATATTCTCTGTTTGATTCTAGTCCATCACATGGAAGCTTTGGAGAGCCTGCTTCTAGCCATGTGTGACTGAGAGGTTTGCCTTTATGAAGGTGGAATCCTCTAATTGGCTCAGTGATTTGGAAGAACTGATGACTCAGGGGCTTACAGTGAATATTCTCTGATTGACCGTTGAGCTGGAACCCAAAGGCTATACAACAGGCGTGACCAGCCTCACTACCCCCCTTTCTTCTCTTTGGCCTCAAGTTCTGAGGACTACATAGAGGCTTGGGTAGGGTCTGTCCTCACTTGCATGCAGCCTATGGCCTAATGGTAACACTGGCTCTGGACATGTTCCACCATGGGGCACTCATTTCTCTTAATAAAAACAAAGACAAAGACAACTATGTGCTCATAGCTGCACTGAGGTATGTGGATATCAGGGTAGCTATACCTTCACCCACCCGAGTCACAGGACCAGTGTGCTAAGCGGTTCTTATTCTTTAAGCCTGAAAGCAAGAGTGAGGAACAGAGGCTGGTAACCCCTTTGTACAGCTTCTGAGCACCAGCTCATCAAGAAACTCATCAAAATCTCCCATTGCCAGTCCATCCATTATGAGGTCTTCCAGCTCAATAGCCAATTGGGAGACTGTTTTCATCACACAGTACGAGCCCCTCAGTCATGCATGGCTAAAAGTTGTCTTTCTTCCACTCCTTAGAGCTTCCGTGTGGTGAATTAGAACCTTAGAACACTTGAAGGGGCTCTAAGGAATGGTCCATCAGCATTGCACTCAAAATTTCCATTTATCTTGTGCTCTAGTTTATGGTGTGCTCTTTTCAACCCCCATGAGGTAGGTGAAATAAGAGGAAGGTGCTTAATAAATGCCTGTTGACCAACAACAAAAACCAAAAACTGTGCACAGTGTAATTGTAGTGACCAAGCATGATTCCAAAAAATATGGGAAAAATATACCTTGCTCCTTTCTTTGTGGGGAAGGTGTGTGTGTGTGGGGGGGGCAGGGACTTTGGAGATGGAACACAGCTTTTGAGTAGTATTTTATTTTTTCCCCACAATTACATATCCAGAAAATTTTTAGCATTCATTTTTATGAGATTTTGAATTCCAAATTTTTCTCCCTCCTCTCTTCTGAAAATGGTCAGTAGTTTGATGTAGTTTATATATATGCTATCATGTAAAACATACTTCCATATTCATCACAGTTGTGGAAGAAGAAATAGATCAAAAGGAAAAAAAATGAGAAAGAATAAAAAGCAAGTGGAAAAAATATGCTTTGATCTGCATTAAGAGTCCATCATTTCCTTATCTGAATATGGCTAGCATTTTACTTCATGAACCCTTTTGAACTCATCTTGAATCATTGTGTTGCTGAGAAAAGCTGAGTCCCTTCATAGTTGATCATCTTACGATGTTGCTGGTATTGGATTTTCCTGGTTCCACTCATTTCACTTCACATCAGTTCATACAAGTCTTTCCAGGTTCTTTTGAAATGTGCCTGTTCATCATTTCTTATGGCGCAATAGTGTCCTATTGCTTTGGAACATAGCTTTTGATTTGATGGGTTTAGTTTTGCTGAATGTTGTGAGAAATGAATATTTCTCTCTTGTATTTATTAACTAATTATTAAATCAGGACCAAGATTTCTCCCCTTTTCTACTCTCTCATCCAGAAAACCAACCAGTGTGGGAAATCTCTCTTAAAGATTTACCCAAGCCAAGATCATTGTGTTTGCTCAGACAGGTCGGGGAAAATGTTGATTCTCCTTTTGACAGACAGTGATATGGAAATTGATGCATCTCTTTGACCAAGATTTGAGTGACCCAAGTCCCGTGCCCCAAGACTTTCATTTTACTATGTACATTAACTCTATTTTATTGTATGTCAAACAATCCATGATAAAATGCAAACTTTATAAGCTATAGACATTTGTCACTGAAATGAGAATAGAACAACTGTCAGGGGTTAACAATGTATTTCAATCTCACAGTATAATTATAATTAAACAAGGCTGATGCTATAGTATGCATTGTCTCTTTAAAGTTGTCAAGGAATAGTTTGCTGACTTTTGTTAGATTCCCAGCTAGAAATTAACTCAAGAAGTATGTACGTAGCTTCCATGGATAATTTCCCCATTTTGAGCTGTTCGTCCTCAGCAGGAGAGGTACTTAAAATGAATTTTCTCAGCAATGGAATATAAAATTAGTTTAAATTAGTTTCTTTTTTAACCTTAACCTTTTCCATATTCTGTATTTTTAAAATTTATTTATTTTTAGATTTCAACATTCACTTCTGTAAGATTTTGAGTTCTAAATTTTCTCTGCCCCTTCCCTTCCCCCCTTCCCAAGACGACGTGCAATCCGATATAGGCTCTATGTATACATTCATATTAAACATATTTTCACATTAGTCATGTTGTAAAAAAAAATTACAACTAATGGGAGGAACCATGAGGAAAGAAGAAACGACAACAACAACGAAAAAGAGAGCGAATAGTCTGCTTCGCTCTGCATTCAGACGCCAAAATTATTCTCTGGTTGTGGATCGCCTTTTCCATCATGAATCTTTTGTCTTAGATCCTTGAATTGCTGAGAAGAGCTAAGTCTATCAAGGCTGATCATCGATCAATGTTGCTGTTACTGTGTACAATCTTCTCCCAGTTCTGCTCACTTCACTCAGTATCAGTTCATGTAAGTCTTTCTATGTTTTTTTGAAGTCCACCTGCCCATCATTTCTTATGGAACAATAGTATTCCATTACTATCAACTTGTTCAGCCATTCCCCAGTTGATGGGCATCCCTTCAATTTCCAATTCTTGGCCACTACAGAAAGAGCTGCTATAAATATTTTTGTACATGTGGTTCTTTCCCCCAATTTTATGATTTCTTTGGGATACAGACCTAAAAGTGGTATTGTTGAGTCAAAGGGTATGCACAGTTTTATAGCCCTTTGGGCATAGTTACAAATTGCCCTCTAGAATGCCAAGACCCTCATTTTAATATAGCCCACCTCCCGTCAGAGTTGATTGATACCTCTCAGGAACATCTACTCTTTGAAGGGCATAGAAACTGGGAGCCCACTGCCATGAGGAGTCTTTGGTCTAAGAGACAGCCAAGCGACCATGCTTTTATTAATAAATGTGCTGGCCTTATTAATAAAATGATTAAATTATCCAGAAATGTTGTCTTTTGAACCTTTTTAATCATTACAATGTATATCTTTTTATATGTTATGAGACTTTCTCTCTGAGGCTGGGAAGGAAGGGGACATATTAGGAAATGAAAGTTACATGAAAAGAAAATATTCCCATACAAATTTAAATGATTGTTGAATAAATGAATAGGTGGAGGGCACAGATGCCAGAAACCAGTCAGGTCTGGTTATAAGTGCATAGAGCAATGGACTAAGGAGTCAGTAAGACTGCTCTAAAATGAGGGAGTTGGACATGATGTCCTTTTAAGCTCCTTATTAGCTCTAGATCTCTGGTCATTGGAATTGACCCTCCCCCTCCTGACAAAACAGTCACATCCTCAGATTTGATGGTGCTGAAGGAGAGAGCTCATCTACTGGAGAGAGAGGAAATGGGCAGGTCTAGTGGGTAACCAAAAAGTGTCCTTGGAAACAGACCCACAGAACTTCATGACTATGTGGAGTTTTCAGCACATCATTCTCTGGGCATATCTGTTCCCAGGGCAGTTGAGTGCAAGAGCTGTGAGCCACTCTGATTCTCCACTTTTCCTCCACTTCCTCCTCCCAAACTGTCTCCACAATGCAAGATATCTACAGGGAGCCATTCTCTCCAGCCAGAGTGTGGAAAGGGTGGAAGAATAAAGCTTGTGCTGGAATGAGGCACTCAGGAGCTGAGTAAGACACGTCCTTTATCTCAATTACTAAAGGTCTCGGGGATGTCAAGTGGGAATTTAGCATTTCCCATCTGATTTTCAAAAACTCATAGTAATTTTCAAATGGATTAGATTAGTACCATTTTTGTATGCATAGAACAAGCCTAATTTCTCTCTCCCCCAACAGCCCTTCACATGGTCAAAGACAGCAATCATGGCTCCTCTAAGTATTTTCTTCTGGGTTAAACAGTCTTGTATCATACCATATCCTCCCGTTAACTCCTTCTTATTCTTAGGGACTAAAGTGTGAAGGAAAGCACATGCTAAAATTGGGATTTACCTCTCATTCCCCGGCCACACTTCCCAAGCAAACTGTCCACTCTAGAACTGACCACACCCCGCTGACCTCAACCCTGTACATTCTCTACTCTAACCACCCCACCTTCCCACTGCCAATCCCCACAACTCAGGTCACAATTTTCTAACCCTGCTATTCTAACTGTGACCATAAGCCTCCGACCTTATGATCTCTGGCTTCTAGGTCTGGTTGATGTTATTGTTTATCCATGTCCAACACTCCGTGACTCCATTTGGGCTTTTCTTGGCAAAGATATTGGAGTGGCTTGCCATTTCCTTCTCAGGTCATATTACAGCAGAGGAAAGTGAGGTCAACAGGGTTATGTGACATGCCCAGGATCACACAACTGAAGCCAGATCTGAACTCAGGAAAATGAGTCTTCCTGACTTTGGGATGGGCATTCTATCCACTGCACCACTTAGCTGCCCTCCAGGTCTGGACAAGATTTTAAAGGTCATCTAGTTCAACTCCTTGTCTGATGCATGAAATCCTTTCTAAAATATCCCTGACCAACAGCTAATCACTTGTCTCTGTTAGAGCACTGCCAATGAACAGCAGCTCACTACTTCATAAGATGGTGTAGTCCATTGTTGGACAGCTCCAATTCTGAGGCCCTGCTTATTTTGTTCCACTTTCTAGAGCCATATTCAATTAATCTTCCCTCTTTCTAATGGCAGTCTTTCAGATAGCTAAGATAGATGATAGTCACACACATCCTAGGTCTCTAATTTGGGGGATGCGTTTCCAGTTACTTAACTGTTCCTTCTGTGACATGGGGTTAAGTCTCTTCTTCATCTCAGTTGCATCACTTTGTGGGCCCTGTTTATCAGTAGTTTTCTTACAATGCAATATTGGTATCTTGATATACAATATGGTATATTAAAGTATTTTGTTCATGTCTTATTTCTGTTTCAGACTGAGTTTTATGAGGACAGGAACCCTATCTTATCTAAAGTTTATATCTCTTCATGTGCTTAGCATAGTGCTCCATACACAATAGGCGCTTAAACAATGTTTATTATTGTTAAAATGTGAACACAATACTCCAGCAACACCTCTCTTTCTTTATATTTCTGTATCCATTCACCACCTTGGGAGGCAGTGAAAGAGAGCGAACAGTAGGAGGAGCTTGTGGAATTATATGGCACAGTGGATAAAATGCTGGGTCTGGAGTCAGGAAGACTCTGCTTTCTGAGTTCAAACCCAGCCTGAGACACTTAATCCTTTTTATGCCTCAGTTTCCTCATCTGTAAAACAAGCCAGAGAAGGAAATGGCAAAACCACTCCAGGATCTTTGTCAAGAAAACCCCAAATTGGGTCACAAAGAGTGAGGAATGACTGAACAACAACATTTTCACCCAGGAGTGAGGGAGCAGACAATGGAATGGAGCACTAGTCTGGAGTTCCCTGACCCTGGCATTTTAGATGCTGCCAAGAGTCTGTTCCTGGCTTAGGCCAGTTCTAAAAAGAGAAAGCTGCCCCTTGTACCATTGCTGGTTTGGAGACGCTTCGCAGTGGAATGATGAGGACTGGCTTAAAAGGATATAACCAATGCTTTTTTTAAGCTTTCAATTTTATCATCAAGCATTTGTCTTCTCTCGCTCCAACCTCCCCCTAAAATAAGTAGTAAAAGAAAAAACAAATGAACACACAGAGCAGGAAACTGTCTGCCTCACTTTGCACCTTGGTCTCATCACCTCTCATCACTGGTCCTGTTGTAGGAATTTTCTTGAAGTAACTCATGCCAATAAGTCAGCATGAATCATAGAGACAGATCTTCCTGCACCTTATTACTCTTGGAGTGTGACACACCCCACCAGCAGTTAATGGGAATGTGTGCCTGATAATTTGGCAACCGACCCTTATATATTCTCTCCCTCCTGAGCTACTTAGAGCCCAGGAGAATAACAAAAGAGATGTGCTTTTCACAGAATGGTTTGATCAGAGCAGGAAGAACACTTAGATGGGAAAAGGTGCTTACTATAACAAGAAAAGATGCTTATTACTTGTCAAAGTAATTGTCCTTGTTAGCATAGCCATTTACACTAAATTAAAGGAAATGATACCTTCTTTGTCAGTGAGCCAGTCAATAAACATTTATTAAGGACCTACTATGTGCTTTCTGGGCAGTGGGATCTGATACCAGACACTGAGGTCCTTACTCAAACTAAACATTCAGGCATTCAAACTCTTCTGCAGAGAGCACAAGTCCAATGGGCTGGCCACATTGTTTGAATGCAAAATGTACACTTGCCAAAAAGACTGTTTTATGGAGAACCCACAGAAGGTAAGCACTCACGTAGAGGTCAGAACTTTGGAATTGATTGTGTGACATGGGAAGCACTGGCACAGGACTGCTCAACATGGCATGCCCACATCAGAGAAGGTGCTGTGTTCTGTGAGCAAAGTGAAATTGAAGGAGCCCAAAAGAAATGCCAGATGCACAAATTTAGAGAATCCACCTCAAATGTTCACATGGAGTATTTGTGGCCAACCTATGGTAGTGCATTCTGAGCAAGTATTGATCTGATCAGCCAGAGTCCAACACACTGTAACTTGACTCTAGCATAGTAATGCCATTTTGGTCCTCTTTGAGAACAAAGGACAACAACCAACTGATCTGGGCAGCTAGGTGGCACCACAATGCACAGAGCACCCAGCCTGGAGTCAGGAAGACTCATCTTCATGAGTTCAAATCCAGCCTCAGAAACTTGCTGGACACTTAACCTGTTTGCCTCAGTTTCTTCATCTGTAAAATAAGCCAAAGAATGAAATTACAGACTACTCCAGTATCTTTGCTAAGAAAACCCCAATGGGGTCACAAAGAGTTGGACATGACTGAGCAACATGTGCTCTATCAGACAGAATAAAGAGGACCACCTCTTTGAATTATCAAAGCACTCTTTTCTTTCTCTTCTTTTTTTCATTTTGTAGTCATAAATTAATTAGGAAGAAAGGCTATATGGGAGGAGACAGATGCTTTAAACTATTGCTGCAGTAGAAATGCCTTAGCACAGAGTAAGAAATGGTAAATACAGGACAGAATGAAACACACTTTCTTAGCTCTTAAAAATCATCTTTTCACAGTCCTCTGAGCATCTAGGAGAAGGTCACCAGGTAAGAAAGATATAGTCCATAAAGATCATTTGAGAGAACTTGGGAGATCTGGTTGAAAAAGGAGAGGGATGGGGTCCCTGCTTTGAAGTGTAGAGATCAGCTTTTTTTCTGCTGGACCAAAGGCCGAACAATAATTCTTTGGGTGGCAGGTTTGTACAACAGAGGCAAGAAGCAGATAGACCTGTGGGCTTCCCTTGGCTCTTTTGTTCTTGCCCTCTGGCTTATTTGCATACCAGCCAGCCAAAAGCATTATGGGAGCTGAGGGCAGATGGACAACTCCAATTTCCAGAGCTCCTGGGGTCTTTTGATGAGTAGTCCTCACAAGGGGCTTTGGAGATACAGGCTGATAATCAGAAATTTGACAGGAGTAAAAAGGACTCTCCTAACCCTAAGAGAGCCAGTTGCTGGGGCCCGGACCTGATCTAGAGATGCATTGTCAGGTAAAAGAATAGACTTACTTTTAGCCTGAGGCTTTTTCTGGCTTTTGTCTGCCTCAGTATGACCTTTGTGGCTTTAGCTGTCATGAGCACCAAAAAAAGCTTTAGTCTTCCCCTTAAAGGGCAGAGGTTTCCTGGCACCCTGCTACAACAGGAAACCTGGAAGGGGGTGCATAGGAGAGAGGACCAGCCTGTGGTAGCAGAGTAGTGAATGTGGCAGCCACTGGTGAGTGGTAACTTCTGACAGTTTACCCCATGTGTTTGTGTGAAAAGAACAGTAATAGCTGACATTTATATAGCCCTTACTATGTGCCAGACACTGTGCTAGGCACCATACCAACAGCTCTGTGAGGTAGGGACTGGTACCATCCCCATTTTACAGATGAAGAAACTGAGACAAGCAGAGGTTAAATGATTTACCCAAGGTTACACAGAGAGTGTCAGAGGCAGGATTTGAATTCAGGTCTTCCTGACTCCACATCTCCATTGCACCATCTCGATGACTATGCCCCATAGCAGAGCTGGGAATTCAGCCCAGGTCCTCTGTATCTAAACTCAGGTATCATCCCACCACACCACACTGCCTTACATCCAGCCCAACTCCAACATCCTTCTATTTTATAAATAGGAAAACTGAGGCCCAGAATGTATAGCCTGTAACTCTACCATCCAAGAGAGGTGCTTGGGGAGGCTTTTCCCAGCAGTTAACCCTCTTGGACAATGAGAGGAGAGGCAAAGAGAGACTGGTATATGGTGGAACAGACCTGGATTTGGAGTCTGAAGCCCTGGGTTCAAATCTTGGCTTTGCTTATTAGTTTCCTCTTGTAAAATGAGGGAATAGGGCTGGCTGACCTAAGTCCTATGATCCCATGAACACATTCCTCAAGGCTCCATCTTGGGCTGCTTTTGCCTTGGTGAGCTCATGCATGCCCACTGCCTCTACCACGGACAGCTCCCAAAACCCTACTTCGTTTGCACTCACCTATTTCCTGAGTCCTACCCTTTTATCTCACACTGCCCATAGGATGTCACTACTTGGACATTTTATTTACCAAATCCTGGACTCAACCACGGCCAAAATGTACCACCCCCCAGCCCATCTCTACTTCTCTTCTTCCTCTTCTTCCTCATCCTCAGTATTTTCTGTCAATGTCAATGTCAATATCCTCCTAGGCCACCCAAACTTCAAACCCAGAGGCCATCTTTGAGTAGATGAGTAATGCATCGTGTTTAGGATTAGAAGATTTGGGTTCAGATCCTAGCTCCAACCCTGACTTCTGAGACCTTGGGACAAATCATTTACCCTTTATGACCCCAAGCCTCCTCCTCAGTAACAAAAAGATGTTAGATGATCTCTGGGGTTCCTTTCAGTTATTGATACTATGAATTCTGTCACTTCCTGTCCATGTCCTGTCACATCTGCCACCACAACATGTCTTATACTTGTTCCCTCTTCTCCATTCGCATCATCTCTGTCCTAGTTCAGAGCTTCATCACCCCTCTTCTGACCACTGCAATAGCCTCCTAAATGGCCTCCCTGCTGCAAGATTAATTGTGAATGAAAAAGCATTTATTAAGTGCTTCCTGTGTGCCAGTGCTTGTGCTAAGTGCTTGGAGTACAAACACAAAAGCTTGCCTTGGAGGAGCTTGCATTCTAATAGGAGGAGGGACAGTTTGGGTGTGAGAAGCCACAGAGGTGGACTAGTGGAGCCATAGGTGATTGGCCTAGACTTTCCAGGGATGTGTTCCAAATTCCCTAGGTTGGCATTCAAGATTCTCCACAATCTTTCCCACTTGAGCTGACACTACCACCCTTTGTGGATCCTCTGTTTTAGCCAACCTGGGAGCCTTAGAATTTCCTCACCCTGGCCTGTGCTTCCTGATCTCTGTGCTGTCATTCAGGTATTTTATGCCCTAGAAATGACACTCTCCCTCTTCCCTTAGCTGTTTATTAAAATCCTTTCATCCAAGGCCCATCAGAGGTGCCACCTCCTGAGATATCCTCCTCTTTTCATCTTCCAAGGTTTTGTTTGCATCCCTTTTCCCTACAAGGAACCAATCTTGGTTTATTTTGCCTGTTATCTGTGTGCATGTCTTATCTTTCCTCCTAGGCAACCAGGCAGCTGGAGGGCAGGAAGTGGGCAGGGTAATGAATGCTCTGGTTAATATGGCACTTTGAGACTGACAACAGCAGCCCTGGGAGGCAGATGGGAAAAAGATTTGTTGTTCAGTCGTTCAGTCCTGGCTGATTCTTTGTGAACCCATGGTCACATTAGCATGCTAATGCTGTCTATAGAGTTTTCTTGGCAAAGATACTGGACTGGTTGGCCATTTCCTTCTCTGGTGGTAAAAAGATTGTCCCCCTTTATAGGAAGTGGGTCTACCTCCCACCTCCATGCCTTTGAATTGACTGTGTCTTCCCTCAGGCTGGCTCTTCCTCCTCCACTCTCCCTTCAAGTGTACTCAGCTTCCTTCTGAGCACAGCTGGAGCAGCACCTTCCAAGTGGAGCCTTCCCTGACCACCCCTACCTCATTTATTCATGTTCTTCATATGTTTATTGCCCATTTACTGGAATAATGTCTGTATTCCCTACCCCCATTGAATAGAAGCTCCTTGAGAAGAGTGACTATTTTTTGTTCTAGTCTTTTTGCTAGGCACGGTGCCTGGTGGCTAATAAATAGGTGTTGGTGATCTGATTAAATTAGGAGGCAGCAAGGTCCATCAGGAAGAATGCTGAATTTGGAGTCAGAGAACCCAAGTCCTATTCATTACTCTGTTATTTATTAGTTCTGTGACTTTGGGCAAATCACTTGGCTTGAGATTCAGTTTCCTTATCTGTAAAGTGGGACTAATGGTCCCCACAGTGTCTATCCCACTGGGTGAGGAGCCAATGAGGTAATGGTAGTCAATAGCATTGTTATTTTAAAGGGCTATAGGAAAAAAACTACAGAAAGAAAAAGATGGGGGGGGGGAACTCCCTTTCTCTTCTCTCTTTTGCCTGAGCCTAGAGGGGCCAGGGTCTCCCATTGCATCCTGGGCCATCTCCAGTTGTCCTGGTGAATATTAGTCCACTGGATCCCGATGGCTCTGGAGGAGAAAGTAAGGTTGGTGACCTTGCACAGCCCTCCCTCACTCAAATCAAAGTCAACTGCAAGTCACGTCATCATTTCCCTGATGGCAGGGTCCTCTTCAAAAATGAAGGACAAAACACAATCTCTTTTGTACACAAGAGGTTGTCAGTGACCCTCCTTCCTGATGAACAAGTGAGACAGCTCCAAGCCCAGAGGACCATCTCAGGCAATGCTGGGGCACAGCTTCCTGCTTCTCAAGCCTCTTACAAAGTTTGGAAAGGAAGGGAGAGAAGGGACTGCCAGAGGCAGGCAGACAGCATGATCAACTGAGGCTGGGACATGGCATTGATGGCAGAGCCTGCTCTGGAACTGTCTTCTAACAGACAGTAAAGATCCTCAACCACTCCATGAAACCAAAAAGGGTCATTCAATAGATGAACACAGAATTTGGGAACTACCCTGTAAGATGACACCAGCTGAAAAAAAAAGTGACCTCCATCATCCCAAGCCTGGAGGACACAGACATTCAGATGCCTACGGCCCCCAAGGAGGGGCTTCGAGCTTGTTCCACAGCTTCAAGGGATTTCTGGACTTCTTGCAGAGCTGCCCCTTTAAGAGGTAGGCTGGGGAGGGGGGGCGCGCAAAGTGCTGCCTGGCTAGCACAGTCCCTGTTCAGACCAGACTGAAATCAAGAGTTCTTCGGGTGGAGGAACTGGAGACTCTGGGGACCTGGTAGCTACTTCCAGGTGTTTGCAAGGCTAAGACAGGAAAAGGGAGATTAGACTCTTTATGCTTTGCCCCAAAGGGAAGAGCCAGGAACAACTGGTGAAGTTTGCAAAGAAGCAAATTCAGGCTTGAAATCAGGAAAAGGTCAGAAGAATTAGAAATTGTTGTGAGTGGGAGGGGCCACTCTGGGAGCTGGTGGGCTTCCTATCACTGAGGCCTTTAGACTGAGGTTGGCTGACCACCTGGGGGTGTTGGAGAGGGGAGTCTGTTCAGAACCAATCAGCACCTGGCCTCGGAGGGCCCTCCCAGCCCTAGACGCCTTGGGTTCTGATCCCAAACACAGGCCAGGCCAATTGCAGCAAATGTCCCTTGGACTGCTCTGAGGCCCCATCTTTTCTGACCTGGCCAGACCTGATGTTTCCTGCTCCTCCTGGCCCCTCTGTCCCCAGACTAGGCCTCCAGCGTTCTTGCCTCAATCTCCTATGCTTCTTTCTGCTGTTGGGAAGCTCTCTTCCCTTCTCACCTAGATTCTCCCTTTGACCCCAGGGGTAACAAAAACAAGGGATTTGCCAGGTGTGGGTGGGCTCCTCAGGAGGCTTGTTACAGCTGCCCCATCTGCTCTGGATCCCTTGCAGCAGACGAGACCTGAAGAATTCCCCGTGGGCCTCCCCAAGCTCCCAGCATCCTCACACCCTGTGCTTCCTGCCTCCCCCTCCCCAATCACCTCTTAGCTGAAGCAAACACCCCCAGGCTTGGGCCTCTCACTCTGGGCCATGGTCAGTGAGTAAATCACATGCACACATACAGACACAGACACACACAGACAGACACAGACCAGACAGACACACAGACACATAGACAGACACAGACACAGACAGACAGAGACAGACAGAGACAGACACAGACAGACAGAGACAGACAGAGACAGACACAGACAGACACACAGACACAGACACACACACAGACACAGACCGACACACAGACACACAGATACAAACACACAGACACAGACAGACACACACAGACAGGTAGACATACAGACACAGATAGACACACACAGACACACACATAGACACAGGCAGACACACAGACACACACACAGACACAGACAGACACAGACACACACACAGACACAGACAGAGATACAAACACATAGACACAGACACACACACAGATACAAACACACAGACAGACACACACAGACAGACACACAGACACAGATAGACACACACAGACACACACATAGACACAGACAAACACACAGACACAGACACACACAGACAGACACACAGACACACATAGACACAGACACATAGACACAGACAGACAGACACACAGACACAGATACACACACAGACACAGACACAGACAACAGACACAGACAGACACAGATGCAGAAACAGATACACACACAGACAGACACAGACAGACACAAACACACACACAGACACAGACAGACACACAGACACGCATAGACACAGACAGACACATAGACACACAGATACAAACACACACACAGACACAGATACAAATACATAGACACAGGCACACATGCACAGATACAAACACACAGACACAGACAGACACAGACAGACACACAGACACAGATAGACACACACAGACACACACATAGACACAGACAAACACATAGACACAGACAGACAGACACACAGACACAGACGCACACACAGACAGACACAGACAGACACACAGACACAGACAGACACACAGACACAGACACAGATACTCACAGACACACACATAGAAAAAGACAGACACATACACAGACAGACAGACAGACACACACACGGACACACATGGACACAGACGGACACACACAGACAGACACACAGACACAGATACACACAGACAGACACACAGACACAGACAGATACACAGACACACACAGACACACACACAGATACAAGTACACAGACACACACACAGACACAGACACACAGACACAGACACAGACACATACAGATACACACACAGACACACACACACAGACAGACACAAACACTGACACAGACACACACACGTTTTTCAGTAGGAAATGGTGAGTAGCTCCAAATGAGCCCACCTCACTTCCAAAGTTCCCTCTTTCTGTTGAGGGTTACCCCCTCATTCTAGCCTCCCTTGTTGGAAGACTCAGTCTTTTCTGCCACTCTTTACTCTCACCTTAAACAAGACCACTGATTTAGAGCTGGAAGGGACCCAAGAGGTCAGTGAATACCTCCTCCCCATTTTACAGATGTGGAAACTGAGGCACCATGAGATTAAGTGACTTACCCAGGGTCACACATCTAGTAAGTATCTAAGGAAGGACTTGCAGTCAGCTCTTCCTGAGTCGATGTCCAAAGCTCTAACTACTGCGCCACCTCGCACCCATGTCCTAGCGTCTGCCATGTCTTGACATTTCTCCCTTTGCATTTTTCCCATCTATTCTCTTCCCTTTGTTCACACAAATGGCCCTTCATTCCTTCTTGCCTTGTCACTGGTCTGGCAGCCTCCATTCTCCCCCAACTTGAAGCCAGTCTCCACTCAGCTGTCCAAGATTTTCCTTAACCATAGGTCTGACCGCACTCCATTCAGCATGCCTCCCTGTTACTTCTGGGATCCAATATTGATATCTAGGTGGCACAGTGGACAGAGCACTGGGCTTGGAGTCAGGAAGATCCAAGTTCGAATCCAACCTCAGACATTAGCTTGTGACCCTGGGCAAGTCATATAACCTCTGCTTCAGTCTTCTTCTCTCTAGAATGGAGATCATAGTAGCACTTACCTTCTAGACTTGTTTTGAAGATCAAATGAGTTAATATTTGTAAATCACTTAGCGCAGTGCCTGGCACACAGTAGGGGCTTAATAAATGCTTGCTGATGGATTAGTTGAGTAGGTCATTTCCTTCATTAGAAGGCAAGGTCCTTGAGGTCAAGGATTGTTTCACTCATGTCATTGTAACCTCAGCCACAATGTCCTTAGGACACTGCTCTTTGCAGTCAGGGACCCTCTCTCTTGTCCAGCTCCTCTCTCCTCTCCTTTCCCATCTGTCTCTTGGTTCAGAGCTAGGTCATTTGGCCTGCTGTGTAGACAAATGACTCCCTGGGCCCAGGAGGGAAAACCCAATTCAGTACTAATTTACACGAATGCTTTTGCATCTTGTACTTTAAGACTGATGGTAAGATTTCCATTTTCAACTCACATGTAGATTTGTGCTTTTGTTCATGGACTGGGAATTCCCTAAAGTCCATGGCTGTGCCATTCCTCATGAACTCTCTCTCCATTTGTCTTGAGCAAAACCAATGGCTTATTCACTGAGGTTCAGCACACAATTTGTCCTATCACCCATTGCCCAAAAGATCCCAGGAAACACTGCTTCTTTTTTAAAAAAATATTATTTTATTTTCCCCACAATTACATGTAAAAATAATTTTTAACTTTTTATAGTTTTGATTTCCAAATTCTATCCTTCCCTCCTTCCCCCACCCCTTCCCTGAGACAGTAAGCAATCTGATATAGGTTATACATGTACAATCATACAAAGCATCTCCATATTAGTCATTTTGTGCAAGAAAACTCAAACAGAAAAAAAGAAAGTGAAAATAGTATGTTTTGGTCTGTGTTCAGACTCCATAAATTCTTTCTCTGGAGGTGGAGAGCATTTTTCATCATGAGTCCTTTGGGACTGTCTTGGGTCATTGTATCGCTGAGAACAGCTAAGTCATTCACAGTTCTTCATCGTACAGTGTTGCTGTTACTGTGTACAGTGCTCTCCTGGTTCTGCTCACTTTACCTTGGAGCAGTTCATGTACATCTTTCCAGTTTTTTCTGAAATTATCCTGGAAGCATTGCTTCTAACAGCTTTAGTAGAGATACAGCAGATGGTGCCTTTAATGCCATCAGGTCTCAAATGAGGTGATTGGATTAGACCAGGGTTTCTTCAACTGCTGTCTGTGGACTGGTTTTTAAATGATAGTTTGATAACTGTATTTCAATATTTATAATGGGGGGTCTGGTGCCTGCCCAAATAACTTTAAATGGGAAGAGGCCAGAGGACTGGAGCATGCATCATTGGGCAAAGACTTGTCCATCGGCTAGCCAGAACTGTCTGGTTCTTTAAAATGATCTGACTGAGCACAATTGGGGCTTGTTCTGTATTTGAGTCTGAGAATGATGGATACCTTCCCTCACAACCAGTGACAGTATATGGTAAAGAAAAGGGTCTGAGGGCCTCCCTGGTCCCTCTTTAGGCCACATGGCCTTAACCACTGGGCCAGAGGGTTGGCCTTTTCTTTCACCTTTTTCTTTCTTAGGTGCAGAGAATGGAGTGTCCAAGCCCAGGAGCTCAGGCCTTGGAGATCCAGAGTCCAGGAATCTAGCATAGATGTTGCATCATTAAAGCCCTGGGGAGTAAGGGGCTGGGGACAAGTCCAGGGGGTGCTTTAGACTTGAACTTGAAAGAGCTAATGCTTTACAGGAACTGAACTAAGCTGTGAGTTTAGTCCCCCTCCCCCCAGAGGCTGAGGTGGTGTGTGTGGAAATTATGCTCCCCCAGGTACTGAGTAAAATGTTTGTAAATGTGTTCTTGCTAAATCTTTGAAGTAAACAGCACTTTGTAAAAGCTAATCTGATGTCAAGTGGTTATATGGAACTAGGCTGCTAGTCATCAGGCCTTTAAGATGGGCGGACATGACCTGTGGGGGCTTGAGCTGTGGCAGAGAAGAGAAACTTCCTAAGGCCTTTAGGGTACCCAGGACCTCTGTGGGGGTTGGAAAATGTGATGGACCTCCCCCTCAGACAGCTCAGAGTCAAATCCATGGTACAAATAAGATTAGTTTCCTTTGTGATCCTATGTATTTAATTTTAAACATTTAAAAATGTTGTTTTGGTAAGGGTCTATGGGTTTCACTGGAATTCTAAAGGGTCCAGGAAACAAAACAGGTTGAGAATCTCCAGATGAAATCATCATTAGGCCCCTTGCAGTCCTCTGACTTCTGCTCTCCCTCCCCATTCCCTATTCTAAAGTTCCTCTCAGCTCCCAGACCCCCTGTGATCACCCTGTAGTGAAGCGAGGAAATACACAGAAGTGAAATGGAAATTGTGTCAGGAGCAATGGGGTGAGCCTTGGGGAAGGTGATTTAGGGACATTAGGAGGTGGAGGGTTTTCTGGGGACAGAACTGAATGTGTGGAAGGCAGAAGCCACCAGGGGAGAGTGGGTATTAAAGACTTGATCCAAGAAATGTAAGGAATCTTGGTGAAGCTGGAGCCGAGGTCCAGGAGAGGTGACGTGCTCTCCAGACCCAGGCAGCTGCAGGCGAGGGCACAGGGCACAGGGCAGTGGGCAGCAGATGATGGCTTCTGAGGTGGGGGAAGGGGAGGAAGGAGAAGTGATGCTGCCAGGCAGCTGGTTCTAGGCCTGCCCAGGTTGTCTTGGTAACAGCAGTTGGAGGAGTGATTCTGGCTTCCAGCCGCTGTCAGTGAGCTGAAGTTGTGCCGGACAGGGCTCTCTTTAGCGACAACTGCTTGGGCTGCCTCCTTTCTCCTGTGGCTCAAGCCTAGTCGATGGCGCTCCTTTTCTTTGCAAATTATTGCATCTTTTTTGGAGGGGGAAGGCAAGGTAATTGGGGTTAAGTGACTTGCCCAAGGTCACACAGCTAGTAAATGTCAAGTGTCTGAGGCCGTATTTGAACTCAGGTCCTCCTGACTCCAGGGCTGGTGCTCTATTCACTGCACCACCTAGCTGCCCCATGTATGTTTTTATCTTATCATTCCTCACCTCCAACAGAATGGAAGCTTCTTGAGAGCAGGAGCTGAGTTGTAGGAAGAGTTGATTGGGGATGAGGGGGTGAGAGCAGATTTCTGGATTGACAAAGACCAGAGGCCATGGATAGGATGGGTTGCTACCAGTATCATTAGGGATTGAGGGGGGTGGCAGACTTCCAGAATGACAAGGACTAGAGTCCATATACAGGATGGGTAGGCATAGGGATGGGTTGCTATCAGCATCATCAGGGGGTGGGAGTGTTGGCAGACTTCTGGAGCGCAAAGGACCAGAGTCCATGTACAGGATGGATGGGTATGGAGATGAGTTGCTATCAGCATCATTATGGGGTGAGGGGGTTGGAAGGCTTCTGGAAGAACAAAGACCGGAGTCCATGTACAGGATAGGCAGGCATAGGGATGGATTGCTATCAGTATCATTAGGGAATGAGGGGGTTGGGAGGCTTCTGGAAGGACAAGGACTAGAGTCCATATGCAGGATGGGCAGGCACACTACGGCGTCACTAGAGGGAACATCCACATGGTTGAGATCCTAGCCTTAACTGAGAATATTTCAATGTCCCTAACACCTAGCACATAGCCCTGGTATATAGCACAGACATAGGTGATTAAACCAGTGATTTCATTGATACAGGGACCTCTCAGAGGAGGAAACTCCCTCTACCAGTGCACATCAGCACTTCCTCTGAAGATGGAGAGGCCTGGGGCAGTGAGAGGTTAGAAGTGGCTTGCCCAGAGTCCTGGCACCAGCGGTAATCAGAAGCAAGGCTTGAGCTCAGGTCTTTCTGAGCACCCCTCTCCAGGCAATAGGCCACACTGCCTCATAGTGTGAGGATAATGTTCTGATGGAAGCTTCTTGAGGGAATGGGCTGATTCATTCTTTGCATCATTATCACCTGTCAGAGAGCACACAGTAGGTGCTTAATAAATGCTTGTCAATGGACCATTTGGTCAATTGGTCTGACTGCAAGTGCATTTACTAATGAGACAGCAGTGCACCCTCTGGGTATGCCAAACAGCACTGACTGCCATCCTTCAGCTGGCTGGGAGGTGCCAGACCCTGAGTAGGCTGGGTGCATTTCTGGCAGGTGTTTGCTTATAGCTGAAATTCCAACCCCTGGCTGGTTTCCATTTCAATTCTGTTTCTCAGAGTGCATGTCATTGGTAATGATCTCCATGTCCTGGGCCAGAAGAGCACAGAGATGACCCCCAGATATGTCTGGCTGTCGTTTTTTCTATAATCTGACAAAACAGCCCCAGCCATGTTCCTGCAGCCAAGCGTCACAATAATGATGCAGCAGGAGGCTGGGGCAGTAGAACAGAGATGGATGGCACAGAGTCATGGAATCACAGCATCTCAGAGCCTGAAAGGACTTCCAAGGCCATCCAGATCAGACTTCTCATTTTATATATGAGGAAACTGAGTCCTATGGGGGATAATGACTGGCTCAAGGTCACAGAAGAGGACAATGGGACAGTCATGTCTCTATTCTTGCACATTGCCTCCTTAATGTAGCCCAAGATGGCATTAGCTTTCTTGGCAGCTGTAGCAAGTCACCCCGTCTCCTTCTGGCTCCTGTCTTAGTCCTAATTGGAAGCTAGGACCATTCTCAAGTTTGTGTCAGGTTTGGGAAGCCTGACGAACCATACTGGTTGTTATCTCTTTAGAAAGAAGTTTTCATTTTTATTATTATGAGCTTGGCAACTATCCACAAATAAGAACATTTGCCCTAAAATAAGATTGCTTACCAAACCATGGATCTTCACTACATATCAATTCCCTTTTGGGGGGGGGTATATCTCAAATTTAACATGGTAGTTCCAGCATTACACTGCTCATTTGTGTTCCCTTGTGACCCTTCTTCTGCTCTTTTCTTTGTATTTCAAAACATTTGATACTTCTTTTTTTCCTTCCCTCTAAAGTACCATTATCACTTTCCACTCAAATCACTTCCCTAAAAACAAATGCCACCTCTTGTAACATAAGCAAACCAACTTGATACATTGGCTGTATCTGAAAATGCCCCTTTCATTCTGCACCATCGACTCTTCCAAAAGGTGAGCAGCATGCTTAACTGTCTAGTGGAGTCATCATTGCATCGATCCTAGTTCTTTGATCTTTCCCAGTCGCTTTACCTTGACAATGTTGTAGTCATGGCATAAATTGTCCTGCTTTCACTAACTTGCTTTCGCATCAGTTCATACCAATTCTCTTAAATTTCTCTGACTTTGTCCCATTCACCATTTCTTAAGGTACAATTGTTTTTTTTTTCCTTACATTCGTTTGCCATACTTTCTTCAGCCATTCCCTAACTGATGGTCACCCCTTTTGTTTCCAGTTCTTTGCTACAGCAAATAGTTCATATGGCTCCTTTCCTTATTTAGTTTATTTCCTTGGGGTATAAGCATGGTGACTGGCATAATAACCAAGTCAAAAGACTTGTATAGTTTCATGATATTTCGAGTACAATTCCAAATGGTTTTCTAGAATGATTGGACCAATTCAGAGATCCAACAACAGTGCATCAATATATCTGTCATATATTTGCTCCTTCAAAACTTGTCATTTTCCCTTTTGGCCATCTTTGCCAAACAAGAGGGCATGAAGTAGAACCTCAGAATTTTTAAAATCTGCATTTCTGTAATTATTAGTGTTGTAGATTTTGAAAATGTGGCTGCTGAGAGTTTGGATTTCTTTTTTAAGTACTGTCTGTTCATATCTCTAGACCATTTATTTATTGGGGGAATGCCTCTTGTTTTCCTATATTTTAATCAATTCCATATATATATATATGGTATTAGAGCTTTGTCATAGAAGTTTGCTGCAAAATTTTCCCCGTTTACTGTTTCCTTTCTGATTTTGCTTGTGCAAAAACTTGTCAATTATGTTATTTAAATTTATGTAGATCTATTTAAATATATCTAGGCAAACATTTAATATTCATATTGATTAATATGTTAATATACTTATTAATATAATATTAATGTATTATAATAATATGAATTTATATAAATAAATAATTTATATTGTTGAAAATTTTCACTCTATCTTCTGTGAGACTCTCTCTTGTTTGGTAGGGATATACTTCCCTTATTCTTACTTGAAAAGGTATTTTCTCCTTTGTTTTACAAACTTGTTTATGATTATTTTGTGATATCTAGGTCATGTGTCCATTTGGATATATTTGGAGCTTGTTGTAGTATATGGTGTAGGGAGCTGGTCTATAGCTAATTTCTACCAGATCACTTAATAGCAGCTTTTGTCAAATAGTGAATTCTTACCCTAGTAGTTGAGTACTTGGGTTTACAAAATGCTCCTAGTAACTACTATGTTCAATTTCATCTGGGTCTTGTTATTTAATATGTTCCACTATTCAACTTTTAAAAATACCCAATGCCAAGTAGGCTTTATGATTATTGCTTTGTAGTATAGTTTGTAATCTGGCACTGTTAGATCCCTTTCTTTCCCATTTTTTTCATTATTTCCTTGAGGTTCTTGGCCTTTAGTATCTCCAGATGAATTTAATATTTTCTCTAGCTGACATGATGAAATCGTTTGATAGATTGACTGGTATGGTACTGAATAAATAAATTGACTTAGTATCATCATTTTTACTACATTGGCCTAGTCCTTCCATGATCAATTAATGTCTCCAATTATGCAGATCTGTATTTCCACAAAGAGTGCATTCATAAGTTCCTGCATGTGCTTCTTTTATATTTTATACTTTATGTTTTATTTATATTATTAGTAATTGAATATTTTATACATTCTATAGTTATTTTGAATGAAATTTCTGTATATCTTTCTGCTGGATTTTGTTGACAATGCACAGAAAGGCTGATGGTTTTTGTGGATTTATTTTATAATTTCACTGAAATTCTTTAATGATTTTGGTTAATTTTAATTGGCTCTATAAGGTTATCTAAGCAGACAGCATCATATCTGCTAAAATGAACATTTTATTCCCTTTCTGCCTATACAAATTCCCTCAATTTATTTATTTTTTTATCTTGTTCCTATAACTGGTACTTCCAGCACTACATTAAATCATAGTGGTGAGAACAGACACCCTTGCCTTACCCTTGATCGTATTAGAAATGCATTTAGTTTGTCCCTATTACATATGATTCTGGCTCTTGCTTTTTAGAATGAAACTATTTACCATATTAGGAAAGGTTCATTTATTCCCATACATTTTAGTGATTTTTTAAATAGAAATGGGTGTGTTAGATTTTGTCAAGTTTTCTGGCCTACTCTTTGTCAAGGGGGACTGTGATTTCTGCCTTGAGAGAGTCAGAAGAAGGGCTATGAGTAGGTGCTCACTCCTTCCCTCACTTATCTCCAAGAGGAGTTTCAGACTAGAACTATAACTCTTGCTTTACAAACTTGTTTGTGATTATTTAATTTATTTATTTCTGCTCCCTTAAACATTGCTAGTCTAGGGATACAATAGTTTCAGAACAAAAGCTGCTTCACTGGTCACTATCCTTTAGGGGGAAGAATGCTGGTTGGACCCCTTCACACCAAAT
The DNA here is from genome assembly GCF_011100635.1 of Trichosurus vulpecula. Classification (NCBI taxonomy): domain Eukaryota; kingdom Metazoa; phylum Chordata; class Mammalia; order Diprotodontia; family Phalangeridae; genus Trichosurus; species Trichosurus vulpecula. The sequence goes on from NC_050573.1 coordinate 12,128,731, forward strand.
GCTAGCTATAGAAAAGACTATCACAAATAGTGAATAGTGAGTAAACCCATTTATCTGAATAAAACATTAGAATATGCTAGAAAATATGTGAGAGAGTGAGCTCTTTAGGTGGAAGAGATAAGATATCAGCTCAACAAAGAGAGAGATTTCTCCCAAGGGGAAATTCTCTCTTTAAAGTCCCTAGGAAGGCAAGCTAGAGATGAAAAACATGTTGAGAAGTCAGCTTCCACTTTAAGTCTTCAACTTTCACAATTTTTCTCTCTCCCCACACATCTCTACTGAACCATGCCTGTCTCTCTCAAAAACCTTTTGCAGTAATTATGCCCCTCACACAGGCATGCAGCATCATGTCAGTATTATCACTACCAATTAGGAGTCATGTAAATGACACACCAAATACCCTAGGCTGCTTGGATGACATGTTACATAAGTATTGATATATTTATTCATTTTCTATGGCATTATAGCATATGGTACTATGCCTTTAAGCACAATGCAGTCTCCCTGTTTATCTCTTTTAACTAACTTTTTTAAACTTTAAACTGTTTTTTTTTACCGTTGTCCTTTCTGATATCAAGATTACTACTCCTGCTTTTGGAATTTACCTGATGTGCAGTAAAGTTAGCTAGAGCCCCTTGTTTTTAACACTATGCAGAACTTTGCATTTCAAGGGTTTTTCTTGAAACATTGTTGGATCATGCTTTCTAGTCCATTTTGCCTTCTTCTTTCCTCTTCTGTTTTATGAGCGAATTCCTCCCATTTACTTTCACAGTTATGATTATTTACTATATATTTCCCTCCAGCCTTTCCTCTTAATATTTTTCCTCTCTTTGCTCCTACTCCACTCTTTACAAAGAAGGTAGTGAGAGAAGAGTATGCTCAGCACTAATGACCTATACTTGATGCCATCTGCTTCTCTTCCCCTTTTCTCTCTTCTCTTCACCTTACTCAGCCCCAGATAATAGGTTTTTTTACCCCTTTATCTTTCATTTTAATGCTCTCCTCATGATTTGGCCTATGAGGTTGAAGTTTGTTTTGCTTATGACAAATCCCTTCCTGAATCTACCTTCTCTCTTATTCCTCCCTCTTCTTTTCTCAGTTACCTCTTTTTCCCTCTAATTAAATGTATTTTTAAAAATACTTAAATGTATTTGTATACCTAATAATTCTTGTGCATGTTCTACTCTCCTTTGCCAAGTTCAGATGGAAGCAAGGTCCCACAAGATCCAGTGAATGATTAAGTGTTAAGAGAAAGGTTGGAATTCTAGACTTAGAGAACCAACTCTGGAGCCTGAGGTGGGGCTCAGGCAAAGTAACCATGGTAGAAGATGCAAACAGCCAGGATCAGGATGGCCTTGGCATTCATCACATTCCTTTACAAGGGCTTTTCAGTTGTGTCCATCAGCTTCTTCTGAGGGCAGCCTCCTTCTCCTTGGTTAGCTTGGGGCTTTCTTTGACTCCAGCCCATAAAATCCATTCTAGAATCTCTTCAAACACCCTGGTGATTTCTTGGGATCACCCGGGAAGAAAGGGGAGGTAGGCAAGCAGTCAGGAAATGTGCTCATAATGGGCATTTCTACAAGGTATTTCAAGTTGGCAAAGGGCAAAAGACCCTCGGTATTCCTGAGGACAGATTTGTCTCAGTAGATAGGAAGCTGGGATTCCAAATATCCCAGCTGACTTGCCAAAAAGTCAACTCATTGCTAGACTGAGAACCAAAAAGAACTGGGCACATACAGACAGAAGAACAATTAACCAGAGGTCACCTTTTTCCTTCCAACCTCTAGCAACTTCATATATATATTGCTCAGGATTCTGGTCAATGTGCTCCTCCTTGCTGTCACAGAGAAGCCAGCACAGACAGCACAGCTGTCCAAAGGGCTGAGGACAGGAGTTAGCCATGCGACCATGGCAACATGGACTTGGAGCTGCTAAGATTATAGTGAACTCCAGACCAAGTGGCACCTCCTCTAGGAAGTGTGGCCTGATTTTTTCTAGCTCTGATCTGACATGCCATGTCTTAAATGCCTTCCAACTGTTTATTATGTCCCAAGTCTCCTCTTGGCTCTGATACCCTCCATCCTAAAGCCCTCCTAGGTCTGACATTCTAGGTACTATATTCTATGCTCTTAAGATTTCCCCTGGCTTTGACAGTTGTCTGGCCAACAAGAAGGAGGGGTTGTACTGAGGACCTCACAGGAGGAAGTTGTTAAGATTCTAGCTAAGCCTGCAGAAGTGGGTGGTTTTGGCTCATTTGCCTAGTCAAGAAGTCCCATGTAGTAAGGGCAGTGGGGGGGAGTGTGTTGGAGTGGCTGAGGAGCTGGAATGGAGGGCTGCTTTGGAACCTCAGATACCAGAGGCATGGGGCACAGATGCATGGGGAAACAAAAGAAAGCCAAGGAAGGTGGCCAGAGAGGTTTAGCGTCAGTCCTTTTATTGAAACTCCCTTTGGTTGTATAAGCTAGGATTTTTCGTAGGTGAGTTTGGTTTAGTCTGCCTCAGCCACCTAATAAGGTAGATGAAAAGCCTAAGATGATTAAAATTTTTATGTTGAAGGAGGGGAAGATTTGGTATATTAGTGATGTGGGGGCAATTTTTTGTTAAGTGAGGAGGATTATGCCTGATGTCCTTGGGACTGACTGTGCTTTCTAAGCATGTTCCTTTATCCTGCTATAAATGTTGTTTATAAATGTTTATAAATGGGGTTTTCTTGGTAAGGATGCTGGAGGGGTTTGCCATTTCCTTATCTAGTTCACTTTACAGATAAGGAAACTGAGGCAAACAGGGTTAAGTGACTTGCCCAGGGTCACACAACTAGTAAGTCTGAGGCCAGATTTGAACTCAAGATGAGTCTTCCTGACTCTAGGCCCAGCGCTCCATTCACTAGGCCATCTAGCTGTCTTCTTTGCCCTCAAAGAGCTTACAATCTAATGGGGGAAGACATACAAAAGGAAGCCACTAGTGAGATGAATGCCTTAGAATCATGGCATAGTGGAAAGAGAAGAGAATCTGAAGTCAGAAGATCTGGATTAAAATCCAGTTCTGCCACATGATGTTTATGTGACCTTGGGAAAGTCACCTCCCCTCTCTGGTCCTGAGTTGCCTACTTAGTACAATGCAGAGATTGGTCTTGATCTCGAAGCCTCTTTCCAGCTCTAGTTCTACGAATCCTATAATTCCACAAATTTAAAGACGAGTGATCTGCATTCACCAACATTGAGCTAAGAATCTTTATGACAGTTTTGGCTGCTCCCTCCACCTCAGCCCTGAACTTCTAAACCAATAATGCTGTTTAGTAGTTCAGTCACTTCAGTCATGTCCGACTCTTTATGACCTCATTTGGGGTTTCCTTGGCAGAGATACTGGAGTGGTTTGTCATTTCCTTCTCCAGCTCCTTTTACAGAGGAGGAAACTGAGGTAAGCAAGGTTAAGTGACTTGCCCACGGTCACACAAAATAAGTGTCTGACCCAAGATTTGACTAGGGCAGGGAAGAAGAAGAGAAAGAAATGGCAACATTATAGAAGGGAAACATTTTCACTTAGCCATCCCTCCAGCTCAGTGTCATCCTCAAATTCACTGTGCCTTTATCCAAGTCACAAATTAAAATGTTAAATGCCTTTGATTCAGCAATCCCACTAACTGCTTGTATACCCTCCTAAAGAGGTCTAAAATGGAACAAAAGGGCTTATCTAGTCCAATCCTTTCCTTTTGCACATGAGGAAACTAAGGTCCATAGATTTTAAATGACTTGCCCAAGGTCATACAGGCAGTATTAGAGACAATTCCTTTGACTGGCCAGCCAATAACATACCACTCCCTGCTTGGCATGACCAAAGATCACTAATATGAGGCTGAACTCTTGAGTGAATGAAAAACAAACGACAAAACGATAATGCCAGTTGTAGGTCTGGAAAACACATAAGGAAACATGCCTCCCTCAAGGATGAGAAGTGAGGGACCTACTCATGAGAGTGGCATATACGTTATCAGGTGGTAGTTACTCTCAAGGGTGTTTCTAGATTTGCTGTTTTCCTTTATTACAGGAGAAGGTTCAATCTGGGAGAAGAAGATATTTTTGTTGGTTTTTTCAGAAATGTTTGTAATATTTAGGTCACTATATATATATATATGTATATGTATGTGTGTGTGTGTGTGTGTATCTCTATGTATATATATATGGGGGAGGGATGATGTTTTTAAGAATCAAAGCTTCTTGGGAAAAGCCCATACTCTACCAATTAAAAGTATGAGAAAGTCCAAAGACAGTTCTTTCTGTGCCCTGCTGACTCTGTGTGCCCTAGCACTCAAGCCAAATATGTTTCAAGGGGGTCACTTCTGTGGGGCAGTTGCCAAGCATAATGCCTCAGCCCCATGTGAAGCCCATCAACCAACACCCATCAAGGCAGAGACACTCTGCAGTTGCAGCTGCAGCCCTCTCCCCTCACAGCCAGGCTGCACCAGTGGAGATTAGTTCAGAATTAGGGTCACATTAACTAATTAGTACTTAAAACAGTACTGGGACCCTTGCTGAAAGGGGCTTTCTCTAGGTCTCTCCTGAGATGAAGTCATCTATGTCATGTCTTCAGAATGTAAGAAACACTGTGGCACCAGCATGGGCTGTACCAACTTTGGCTACCCAGATTTAGTGATAGAGCTTATGCCCAATGATTAGTGCCCCTCTGAGACTTTGGCACTGCCCACTCTAGAGTGTCATGAGCAGTGATTTGGGTGATCTTTGGCAAGAAATGGAGCCCTTTCTTCTTCTCGAGCTAAAAATCTCCAGATCTTCCAGTCCATTCATAGAATTCTCTCCAGTTCCTTCCCCATCCAGCATGGTCCCCTGGGGACCCCTGTTCTTTCAGGCTAAGTTTCTCCTTGAGTTTTAAGCCCATTTGTGAGGCCAATCCAGTACACTTGGCATGCTTTATTTGTCTATAGAAAGTCAAAGAAGGATTAGCCTCCCCATGAAATCATTTACTCATAAAACCAGAGGATTCAAGGTCAAGGAGACCATTCCCTGACTTGAGGCCAAGGGGTTGTCTTTGATTCACTGTCTTATAACAAAGCTAATAGAGATTAGATTATGTAGAGTTATAGAGTCAATAGGGGACCTTAGTAATTATCTAATCCAACCTGTCACGTTTCCAGAAAAGGACATGGGGCCCAGAGAAGGGATATGACAATGATAGCCACATCTATGATTTCCCCAGGACTTTGAGATGAGCCTTGTGGAGGCAGGAAATGTAAATATTTCACCATTTCACCATCCCACCAAAGAGGAAACCAAGGTTCAGAGAATGGAAGGTCTTTCCTAGCATCATACAGCTGGCAAAGTGTTAGCGGTAGAATTCAAACTCAGGTCCCTTCTGACTCTTGGTCCAGAGCTCTTTCCACTTGGTTTAACTCAACCCAACACACATTCCCTTGTGCCTGCTCTGTGCAAGACCATGTTCTGGTCCTGAGGATACCAAGATGAGAAGTTGACCAGTGTCTGTCCCTTACAATTTGATGAGGCAGTAACCTAGATCATTCTACTTCAGATTGGAATAAAAAACAAAGCAGGACCTAAATAAGGAGCCACAAGAAGTTTGCAGAAGGACCCTTCATGGAAGAAGTGGGAGCAATCTGGACCTTGCCACCTCTTGCTGTTCCTGGCAATTATTTGGACAGTGCAGGTGTGCTGGGAAAGAGATTACTTATTCAGCAGCAACAAAGGCAGCTGGCATAGTGGATAGGGAGCAACTCTCCATGACCCCATTTGGGGTCCAATATCCAGAGATACTGGAGTGTTTTGCCATTTCCTTCTCCAGCTCATTTTACAGATGAGGAAACTGAGGCAAATAGGGGTAAGTGAATTGCCCAGGGTCACACAGCTAGTAAGTGCCTGAGGTCAGATTTGAAATTAAGAAGATGAGTCTTCCTGACTGCAGGCCTGGTGGTTTATCCAGTGAACTTCTTAGCTGACCCTTAAATTGCCTTAGCAATTCAGGGGTACCTGGATGGGATGTGGAGGTGAGGCATAGTCTGCTACCTAGGGCCAATTAGTAGATCTAGTGAAGCAAATTATATACTGAGCTCCAAAACAATAGGATTTAACTCTATGTGGGGAGCTCCAAAGAAGATCGGATTAGCTTCCCATGGGGCTGGGGCCTGGACTCAGGAACATCAGGGACTTTCTGGTTCCTAAAAATACCTAGAAATGACTTATTCTTTTTTACCCTAGGACATCGAGGCCTGATGATGTCAGCCATGTTGGCCTCCCTCATGAACTCCCTCACCTCCATCTTCAGTAATGCCAGTCTACTGTTCACCACTGACATCTACACCAAAACCCAGGAGCAGGCATCTAAGAGAGAAAGCTTCTGATTGTGGGAAGTTAACAGAGCCCTAGGCCCTGCCCTGCCCTTAGAAAGACGAGATTATTTGAATGGGTAAGAAGGCCAGTCTACTAAGGTTTTCTTCCGATAACATAGCCTCATGCATACCTTGGCTAGAATAAACTGGAATCCTCTTCAAAACCTATGCATCCCATAAATTGTGTGGAAGCAAGTAGGAGTGGAAAGACTTCAGGAGAGAAGCAGGCTAGTGAGACCTGGAAACTGTGTCATTGCTGTATCGCAAAGAAAGTTTGGCACAAGACTTCTGGGCTCTGTAAATGCAGGTAGCCAGAGATTTATGTCAATTTGACAAATACTTATTAAGCTCCTAATAAGTGGAAGGCACTGTTCTAGGCTTTAAGAGACAAAGAAAAAAATGAAAAAATAAAAGCCCAAGTCTCTGCCCTCAAAGGTCTTAAATTCTATTGGAGGAAATATGGACACAGATAATTAAAACACAAGACTACAAAAAGAATGGGAGAAAGAAAGAGGCAGCATGGAGTACTACAGTGAGGACTTGCCTTGGCATCAGCACAGCCTGAGCTCAAATCTTGCCTCTGGCCCATAGGAGCTGTGTGATCTTGGGGAAATGATTTAACTTTTCGATGCCCCCAGCCAACTCTCTAAGGTTTTAAGTCACAGGGGACTTTCTGATTTTCCTTGGTAGAGGCAGTATCTTCGTCTGGAGTTCTCCTACACTGATGGTCTCACTGGCAGACCCAAAAAGACTGGGGAAAAGACAAGGATCCAAGAAGGTATAGGACTGCACTTATGGAGAATGGGACAGTGATAACTGACGACAGAAAGAAGTCAGAGATACTTGACTCTTATTTTCCTCCCGTTTCCTTTGGGGGAAAATGATATTTGTGCTGGAATTGATAGAACAAAAATGGCTTGCAGGGTTTTGATACAATATATCAGTAAGGAAACAGGAAAAGAAGACCCCTAGCTCCCCTCCATGAATTCAAGTCAACTGGCACAAATGAAAGCTATCTTTGGATACTAAAGAAAATAGCTGATGTGGCACTTAGGGCACTAGCTGGGATATTTGAAAATAGTGGGCAACAGGAAAGGTTCTAAATGTCTAGAGAAGAGCAAATGTCACAATAATCAAAGAAAAAGTCTGCAAACTGTAAGCTGGTATACTTGACTCTGATTCCTGGGAAATTTCAGTAACAGATCATTGAAAACATGATCAGTGATTATTTAGAAAGGGAAGCAGGGATCACTAAGCCATCACATGGCTTGTCCTGCCAGACTAACCTTATTCCCTTTTTTGACGGGATTACTAAACTGTTAGATCTGGGGAATGTCCTAGATGGGACTGATCCAGATTTTAGATGAGCATTTGATAAACTATCTCCCACTGTTGTGGTGGTAAAGAGGAGACATGGGCTAGACAAGAATCCAATAAAAATGAACGCAGAAACTAGTTGAATTGTGCCTGATATCAAAGAGTAGTTGCTAATGGCTCAATATCAACATGGCAGGAGGGCTCCAGTGTAGTACTCCAGGGATCTGTTCTTGAACCTGTGGTATTTAAATTTTTTTTATCAATGGCTTGGGTAAGTGTCAAAATAGCAAGCTTACCAAATTTGCCAAGGGCCTTAAGTTAGGAAGGAGAGCTTACACATTTGATGACACAGTCCCAAAGATCTTGACAGGCTAGAGCACTGGGCTGAACCTAATAAGATGAAATTCAGTAAGGAGAAATCTAAAGTCTTAGATTTGGGTTCAAAAAATCAACTAGGTAAGCACAAGATGGTGGAGGCACAGTCGGCAGTTTTTCAGGAAAAAATATTTTGGGGTTTTAATGAACCGTTAGCTCCATATGAAACAGTGATATGATGTGGTGGCCTAATATGATACTGGGGTGCCCTAAGAGAGGTATAGCTCCAGGGGTAAGGAAGACACAATAGCTCTGCCCTAGTCAGACCCCATCTGGGTGATTATGTTCTGTTCTGGTGTGTTGGTAAGCAAAATGGGCTCTTAGCACTCAGTTCAACCAAGTGCCCTTGAAGAGTTTGGCTTGTGTTTCCTTTGATTAATTCAGTGTATTTCATTGAGTCTTACTAGGTGCTAAGCCCCAGGCCCAAACCCCTATTAGGTGCTAAGCCTATGTGGGTATGAAGCTTCCAGGGTACTAAGGGGAGGTGCTAACTCAAGAGTCAATCATAGGAGCCTAAGCTCTGGTCATTCAGATGACATTTGATGATGTCTAAAATGGTATAAGAGAAGACAGAGCTATTTGCTCAGGGCTCTCACTCTTGGTGAGCTCCATGATGCGGAGACTCCGGGCAGCTGTAGCTAAGAGCCCTCTAGCTTGTAACCCTGATGTTGGGACTTTGTTAAACTCTGGTAACTATGTATTGGGATTTGAATCAGACAAGGTCTGTCTGTCGATGTTTGTACTTTGTTTCTATTTTGCTCTGAAGTTCAGGGTGCTGGCTTTTCCCCCTGAACTAAGTGAGTAATATTTGTATGCTGGATTAAAATAAGCTTGTTAACCCCTTAACATTGCTTTCCTTAGTAAAGCAGATGAAAAGAACCTGGGCTTTGGCAGCGCGCTTGTTGTTGGGCTTGTGTTGGTCTTTCAACCCCACAACAGCTGCTACCTGGATTGTTGAAACATCTGGATACCAGAGTTGATTAATGGCAGCTAGGTGGCACTGCAGTGGATAGATTAATGGGCCTAGAGTCAGAAAGACCTGAGTTCAGATTCAGCCTCAGAAATTTACTGGTTGTGTCCAGAACTGAAATGGGCCATTTAGAGTGGAATGAGGTGTTTCCCCTCACTGGAGTTCCATAGTTGGATGAACTGGTTTGACTATGGATGTTTATGAAAAGTGAAAGGAGTCATGAAGTGTCAGACACAACTGAAATGACTCGACAACACAACATGAGGCAGGGACTGTCTTTCTGTTTTTGTATTTGTATCCCCAGGCTTAGCACAGTGCCTGGAACCTGGTAGGTGCTTAATAAATGTTGGTTGACCTATGTCATGGACCATCACCTGGAGGACATGTCCCTTGTTGACTAACTCTCCCAAAATATATATACTACACTTACTTCCTCCTCTCCACCTACCTCCTCCACAGCCTTGTTTTTTCACATTTTTTGATTTAATATATTTAGTTTTCAGCACTGATTTTCACAAGAGTTTGAATTACAAATTTTCTCCCCATTTCTACCCTCCCCCTCACTCCAAGATGGTGTATATTCTGGTTGCCCTGTTCGCCAGTCAGCCTTCCCTTCTGTCACCCCACTCCCCTCCCATCCCCTTTTCCCTTCCTTTCTTGTAGGGCAAGATAAATTTCTATGCCCCATTGCCTGTGTATCTTATTTTCTAGTTGCATGCAAAAACTTTTTTTTTGTTTTTAAACATCTGTTTTTAAAACTTGAGTTCCAGATTCTCTCCCCTCTTCCCTTCCCACCCACCCTCCCTAAGAAGTCAAGCAATTGAACATAGGCCACATGAGTATCATTATGTATAACCCTTCCACAATACTCATGTTGTAAAAAACTCACTATATTTTGCTCCTTCCTAACCTATCCCCCTTTATTGAATTTTCTCCCTTGACCCTGTCACCTTTCGAAAGTGTTTGTTTTTGATTACCTCCACCCCCATCTGCCCTCCCTTCTATCATCCCCCCTTTTTATCTTCTTCTTCCTCCTTTTTTCCTGTGGGGTAAGTTACCCAATTGAGTATGTATGGTATTCCCTCCTCAGGTCAAATCTGATGAGAGCAAGATTCACTCATTCCCCCTCACCTGACTTCTCTTCTCTTCCCACAGAACTGCTTTTTCTTGCCACTTTTATGTGAGATAATTTACCCCATTCTATCTCTCCCTTTCTCCCTCTCTCAATATATTCCTCTCTCATCCCTTAATTTGATTTTATTTCTTTTAGATATCTTCCCTTCATCTTCAACTCACCCTGTGCCCTCTCTCTCTCTCTCCATACATATATACATACATACACGCTCATATATATATATATATATATATATATATATATATATATATATATATATATATGAATATTCCCTTCAGCTACCCTAAAACTGAGGTCTCATGAATCATACACATCATATTTCCGTGTAGGAATGTAAACAAAACAGTTCAACTTTAGTAAGTTCCTTGTGATTTCTCTTTCTTGTTTACCTTCTCATGCTTCTCTTGATTCTTGTGTTTGAAAGTCAAATTTTCTATTCAGCTCTGGTCTTTTCACTGAGAAAGCTTGAAAGTCCTCTATTTTATTGAAAATCCATATTTTGCCTTGGAGCATGATACTCAGTTTTGCTGGGTAGGTCATTCTTGGTTTTAATCCTAACTCCATTGACCTCCGGAATATCGTATTCCAAGCCCTTTGATCTCTTAATGTAGAAGCTGCTAGATCTTGTGTCATTCTGATTATGTTTCCACAATACTCAAATTGTTTCTTTCTGGCTGCTTGCAGTATTTTCTCCTTGATCTGGGAGCTCTGGAATTTGGCAACAATATTCCTAGGAGATTTCTTTTTGGGATCTATTTGAGGAGGTGATTGGCGAATTCTTTCAATTTCTATTTTGCCCTATGGCTCTAGAATATCAGGACAGTTCTCCTTGATAATTTCTTAAAGATGATATCTAGGCTCTTTTTTTTTGATCATGGCTTTCAGGTAGTCCCATAATTTTTAAATTATCTCTCCTGGATCTATTTTCCAGATCAGTGGTTTTTCTAATGAGATATTTTACATTGTCTTCCACTTTTTCATTCCTTTGGTTCTGTTTTATAATATCTTGATTTCTCATAAAGTCACTAGCTTCCACTTGCTCTACACTAATTTTTAAGGTAGTATTTTCTTCACTGGTCTTTTGTAACTCCTTTTCCATGTGGCTAATTCTGCCTTTCAAGGAATTCTTTTCCTCATTGGCTTTTTGGAGCTCTTTTGCCATTTGAGTTAGTCTATTTTTTAAAGTGTTGTTTTCTTCAGTGTATTTTTCAGCATTTTTTTGGGTCTCCTTTAGCAAGTCATTGACTTGTTTTTCATGGTTTTCTCGCATCCTTCTCATTTCTCTTCCCAATTTTTCCTCTACTTCTCTAACTTGCTTTTCCAAATCCTTTTTGAGCTCTTCCATGGCCTGAGACTAGTTCATGTTTTTCTTGGAGGCTTTTGTTGTAGGTTCTTTGACTTTGTTGACTTCTGGCTGTATGTTTTGGTCTTCATTGTTACCCAAGTAAGATTCCAAAGTCTGAGACTGATTCTGGGTGCGTTTTCACTGCCTGGCCATATTCCCAGCCAACTTACTTGACCCTTGAGTTTTCCAGCGGGGTATGACTGCTTGTAGACTAAAGAGTTCTATGTTCCAAGCTTGGGGGTATGCGCCAGCTCTGCCACACCAACACTCCTCCTTCCCCAAGAACCCCCAACCCGGACTGGACTTAGATCTTCAGCAGGCTCTTCACTCCTGCTCTGATCCGCAACTTAATTCCTCCCACCAGGTGGGCCTGGGGTCGGAAGCAACTGCAGGTGTAGTTCTGTAGCTGCCCCACCTCCGCTGCTCCCGGGGCGGTAGCCAAACCGCGAACTCCTTCCACTCCCACAGCTTTTCCCACTAACCTTCTATCTTGTCTTTGGTGTTTGTGGGTTGAGAAGTCTGGTAACTGCTGCAGCTCACTGATTCAGGGCGCTAGGGCACACTTCCCCTGGCTCCTGGTCTGGTTGGTCCGCGCCGCCCATGCTGGGCTCTGCTCTGCTCCCCTCTGCTCCGCTCCCAGCCCTGTGTGGGATAGACCTCACCCAGAGATCATCCAGGCTGTCCTTGGCTGGAGCCCTGCTTCCCTCTGCTCTTTTGTAGGTTCTGCAGTTGTAGAATTGGTTCAGAGCCATTTTTTATAGGTTTTTGGAGGGTCTCGGTGGAGAGCTCATGCTAGTCCCTGTTTTTCAGCTGCCATCTTGGCTCCCCCTCCACAGCCTTCTAACCAACTACCTTACCATCTTTCCTGTCTCATTTCCCTCCTAGTTCTAGAATGAATAACCATGATTGAGTCAGTTGTCATTGTCCTTGGATGGGGTGTATCAATCTGTTCGCCTATGGTGCCACTTGCTGTTCCCTGACCTGGCCAAATGTGTGTCATTTTTACCATTAAAATGTAAGTTCCTTGAGGACAGGGACCAATTTTTGCTTTTCTTTCCATTTATGTCCCCAACCCTTTACACAGTGCTTGGTATGTAGTAGTACATGTTTAATAAGTGATTTTTCTTTCATTTATTCACCATCATTTTAGAGGCCAAAGGCATAGTGGAAAGCTACTAGATTTGGAGTTTGGATTTTAGCTTTGCCACTTAATTCAGCTTAATAAATTTTATTAAGTGTAACCTGGATTTCTCTGGGCATGCCCCGTTTTAACATGGAGATGCCCTGATATAGGCCTTTTGAGCACATTCAGTTTGCCTACCATGGAGCCCTACAGCTTCTATCACCTGCATGGGGGGAGTCTTCTTTGCTGTTTGCATCTTTAAAAACGGAAGACTGAACCATTCCCCCTCTTTTCTGACATCCTTTTCTACTGTGCTCTTTTCAATGACTCCTATCTGATGATCCCAGTGTGGACATCAGGAACTGGACCAGTGAGAGGAAAAGGCTTTATCTTCTCCTGCTTACCCCTTTTGTACCCCAGCTCTGAGAAATGGGTCTGATGGTGTTGGTTTCTGCTCTGGGTTGTTTGTCCTCATCATTTGCAGGTGCCATAGGTGATCTCTGCAGGACCCAGGAGTTCTAGCCATGGTACAGCTAGAGCCAAGATTGTAGGGGGAGTGATGCAGTTGGCCAGCCTGACCTGGAAGCCCTGAGACTCAAGCCTTGGCAGTGATGATGGGGGTGGTGTTTAGACTTGAAACTGGGATTGTGCTCTATGTGCTCCATCAGAACTAAGCTATGAACCTAATCCTCTTTTGTTTTAATAATATTTTTCCCAATTCATGTAAAAACAATTTTTAACATTCTTTTAAAAAATTCTGAGTTCCAAATTCTCCTCTTCCCTCCCTCCCTGAGATCATAAGTAATTTGATATAGAACCCAATCCTCTTGACCTCCCCAGAGACAGTGCAGGCGAAGAGGAGGATTATGGCTCTCATGTGTTGGGGGAGTAAGTTTGTATATTTATGATTATACCTTCTGAAATAAATATTCCCTTGTAAAAATTTCTACTAAATGTCAGGCATTGCATTAGGCTTGGAGAATACAATGACAGAGATGTAATAATTCCTGTCCTCAAGGAGTTTACTCTGAGGGGATACACCATGTACCCAAGTAAGCAAATACAAAGTATTTACAGAGATTTCAAGTGGTGATGAGACCTAAAAGCAGGAGAATGAGGAAAGGTCTCCTGGGTGTGGTGGTCCCTGAGCTGAGCCTTGAAGAAAGCCTAGATTTCTAAGAGGTGGAGATGGTAGGGCATCTCTGAAAGCATTGCAGAATAAGGAATGTTTTCTTCTTTCCACCTTGGTGATCTGGGCAAGTCCTGCAAGCCAGTTTGCTAGCCTGTAAATGAAGTTATCGAACTGTCTGGTGGACTGAGAACTGGTCTGGGAGTCAGATGACCTGGGTTTACATTTTACCTCTATCTCTTCCTAGTCATGTGATCTTTGACAAATCAACCTTCTGTTCCTGGTCTCAATCTCCTCATCTGCAAAATGAGGGGGCTGGACTAGAGGATCTCTCTCTTTCTACTATAGAGAGAGGTTAAGGGGTCCTTGAGTCCCTCTTATTGTATAGACCTTTTGGGAGTAGAAGCCAACATTAACAAGAACCTATAGCTGAGGCATCCCTATTACCAAAAATTGGCTTCTCACCTGGGCAGCTAGGTGGTGCCATAGTTGGTAGAGCAGTGGGCCTGGAGTCAGAAAGACTCCATGAGTTCAAATCTGGCCTGAGATACTTAGTAGCTGGGTGACCCTAGGCAAGTCACTTAGCTCTATTAGCCTCAGTTTCTTCACCTACAAAATGAGCTGGAGAAGGAAATAGCAAAACAGTCCAGTATCTTTGCCAAGAAAGCCCAAAATGAAAAACTGAAAAACAACTCAACAACAACTTCTTACCTGGTCTATGCACCAGCATCAAATGGAAATGAGGTTCATTCCAACGAGCATTCCTAGCCATGGGAGTGCATCAGTGATGGGATCCTGGAAGAAGTGGAAAGAGCCTGCTTTGGGCATGTAGCATTCTGGGTGCAGAGTTATACTTTTATCTGTGACAACAGATGGGATGGTTTTCATGTACTTCTCAGTGAAGGCATCAGATCCTCCCACTTCTGCAAAGGCTGAAAAAGATCAGAAAAAAGTTAATTTTGAGTCACACAAGGTGAGTTGTCCTCAGGCCATGATGACATATTCATGTACATGAATGTCATCAACATCCATAGTGTCCTAAACCTATCATCCTTTCCACCCTTCCCCCTGTCCTTCCTACACTTGATCCCTTCTAGGTCATCTTTCCTACCTCAAATTATTTTGTATCCTAGTTAGTTGTGGACACATTTCCTCAGGAGAATTAAGTTCCCAGAGGGCAGGAGCAATTCCTGTTCTGTTTTTGAATCCTTAGTACCTAGTAAAGTGTTGTAGTAAAAACTTAATAATATTTGTGAAATCAAGTTGGATGGCAGTAGTCCTCCTCTTTGGTCTTGCTATGATGTCTCATTATCAAGTTGGGTCCCTCATGTTTTCCCAAAGGTGATGACAGCAGGGTATAGGTTCTTGCAGGTCCTGCTTAGGTAGAAAGGTTTGAGCAGAGGCTCAGCATCAGACTAAGGAGCAGACTGGCTAAGAGCAGAGAGGTTCACTATCAGGTAGGACTGGGTTTTTTTTGGCAGGGCATGTGTTTATACTTAGAATTTCATGGGGGTACAACCATCACCAAGGAAGATGATAACTCCACACCATGGTGGTTTAGCTACCTATGAGTGGGGCTAAAAAATTTTGTCTTTGTATCATCAGGCACAGTGGTGCATAGCAGGCACTTAATAAATGCTTGACAATTGATGGATGAGTTTTTGTGGATCCAAAATTCATTACCCTGTGGTCCATTTGGCTTAGCCAGGCTGGTGCTTAGGTCATTCTCTCATTGGACTCACATGTGAGTCCAATTATAGCTAGGCAAGAGTTTGTTTTTCTCTTGGAGAGCCTCCAGGAATCCAGGGTCACCTCCATGTAATAATGAAACATCAGAAAAGGAAACTCACATGCCAGGATAATAAAAATGGGTTCCCCAGAGCTGCAGAAGGGGGATTTTACAGGTGCTATATTCTTTCTAAATTGCACCACAAAAGCAATCTAGGCTCACTGCTAAAACGTTGCAAACACACTCAGTAAAATGAGGACAGATGCAAATGGCTATGGTAACCAGAGACATACGGCCCCCATCTGCCAGTTCTTCTACTCCTTGCCTCAAGACTGAAGTGAATGGGCAGGCAGGCATTCTTCCCCTAGGAGGAACCATTCTGCTGATTGCCTCAACTCCAGGGCATTTGTGAGCATCATCTGCAGCCCCCTGCTTAGTTTCTGTCTCCGTTCCAGCCAGGTGATGGTTGTACCTACAAGAAGGAGGGCGATGCCGCTGAGCATTGTGTGCACCTGGTGGTGTTGACCATTCTCCTTTTACTAAAGAAGGGAAATGCGTGATAAAGTATAGAATCGTTTCCATTAAAATGGTTGAAATAAACATTTCCTGGCAAAAAGGGATACATTTTGGTTGCTTGGGAAAAATAAGTCCTATTCCTGACTACCTCATCCCTCAACAGTTGTAGAGAAATGAGGTGGTTTTGTATTCTGAATTTACTGAAAAACTGATCCAAATGCCACTAGTTTCTGTCTAGGTAACAGCCTGGGAGTTGATGTGAATCAGAGATGAGAGCCTCTGATGACTGATGCAGGGAAATGGGGATCTTTGACTCAAGAGCAAGAAGGATTTCACAGGTCATCTAAGTCCAACCCCCTCCTCATATAGAGGAAGAAACAGACCCAGAAAAGTGAAGTGGCTTGACCATAGAAGCAGTAAGGAGCAGATTTGAACCTAGGTCCCTGACTCAAAATCCTGCCAGCCCACTTTCCACTACACTCCATTGGCAACAAGCTAAATCATAAGCCCAGAGTGGGAAGAGGGGCAGGGGATCTCACTAAATGATGTCATCATGTCATTTACCACATTTATGTGGTAATGTAATGTGGTATGTAAGCATGGAATAAGAATGGAAATGGGAAACTGAGATAATAGGATTGTAAATCCAGGGCTGGAAGGACCCTCAGGGGTCATCTAGTCCAATCTTCTCACTTTACAGAAAAGGACACTGAGGCAAAGAGAATGGAAGTGACTTGGCCAGGATCACAGAGTTAAATGCCAAAGCTGGGATTTGAATCTAGGCCCAGTGTCCTCTCTATTAGACCAAACTGCTCCCCCAGATAAAGTGGACTCTTCCTCTCCTCCCTAGAGTCCTTCACTACTAAAATCACAGCTTTCTAAAGAGCAGGAATAGAAGCCCTAGAGGAGACAGACAGAGGGACAGAGCCAGGAACAGGCTCCCTGGCTCCTGGGTCTCATCTAACACTCCCACTGCTCAGGTCTACCCTCTGTTCCCCAGGGAGGTCTCTGGCCTGGCTTGGCTCTACTTACCAAAGCTAGTGAGGATCAAAGAGCTGACCAGCATAATGACTGTCTGCAGTGTGTCAGTGTAAATCACAGAGGCCAAGCCACCCGCCGAGGATGAGGAAGGACCACAATGCAGTAACAATAGAAGCCATTGTTGCTTTAATGTTGTAATTCCCTTCTCTCACCTTCCCTTGTGATCTCTGGACTCTGGACTCCTGGCTCCCTGCCATGGCTTTGGCTCACCCACTTTGTAGAGTCCTTTGGTCCTGTGTCCACCTGGCTCTTACCTGCTAATCTACCCAGGCCCTGACCCAATATACTGCCATAATGGCCAGTAATCATGTACCATCCGGCATGGTAGAGGTAGCAGTGACAATGGAGTCTAGAGACACCTGGGTTCAAATCCTGCCTCTGGCCTTTGCTAACTGTGTGGTCCTAAGAAAGTCGCTAACCTCTGTCTGCCTCAGTTTTCTCAATTGTAGAGTGAGGATAATAATGGCACCTACCTTCCTGGATTGTGAAAACCCAGTGAGGTAATATTGATTAACAGTGCTACAGAAATGCATATTTCCCTTCCTCCCTGCCACTTAACCTTTTTGATGACCAGCTTCCCAATCTATACAATGGGACAACAACAACCACAAGATGAGGATGACCATGACACACAGCACACAACTATACACAACAATACACAAGAGTGCAGGGCTGAATTTGGGAGTCAGAGAACTTGGGTCAAAATCCGGCTCCGTCATCAAGTCAATCATTTAGCATTTGTTAAATATCCACTATTGCCAAATTGCTGTAAGGCTTTGGACAAGTGACTCGGGCCTTAATTTCCTCCTTTCCAACCTGAAGGGGTTAGACTCAACCTCACGAGTCCTCTTGTGGCTCAAAACCTGTGGTCCTACCTGTGGCGGGCAGTGCACCCAGGGTTGTTGTGAGGCTCTAACTGGTCAGTGATAAGTATCCATAGGATTTCAAGCTTCCAGGGACCATCTGGTCCAATGCCCTAATTTTACAGAGGAAGAAGCTGAGATCTAGAACAGGGCAGTGACCTACCCAAGACCACTTAGGTATCAGAGCTAAGATTCAGACCCAAGCCTTTTAAATCTAGTCATGCTTATTGCGTGATGTCACCTCACCTGCTCCATTTGCCCACTTGCATTGACCCTGGAATTCAGTGTGTGTTTGTAGGGGGTGCTTTGGGTTTTCTTGCAGATTATTCAGGCACTGCTTTGCAGTGAGGAGCCTCAATTCCTTTATGGAGTGGCCATTGAGTGTGTGTTTGTAGGGGGTGCTTTGGGTTTTCTTGCAGATTATTCAGGCACTGCTTTGCAGTGAGGAGCCTCAATTCCTTTATGGAGTGGCCATTGAGTCCAATCTCTAACCCTGAAGAATCCCCACTATATTAGCCTTGATGAGCTTTCACCCAACGTCTGCATGAAGACTTCCAGAGAGGGGAGGGCCCTGCCTCCTGACTTATTCCCTCCGACCTTGGGGCAGCCCTCACTGTTGGCAAGTTCTTCTTTCCATAGAGCCAAACTTTGATCCTTTGGAACTTCCCATCCTCTCCATCCCAACTGCTCCTGGGGCCAAAGAGAACAAGTCTGATCTTTCTTCCACATTCAAATATCATGTGCCCCTGGCCCTGTCACTAATTAGATGTGTGACTTTAAACAAATCAGTTCACCTCTTGGGGCCTCAATATGTGGCCCAGTAGGTAGAGCACTGGGCTTGGAACCAGGAGGCCTCATCTTGCTGAATTCAAATCTGGCCATAGACACTTGCTAGCTGTGTGACTCTGGGCAAGTCACTTAACCTTGTTTGCTTTAGTTTCCTCATCTGTAAAATGATCTGGAAAGGAAATGGCAAACCACTCCAATATCTCTGCCAAGAAAACTCCAAATGGGGTCATGGAGAATTAGACAGGACTGAAAACGACTGAAGAACAGCGGCAACAATGAACAACGAGAAGAAGTCGATGTAGACATAGGACTTGAGGATCTCTGAGAGTGTGGTTTTTTTTTCTGCTCCAACAGTCTGAGTTGAAAACAGAAGCAATGTTATTGCCAAGACAGAGATAGAACTCTTACTATGCTTCATCAGCTAATGAACATTTCAAAGAGCAGTGATAACGAGGGCTAATCAAAAGATTGTAGACTCTTTCAAGCTAGTTAAGACTTGGCCAGAATCCTATCTAATACAATATGACAGGAGCCCATGCTACCTTGGCCCCACCAAGTGTGACAAGTACTGTTTTTAATCATTTATTAATAAACCCTTCAGACATTGTGTACTTAGACATTTCACATTTTTATTCTTGTGGGGGGAAAGTGGACCCATACCTGTGATAGGGGATTCCCAGTGTGAAAACTCCTTCACCCAATGCAGATCAGCAACTCATTTGTAAGGCATAGCCTTAGAAAGTTGCCTGGGAGCACTGAGACATTACATGATTTAAGTGCCCAGGGTCATATATATTTGTATATAATATACACACACACATATGCACACATATATACAGAGAGAGATACACACACATACATATATACGTACATATACACACATATATACACACACACATATGTAATATACATTTGTGTGTATACATATACATACACACACACACATATGTATATACACATAGTGTTAACTTGAACCCAGGGCTTCCTGGCTCTCTCCACCATGCTCCTCTGCCTCTTGTTGTCTCAATGCTCCACAGTCAGGGTGTCTAGGTAGAGACTAGGTTTTCTTATTCTCTGTGCATTTCTCTGCCAGGATGGAGGCAGCCATAGGTTTTCTGCCCCTCAGGTAACATTTATCATTCAGAACAGAGCACTTATAGGTCTCACGGCCACTAAAATGAAGGGCAGCATGGTGTCAGGCAAAGAATATTGGGTTGGGAGTCCAATGGCATGCCTTTGAGCTTCCTTAGTTATGTGACTTTGAGCAAGCAACAACTTCTCTGGCTTCTCTTTCCTCTTCTGTGAAATGAGGGGTTTGGACTAGGTACCTTACAATCTAACAATCTGTGAACCTATTAACTTCCCTATTCTGACATGTCATCATGTTAGGAAGTCTCTAAGGCTGGGTCAGCATAGTATGTGAGCCCTGGAGGGAATATTCAGAAGTAAGGGTTTAGACTATGGCCAGCGATGGAGTGCACACCAGATTAGCTAAGGAGGAGGAGGAGGAGGACACTCATCATCACTCTGGCCAGTGCGACATAAATACTTTTGGCTAAAGAAACTGTCTACAGAGACACAGATGGGATGTAGTCTGTAATTGTAGTGGGACTACCCCCAGACAAAATCACAGTTCATGGAGGTGTTAGAATATTCATGGAAAATTAGAACTGAGAGAAATTTTCAAGATCTTTGAATCAAATCCTTCATTTCACGGATGAGATTTGCCCAAGGCTGAGAAACTCTCCCCAAATGACACAGGTAGTAATGAAAAGAGTTGAGATTCAAAACCAGATCTTCTGACTCTGAATCCAGAGCTCTTTCCCCAGTTCTATGTTACTTTTCCATCATCTTGGTCCAATCCTTTCATTATATAGATGAGGGAAGTGAGGCCAGAAAGGGAGAGAGAGATTGACTCAAGGTTGCACAGCAAGACAGGGACACAGTCAGAACAGGACCCAGATCTCCTGCTTTATCATCCAGGACTCTAACCCCACATGGTTTCTATCTCCATTCATCATTACCCCTTCAGGACCTTTGAGTCTTTCTCCTCTTCCATCCTGAAGCCTTCTCTCATTCTCAGACAGACACTCTCAGGAGCCACATTCATTGAGCTGGCCCTTGGGTTGGATTTTTACATGACCACCTTCATCCTTTTGGTTATCACAGGGTTCTTTACAGCTTCACATAATTCCACTGGAGGTTTTCTAGTTGACTTTCTGTCTTCTAGCACATGTAGTCTCTTTAGAATTGTGTTTATTTCCTATAAGGCAGGTTGGGGCAGTGAAAAAAGCACTGGCCTCAAGCATAACAGATTTTGTTCCAGCCCCTTATTTTAACTTTGTGTGAAATTCTGCTTCAAGTTTATTTCTTGTAAACAACCTATTTTGGATTCTGCTTTCCAGTCCATACTACTATCCTCATACATTTTATGGGTGAGTTCATCCCATTTTTGTTCATAGTTATACATGTAAATCGAATCTTTCTTGTCTCTTCCCCTCACCCAGTCTCCATCACAGCATCTTATCCTTTTTAATTCCCTTTATTTATCACCTTCACAATTGAGTCTAAGAAGCCGGAGTTTGCTTTGCTTAGGATTAATACCTCCCTAAATGTAATCTTACTCCTAGTTCACCCTGCCTTTTCTCTGTTCCCATCCGATGCCCTTATAAATTTAGTATGTTTCTACATTAAAATGTTTGTGTGTGAGTGTGTGTGTAGTGTGGCTTGTGTGTTTGTGTGTACACACAATCCTTTGTCTGGTTCAAATGAAAGTGAGGTTCATATATATCCAATTCTACCCATACCTTCCTCCCTGATTATGGAGTCTTCTTCCCCCACATCCTGATTAGATGATATTTATCAAGCACTTTCTATGTTTCCTGCACTGGGATATGTGCTGGTTTTAGCTTGGAAAAGAGAAGACTCAGGGGGCACATAATACCTAGCAAGTGTTTGAAGAGCCATAATAGGGGTGGAGCCAAGATAGCAGCTGGAAAGCAGGGACTAGCATGAGCTCCCCGCCAAGTCCCTCCAAAAACCTATAATGGCTCTGAACCAATTCTAGAACTGCAGAACCCACAAAACAGCAGAGGGAAGCAGGGCTCCAGCCCAGGACAGCCTGGATGGTTGTTGGGTGAGGTCTATCCTGCACAGAGCTGGGAGTGGATTGGAGTGTTGCAGAGCAGAGCCCAGCATGAGCCGCATGGACCAACCAGACCAGGAGCCAGTGGAGTGTGCCCTAGCACCCTGAATCAGTGAGCTGCAGCAGTTACTAGACATCTCAACCCACAAACACCAAAGACAAGAGAGAAGGTTAGTGGGAAAAGCTGCTGGGGTCAGGGGGATAGAGTTCGAGGTTCAGTCACCGCCCTGGGGGCAGCGGAGGTGGGGCAGCTACAGAACTACAGCTGCAGTTGCTTCTGGCCCCAGGCCTACCTGGTGGGAGGAATTAAGTTGCGGATCAGAGCAGGAGTGAAGAGCCTGCTGAAGATCTAAGTCCAGTCCGGGTTGGGGGTTCTTGGGGAAGGAGGAGTGCTGGTGTGGCAGAGCTGGCTGTAATAGCTCTGAAGTCAGCAGCGCAACCCCCCAAGCTTGGGACAAAGAACTCTTTACTCTACAAGCAGTCACACCCTGCTGAAAAACTCAAGGGTCAAGTAAGTTGGCTAGGAACATGGCCAGGCAGCAAAAACGCACCCAGATTCAGTCTCAGACTTTGGAATCTTTCTTTGGTGACAAAAAAGATCAAAACATACAGACAGAAGAAGTCAACAAAGTCAAAGAGCCTACAACAAAAGCCTCCAAGAAGAACATGAACTAGTCTCAGGCCATGGAAGAGCTCAAAAAGGATTTGGAAAAGTAAGTTAGAGAAGTAGAGGAAAAATTGGGAAGAGAAATGAGAAGGATGCGAGAAAACCATGAAAAACAAGTCAATGACTTCCTAAAGGAGACCCCAAAAAATACTGAAAAATATACTGAAGAAAACACCTTAAAAATAGACTAACCCAAATGGCAAAAGAGCTCCAAAAAGCCAATGAGGAGAAGAATGCCTTGAAAGGCAGAATTAGCCAAATGGAAAAGGAGGTCCAAAAGACCACTGAAGAAAATACTACCTTAAAAATGAGATAGGAGCAAGTGAAAGCTAGTGACTTTACAAGAAATCAAGATATTATAAAACAGAACCAAAGGAATGAAAAAGTGAAGAGCCATAATATGGAAGAAAGATCAGACTTGTTCTTTTTGGTCTCAGGAGCAGTAGGGGTGGGGAGGAGGAAAAGTTCCAAAGGATCAAAGTTTGGCTCTGTGGAAAGAAGAACTTTCCAACAGTGAGAGTTGCCCCAAGGTCAGAGGGGCTAAGTCAGGAGGCAGGGCCCTCCCCTCCCTGGAAGTCTCCATGCTCCATCCAGAAGTTGGATGAAAGCTCATCAAAGATAATATAGTGGGGATTCTTCAGGGTCAGAGATTGGACTCAATGGAAGGAGTGAAGGATCTTCAGTCCAAAACAGCACCTGAATAATATGCAAGGGAACCCAAAGCACCCCTGAATTCCAGGGTCAATGCAAGTGGGCAAATGGAGCAGGGGAGGTGGCATCATGCAAAGAGCATGACTAGATTTAAAAGGCTTGGGTCTGAATCCTAGCTCTGATACATAAGTGGTATTGGGTAGGTCACTGCCCCATTCTAGATCTCAGCTTCTTCCTCTGTAAAATCAGATGGTTCCTGGAAGCTTGAAGTCCTATGGATACTAATAACTGACTTGTTTGAGCCTCACAAAAACCCTGGGTGAGCTGGCTGCCACAGGTAGGACCACAAGTTTTGAGCCACAAGAGGACTTGTGAGGCATTGAGTCTAACTCCCTCAGTCCGTAAAGGAGGAAACTCAGGCCCAGGTTACTTGTCCAAGCAGTACCTCCTTTCCTACATTAGCACCCTTTTTTCTATTAGGCTCACATGGCCACCAATATTCTTGAGATACACAACAATAAGTCCCACCTTTCTAACGCCAGCCTTTTTGTATTTGCTACTGGTCCCCAAATCCAATTCATAAACATTTACTAAACTCCTCCTCTGTCCCAGGAGCTGTGCTAATGCAGCAGGGATATAGAGACCAACAGGAGTCAGCTCCTGCCCACAAGGAACTCATATTCTACCAAAATGTAGAGGTAATTTGGACTCAACAAGTTTCTCATGGCCACACATGAGAACAGAGAAAGGACAAAGAGGCAGATCTGAATCCTCTGAACCTCTTCATCAGGTACTCAGGCATGGTCACCATCTGCACAGATACAGACAGGAGTCACTTTTCATTCATAGGTCATCACGGAGACTCTGGGAAGTGGGATTTGAGGAGTGGAAGTGTTTTTGAAGAGTGAGTTCTATTCCACTTCACTGAAGCATGAATGGGAAGGCACCATCACAGCATGGGATCTAGATTCAGTGACTTTGTCACTTGGCTTCCTCATCTGCAAAATGAACATAACAATTTTTACAATTCCCTCCCTTCCAAAGCATATCAGAGAGTTGTGAAGAAAAAAAATATTCTGGAACCTTAATTCATTATATAACTGTGAGTAAATATCCTTGGAGGTATAGAGTACAGAAAATCAGTACCATGGGAGTTTGGTGGGGAAAAAGTTTGGAGGGAGTATTGGCTTTGGGGGTCAGAGAAGCAGGTAGGACTTCAGCTAGGCTTTGAAGGATGGGTAGGAGGAGGTAAAATGTTTGGGACCTCAGCAATCCAAGAAAGACTTGAGTATAGTCCAGAGAGAGACTGCCATGAATCCAGGTGCACTGGGACCTAATTGAGAGACATGGGTCAATGAGTATAGGTATTTGTGTAACTACCCCTCAAAAATACTACTATGTTATAGGCTCTCAGATTCCTCAGAGAGCAGGGAGGCCAATTTCTACCTCCACTGTTTGATAATAAAAGCAGGTATCTATATTGTCCTTAGGGTTTATAAAGCACTTTAATTTTATCTCACTACATCTTCACAGCACACCCATGATGTAGGTGTTGTTATTATCCCTATTTTACAGATGGGGAAACAAAGGTTGAGAGAAGCTAGGGTTACACAGCCAGTAAGGGTGTCTGAAGCAGGATTCAAGTGGAAGTATTCCTGAGTTCTGGTCCATCACTTTCCCCACAATGCTATGTAGACGACTCTTTAGAGCTGTATCCAGGGGCCCACATTCCACTTCATTCCTGTGTCTGTGTCTTTGAAAAGGCCATATCCCCTTCCTGGGATGCCCTCTCTCTTCACCTCTGCCTATGGATCCCTCACTTCCTTCAAAGCTCAGCCCAGGGACTATTTCTTGCCTAACCTCCTGCCCTATGAACATTGTTAGTGCCACCTTAAATTACTTTGTAATTATTTTGATGTCCTTTTATGTGTGGGTGTTGTTTTCCACAGTAGAATGTAAGCTCTTTGAGGGCAGGAGCTATTTTTAATCTTGTTTCCATATGTCTGGCATCTAGAACAGTGTTTAGCAGATAGTAGGTGCTTAATAAATGCATGTTGAATGAATGAAAAGATTGGAAACTAAAGTCCCACATAGCTTGAATAGTCTATAATATAATAGATGTTAGGACCCAGGACAGCTCCCTGGAAGCTCAGTCCTAAGGGAGCTTTATGGGACAGAGGACAAGATTAGTTGGCATTGGGGATGGAGAAGGGTGTCCAACTCTCATGGGTATAAGGAGCCTCAGAGGCATCTGGCCCAACCCAGATCTGACAAAGAATCTTCCCTCTAACATCTCCAACAAATGGTCATTCAGCCTCTGCTTGAAGCCTTAAGATGATGGCAAGCCCACTACCTCTGGAAACAGCTCATCCCACTTATGGATGATTCTTTTTTTTTTAAATTTATTTTTTTTTTAGTTTACAACACATGGTTCTACATAATTTTGAGTTCCAGATTTTCTCCCCTCCCTCCCCACTCCTTCCCCAAGATGGCATGGAATCTCATATAACTACCACGTATAACTTCGCATTGAATTAATTTATACACTAGTCAAGTTGTGGAGAAGAATTATGACCAATGGAATGAATCATGAGAAAGAAGAAACAGGAACCAAAAAAACCCCAACAACCCAAAAACAAAAAAAAGAGAAGAAAAAAAGGGGGAAAAAAGGCGAGCATGAAGTGTGCTTCAATCTGCATTCATACTTCGTAGTTCTTTCTCTGGATGTAGATAGCATTCTCCATTGTGAGTCCTTTGGAATTGTCTTTGTACCTTGTGTTGCTGAGAAGAGCGAAGTCTGTCAGGGTTGGTCCTCACAGAATCTATTATACAGAATCTAACATTATACACAGAATGTGTATAATGTTCTCCTGGCTCTGCTCCACTCACTCAGCATTATGTCATGTAGGTTTTTCCAGGTTGTTATGAAGTCCATATCATCCCCATTTCTTATGGCACAATAGTATTCCATTACCTTCATATACCACAGCTTGTTCAGCCATTCCCCAATTGAAGGGCATACCTTTGATTTCCAATTCTTAGCTACCACAAAAAGAGCCGCTATAAATATTTTTGTACAAATGGGTCCTTTTCCCGCTTGTGTGATTTCTTTGGGATACAACCCTAGAAGTGGTATTGCTGGGTCAAAGGGTATGAACATTTTTATAGCCCTTTGGGCATAGTTTCAAATTACTCTCCAAAATGGCTGGATCATCTCACAACTCCACCAGCAATGTAACAATGTTCCAATTTTCCCACATCCTCTCCAGTATTTATCATTTTCCTGTTTTGTTATTTTAGCCAATTTGACAGGAGAGATGTGGTATCTAAGAGTTGTTTTGATTTGCATTTCTCTAATCAGTAGTGATTTAGAGCATTTTTTCATATGCCTAGAGATAGCTTTAATTTCTTCCTCTGAAAACTGCCTGTTCATATCCTTTGACCATTTCTCAATTGGGGAATGGCTTGTATTCCTATGTATTTGGCTCAGTTCCCTGTATATTTTAGAAATGAGGCCTTTATCAGAGATACTAGTTGTAAAGATTTTCTCCCAATTTTCTGCTTCCCTCCTAATTTTTGTTGCATTGGCTTTTTTTGTACAAAAACATTTCAATTTAACATAATCAAAATTATCTATTTTGCATTTTGTAATGCTCTCTAACTCTTGTTGGGTCATGAATTCTTTTCCTTCCCATAAATCTGATAAGTAAACTATTCCTTGCTCTCCCAAATTACTTATAGTAACAGCCTTTACTCCTAAATTATGAACCCATTTTGACTTTATTTGGGTATATGGTATAAGATATTGGTCTATGCCCAGTTTCTGTCCTACCATTTTCCAATTTTCCCAACAGTTTTTGTGAAATAGTGAATTCTTAGCCCAGCAACTGGTCTCTTTGGGTTTATCAAAGAGTAGATTGCTATAGTTGTTGACTTCTCCATCTTGTGTTCCTATCCTATTCCACTGACCCACAGCTCTGTTTCTTAGCCCATACCAGGTAGTTTTGATGACTGCTGCTGTATAGTACAGTTTAATATCTGGTATGACTAGGTCACCTGCTCTAGCATTTCTTTTCATTAATACCCTAGATATTCTAGACCTCTTGTTTTTCCAGATAAATTTTGTTGTAATTTTGTCCAGCTCCATAAAATAATTTTTTGGTAGTTCAATTGGTATGGCACTGATAGATTAATTTAGGTAAAATTGTCATTTTTATTATATTAGCTCGGCCTAGCCATGAGCAACTGATATTTTTCCATTTATTTAAATCTGACTTTATTCACGTGAAAAGTATTTCATAGTTATTTTCATATAGGCCCTGAGTTTGTCTTGGCAAATAGACTCCCAGATATTTTATAGTGCCTTCAGTAACTTTGAATGGAATTTCTCTTTCTATCTCTTGCTGTTGGGCTTTGTCAGTAATGTATAGGAATGCTGAGGATTTATGTGTGTTTATTTTATATCCTGCAACTTTGCTAAAGTTGTTTATTATTTCAAGTAGTTTTTTACTTGATTCTCTAGGATTCTCTAGGGAAATCATCATATCATCTGCAAAAAGTGATAATTTAGTTTCTTCTTTTCCTATTCTAATTCCTTCAATTTCTTTTTCTTCTCTTATTGCTACAGCTAACATTTCTAGTACCAAATTGAATAGTGGGGGTGATAATGGACATCTTTGTTTCACCCCTGATCTTATTGGGAATGCATCTAGCTTACCCCCATTACAAATAATGCTTGTTGATGGTTTTAGGTAGATGCTATTTATAATTTTAAGGAAGGTTCCATTTATTCCTATGCTTTCTAGTGTTTTTAATAGGAATGGGTGTTGTATTTTGTCAAAGTCTTTTTCTGCATCTATTGAGATGATCATATGGTTTCTGCTAGTTTTGTTGTTGATATGGTCAATTATGGTAATAGTTTTCTTAATATTGAACCAGCCTTACTTTCCTGGAATAAATCCTACCTGGTCATAGTGTATTATTGTAGTGATAACTTGCTGCAATCTTTTTTTTTGTTTGTTTGTTTTTTTTGCTGCAATCTTTTTGGTAATATTTAAAATTTTTGCATCAATATTCATTAGAGAAATTGGTCTATAATTTTCTTTCTCTGTTTTGACTCTACCTGGTTTGGGTATTAGTACCATATTTGTGTCATAAAAAGAATTTGGTAGGACTCCTTCTTCACCTATTTTCCCAAATAGTCTACAAAGTATTGGAATTAGTTGTTCTTTAAATGTTTGATAGAATTCACATGTAAAACCATCTGGCCCTGGAGATTTTTTCCTAGGGAGTTCATTGATGGCATGCTCAATTTCTTTTTCTGATATGGGGTTATTTAGAAATTTTACTTCCTTTTCTGTTAACCTGGGCAATTTATGTTTCTGTAGATATTCATCCATATCTCTAAGGTTGCCAAATTTATGGTCATACAATTGGGCAAAATAATTCCTAATTATTGTTTTGATTTCCTCTTCATTAGAGGTGAACTCACCCTTTTCATTTTTGATACTGGTAATTTGATTTTCTTCTTTCTTTTTTTTAATCAAATTGACCAAAGGTTTATCAATTTTATTGTTTTTTTTTTCCATAAAACCAGCTCTTTGTTTTATTTATTAATTCAATAGTTTTCTTGGTTTCAATTTTCTTAATCTCTCCTTTGATTTTTAATATTTCTAATTTGGTATTTAATTGGGGATTTTCAATTTGCTCTTTTTCTAGCTTTTTCAGCTGTATGCCCAGATCATTGATCTCCTTTTTCCCTATTTTTTTCATGTGAGCAGTTAGGGATATAAAACTTCCCCTAAGAACTGCTTTTGCTGCATCCCATAAGTTTTAGTATGTTGAATAATGAAAATTATTGTCATTATCTTGAATGAAGTTATTAATTGTTTCTCTGATTTGTTCTTTGGCCCACTCATTCTTTAGAATTAGATTATTTAGTTTCCAATTAATTTTTAGCTTATTTTTCCATGGTTCTTTGTTACAAATAATTCTTATTGCATCATGATCTGAAAAGTGTGCTTTGACTACTTCTGCCTTTCTGCACTGGATTGTGAGGTTTTTATGCCCTAGTCCATGGTCAATTTTTGAGTATGTACCATGTACCGCTGAGAAGAAAGTATATTCCTTTTTATCCCAATTCAGTTTTCTCCAGAGGTCTATTATATCTGCCTTTTCTAAAATTCTGTTTACCTCCTTAATTTCTTTCTTATTTATTTTGAGGTTAGATTTATCAAGTTCAGAAAGGGGGAGGTTGAGGTCTCCCAATTTATAGTTTTGCTGTGTATTTCTTCCTGTAACTCCCTTAACCTCTCCTCTAAGAATTTGTATGCCATACCACTTGGTGCATATATGTTAAACAATGATATTGCTTCATTGTTTATGGTGCCTTTTAGCAAGATGTAATGTCCTTCCTTAACTCTTTTAATTAAATCTATCTTTACTTTTGCTTTGTCTGAGATAAGGATTGCTACACCTGCTTTTTTTTACTTTAGATGAGGAGCAATATATTTTACTGCAGCCTTTTACCTTTACCCTGTATGTATCCCCCTGTTTCAGATGTGTTTCTTGTAAACAGCATATTGTAGGATTATGATTTTTAATCCATTCTGTTATCTGCTTCCGTTTTATGGGAGAGTTCATCCCATTCACGTTTACAGTTATGATTTCTATCTGTGTCTTTTTCTCCATCCTATTTCCCCCTGTTTATGGTTTTATTTCTCTCTTTGCCCTTCCCCTCCTCAACAAGGTTTTGCTTTTGACCACCACCTTCCTCAGTTTACCATCCCTCTTTATTCCCCTCCCTTATCGTTTCCCACTTGCTACTTCTCCCTTCCCTTCTGACCTTTTCATCAGGAAGGTCTGGAATTCCCTCATTTCACTGAATGTCCATCTCCTTGCCTGAAAAATTATGCTTAGTTTTGCTGGGTAGTTGATCCTTGGTTGTAGTCCCAGCTCCTTTGCCCTTCGGAATATCATATTCCAATTTCTCCTGTCTTTTAATGTGGAAGCCGCGAGATCCTGTGTGATCCTGACTGTATTTCCACAATATTTGAATTGTTTCTTTTTGACTGCTTGCAGTATTTTCTCCTTGACTTTGTAGTTCTGAAATTTGGCTATGATATTTCTTGGTATTTTCAGTTTGGGATCTCTTTCAGGGGGTGATCGGTGAATTCTTTCAATGAATATTTTGCCCTCTGGTTCTAGGACCTCTGGGCAGTTGTCTTTGATAATTTCTTCAAAGATACTGTCAAGGCTCTGTTTTTCATCATGGATTTCCGGTAGACCAATAACTCTTAAATTGTCTCTCCTGGATCTATTTTCCAGGTCAGTTGTTTTCCCAATCAGATATTTCACATTTTTTTTCTATTTTTTCATTCTTTACATTTTGTTTTACTACTTCTTGGTGCCTCATAGATTCATTAGCTTCCACTTGCTCAACTCTAATTTTTAATGAGTTAGTGTTTTCATTTTGCTTTTGAGTCTCCTTTTCCCATTGGTTTGATTTTGCCTCTCAGGGTGTCATTTTCTCTCTCTAGATTCTGAATCTCCGTAGCCATTTCGCCAATCTTTTTTTTCCATATTTTCTTTTAGCTCCCTAATTTGGTTTTTAAAATCCTCCTTTAGCTCTTCCAGCAGTGCGTTTTGGGCTGGAGACCAGTTCACATTACTTTTTGAGGTATCAGATGTATCTATACTGTCATTGCTGTCCCTCTCCATATTGGTATTTTGATCCTGCCTGTCTCCATAAAAAGAATCAATGGTCCTCGGTTTTTTTGTTGTGTTCTTCTTCATGTTTGTTGGTTTGCCTTTTCCTGGCTTTACAACAAATTTCTGCCTTTGGGGCTCAGGGCTCTCTGTCCCAGCTTTCGTATTCTGGGGATTGTGAGTCCAGAATTATAGCCTTTAGTTTCCTGAGGTGTTGGGGAGGGTTCTGGTTGCCTGAAGTCTCTTCCCCCAGCGCTGCCCTCCAGTACTGTTGCTCTTCAGCAATGGTCTCAGCTGTTTGTTGTTTGAGCTGATGTCTGGCACTTCCCCTGGGGGAGCAAAATTACACCTGGGCTCCTGGTGTTGACCCCTGCCAGCTCTGCCCCTCTGGGACTAATGAACTTCTACTATTTGACCACTGAAGCCCCACTTCTTTCTCCTCTGTTCCAGCCTTCTTTTTTTTTCCCAAGGAATTCTCTGGGTGGAGTGGGGAGGGATTAGAGCCGTTTACCTGGCCATTATGTCTCCTGGAAGCTCAAGAATCCGCGTTTCATGACTTTGGGCTGCAAGCCTCAGGAGTTGGTATTTCACGGCCGGTGGCGTTGTGCTGCCTCTCGTCACTTCCACAGACTACCGTCCTGTGTTGGGAGGCCTGGGGATCTCCACCAGTTTCGGATGCCCAGCTTTCTCCCAGCCTGTCTCCCACGTGGGTTTCCCAGTCGGCCGCTTCTGCTTTGGTCTGGAGCAGCTCCGCACGCTGAGCACTCTCCAAGCCTACAGATTCGTGCCTTTGGCCTTTCAGACTCTCTCAGCTTGGAAATTTGCCCCACTCAGACTGCTCATGGTTTCTAACTCTCTCAAATCTGCTCAAATTCACTTCTTTATAGGAATCCGACTGAGTTTGTGAGAGAGCTCTGGTAAGATGCTGTTTTCATGCGGCCATCTTGGCTCCCACTTATGGATGATTCTAATTATTAAGAAGTTTTTCTAAAATCAGGTCTGAGCCATTCTCTTCACAATTGTCTGTTCAGATGATGGACTTGAGGAAGCCACTGCATATAGGGCCCCTATGCTTCTAGATGTCAGAG
This sequence comes from Trichosurus vulpecula, assembly GCF_011100635.1. Classification (NCBI taxonomy): domain Eukaryota; kingdom Metazoa; phylum Chordata; class Mammalia; order Diprotodontia; family Phalangeridae; genus Trichosurus; species Trichosurus vulpecula. The sequence goes on from NC_050573.1 coordinate 12,160,676, forward strand.
TGAGTGGGGAGAGCCTTCCAAAGAAACTAATGGGCAATTTCAATGAAGTTGCATCTGGCCACAGGGCCAGCCCTGGTTTGTCAGAATGGAAACCTGAATGCGCTGTGTCTCTTCACTACCCCCCCACCCCCACAGACACATACTCATACACACACACTCTGACACACACACACTCTCACACACATTCATACACATACACACTCACAGTGTCACACACACACACACACACTCTCTCTCTCTCACACACACACACATACGTACTATCTTTTCTACGGACATCCATCTACTTCTCCAATATAAAGCAGCACCTCCCAGGGCAGGGAGCAGGTGGTTCCTTCTTTGGATACCCACAGGGTTCCATGAATTGAGCTCTCATGAAACCTTAGGGTCGCTTCTGTGCCCTGACATACCCTGCCCTACTCCACAGACTGATCTGGTCCTTGTCAAGCTTGTACTAGGACATAAGGCAACCCAATCCATGATACAGAGACTGTCAGACATTGGGCACTCAGGTGCCCCCAGGCCTGGACAGGGCAAAGATGCTGGATCAGCTAGAGTCTAACCTGGGTAGACCACATGTCCTGTGCCTCTTCTCTTCTCCCTCTATACTATCTCCCTTGATGACCTCATCATCTCCTCTCAATCATGTCTATGTAGATGATTCTTGGATCTATTTATCCAGCCCTAGCCTCTCCCCTGAGCTCTAGGCCTGCATCACTAAGTGTTTTTTTGGATATATTAAACTGCAATCCACATTGTCTCCCAGGAGGTAGTGATTTCTCCCACACAGGGGGTCTTTAAACAAAGACTAGATGGCCAATGTGTATGTTACAGACAGTCTCCTTACTCAAGTATAGTTGGATCTGGAAGCTTGTCTCAGATGTCCCAGAAGCTTTAGCAAACTTTTAAGTTAAATCATAAATGAAATCAGTAAACCATAATGAAACCAGTAAGTGAAACAAATCATAATGAAATCACTAAATCAATAAATGAAATCAACAGATTATCATGAAATCAGTAACTCATAAATAAAAGCTTCACAGTCCCATTAGAACCAGAGGGAAAAGTGAAAAATAGAATCCACCAATCATTCTGAGCTGCAATAGATGGGGGTTACCCTGATCTGGCATCCTAAGTCTAGAGCCAATATGGTGAGCTATCTGTGGGAGGGAGGGAAAGGTAGATAAGACTCCTGTGAGGAGGAACAAAATGGCTTAGGTCAGATACAAGGCAGGTCCAAGCTTCCATGCCAATCAGCACAGGGATCAGGCCTTTGAGTGACTGCTGCACTCACCGGGGAGTTGAATACACTCAAACATACAATGTTTGATATCAAAAAGCATCAAATGCAGCAGGGAAATAGAAAGAAGGAGGGGTCCACTGAGAAGCAGAATAACACTGGGTAGGGGATAATCCCAAGCAAAGCCAATTTCATGATCCAAAAGGTAGGATTAAAAGGAAATGAAAAGCAAAGAACTGAAAACTAAGGAAAGAATGACCTTCAGTTACAGAATGGCTGATCAAAGAGAATATAATGGAAAGTTATTCGCAGTTAGAAATGATAAAAGATTATTTCAGAGAATTCTAGGAAGTATGAAACTATAGGACCATTTACACAAGGTCCGTAAAGAAACACAACTTTGAAAGGCTTCAGAATTGGGATCAATACAATGATAAGTTGTGCCTGTGGCAGACCTTTGATGAAGCATACTACCCAGCTCCCAACACAGATATGATGGATTAGAAGAGCAGAAAGAGACAACATTTTTGGATGTGAACTCTATGTGGTTTGTTGTATTTGACTGTTTATTGGTTACAAGTTTTCTCTGCCTACACCCCAGTCCTCATTTTTAATTTGATGAAGGGTTGGCAGGGAGAGGAGAGGCATTGATGATGATGTAGTGAAAAAGGGAGGAAAAGAAAAAAGAGGAGGATCCTCAATACATTTTTAAAAGTACGTGGAAGAGATCAGAAGGGAACTCAGAAACACAGAGAAGCAGGACAGGTTTGAAAGAAATGGATTCAATTTGTCACATACTTTTAAAAAAGCCAGGCAGTATCATAATAGAGATTCTCATTTTCACATGCAATAGTGTTTTGTGCTATACTTTGTGTACAGAAAGAATAATTTCTTCATGCCTGTTAAGTTCAGAATAAAAATATTTTAAGTAATAAAGACCAACCAGAGCAGCAGAGAGGACCAGGGAAGACCTCTTACAGAAGGTGGGCTCTGACTGAGCTTTGGAAATGTCCAGAGACAGTTGGTGATGTGGGACAGTATGGGGCTCCAGAATGGAGAAGCCAGAAGCCAGAGCAGAGATCACAGACTGAGAAAATGCTGCTGAGGATGAAGTCTAGCTTAGGAGGTGTGAGGCTCTGGGACAGAGGCAAGGGTGAGAGGTTATTCTCCCTCTAGAGAGAAGAATTTCAGAATTCTTAATGTTGGAGGTGGAGTACTTTGTGGAAGATGGAGAGATTCCTCCCCACTTACAGGTAGAGCACTACTTGTGTGACCTTAGAGAAATCACTTAACCTGCCTCAACGTCAGTTTCCTGATCTGTAAAATGAGGGGCTGAACGTTATATGTCTCTGAGCTCTGTTCCAAACCCACATCTAGGATACTATGACTGTCATGTACGGAGTGGAGGAGCAGGTCATGGGAGTGAAGAAGGTGGGAGACCAGGCTGTCCAGCCTGCTCAAAGGGCCATCAGCAAGCATGTCAAAGTCCCCAAATATAAAGGCAAAGAGGACATGGAGAGGAAGACCTTGAGCCAAGTGCTGGATTTGTGGGGCCAGTAGGCAACTGCTGGCCAGCCTGAATGGGGTGATTTATTGTATAAACCCCAAAAGGGGAGAGGTAGTTGAGTATGGTGACAGAGGAAGGGTCTGAAAGGGCTGATCAGGAGCAAGGAGCATTCCCACTGCTGGGGGCAGAAGAAAATGTGCCTCTAACCCTGGAAAGGATGACCAGGAATGTAGGCTCTCCTGATGGGGCTGGGGGTAGAGGAAGAACCAGGTCTCTGTGGAAGCCAGAAGATGGAGGGAGTATAAGAGAAAGAGGTTTGGATCACGAGGAGTTTGTAAAAAGTAGAATGGGTGCAAAATTTAGAGGGGAAGAGGGGGATGATTTGGGAGTGATGTACCTGGAGTGGGTGGGGATGACAGAAAGAGGTGAGGGATTATTTTCCTGGCTCAGGAAGGTAGAGGGCCTGGGGCAATCTGTATCATGTGACTGGAAAGATGAAGGTGTCATTTGTGAGCCTCAGCATGGGGAGGAGCTAGCACATTCTACCTGAGCCTTCTACTCTCAAGCGTGCTGCGAAAGCCTAGATTTTGAGTGGTGAGAGATCTTAGACACCATTTAAGTCCAGCTTTCTCACTTTGCAGATGAAGAAGTGATGGCATAGAGATTTAAGAAACTAGGCAGTTAGGTGGTGCAGTGGATGGAACAGTGGACCTGCAAATCTGGAAGATGTGAGTTTAAATCCAACCTTCAGCTGTCATGTAACCTTGGGCAAGTCACTTAACCTGAATCTCCCTCTTTGGGTGGGCACATCACATGAGGTAGAACAGGAATTCTGTTCCTCACTTTACAGATGAGGAAACAGATTCAGGGAGGAGGAAACATAGATAATGGCCATTGTCCCCACCACAACTCCACCACTTCCCTTCATCTATTAGAGCTCAATGCTCCCCCCACACTTCTCTCACCCGTGGCATCTCCCTGGGCACAATCTGGAGCCTCATGGCCCTGGATTCTCAGACCATAGCCCAGCCTACTTTCCCCACAATTTTTTCTCATGAGGTTGACCAATGACCTCCATCTACAATACCCTCAAGTGACCCACCCAGACTTGTTTGAAAACTCTCAGCTCACCACCTCCCTTGGGGCAGGCCATTCCACTATTAGTTAGCACTAGATGTGAGGATAGTTGTCCTCACATTAGGCTCCATTGCTCCTGCTTCTGCCACCTGGGATCAGGCAAAACAAGATTAATCCTTGGTACTGACATAAAATGGTATCTCCAGGTATTAAGGTTCTCTTAGTTGCCACATCTAATGGCCTCTTCTTGATCCTTATTCTCCTTGACCTCTCGGCATCATTTGACACTATTAGTCACTCTTCTTCCTCGATAATCTCTCCTGTCCAGGTCTTCATGACCCTGTTCTCTTGATTCTCCTCTGACTGATCTGACCCTTTCTCAGTTTACTTTGCTGATTCTTCATCCATGTTACATCCACAATGTATGGGTGTTTCTCAAGACTCATTCTTAGACCTCTTCTCTCTCCCTCCCTCTGTACTCTCTCACTTGGTGCTCTCTTTGGATTCCATGGATTTAATTATCATCTCTATGCTGATGATTCCTAGACCTGTTTATCCAGTCCTAGTCTCTCTCTTGAAGAAAAGTCATATGTCAACAACTGTTTTGGGATAACTCAAACTGGATATCCCATAGTCATCTTGAACATACCCAAAAAAGAATCCATTGTACTTCCCATTATCCCTTCCCTTCTCTGAAACTTCCCTTATTCTCTCAAAGTCGCTACCATCTCTCAGTCACATGGGCCTGAAACCTCGGCATCATTGTTTATTTCTCTCAAATCATGGAGCTGATCAATTGCCAAATTTTGTCATTTACTTCTGTACAAGATCTTTCTTTGACATCATTGTTTATTTCTCTGACCCCATAGAGACAATCAATTGCTGAATTTTGTCAATTATTTCTCTCTTTCTTCAGTTGTTTCAGTCATGTCTGTCTCTCTGAGACCCCATTTGAGATTTACTTGGCAAAGATACTGGAGCAGTTGTCCATTTCCTTCTCTGACTCAGTTTATAGATGAAGAAACTGAGGCAAACAGGGTTAAGTGACTTGCCCAGGGGAACACAGCTAGTAAGTATCTGAGCCCAGATCTGAAGTCAAGTCCTCCTTATTCCAGGCATGGTACTCTATCCACTGTGCCATCTAGCTGCCCAATACCTCTTACACATCCCCTTTGTGCATTTACTATGTGCCAAGCACTGTGCTAAGTGCTGGGGATACAAAGAAAGGCAAATAAAGTCCTTGCCACTGAGGAGCTCACAATCTGATGAGGGAGACACATGCAGAGAACTATGTACAAATAAGTTGGGTAAAATGGACATATCCTCACAGGGAAGGCACTATCATTGAGGGAGACTCTTTCTAAGGTCACCTTCCATGTATTCTGTATTTATTTTGTATGCTGTATGAAGTTGCTGATGACCCGAAGAACAGAAGACAGATACACTGTGAGTGTGAGGAGGCTGTGGCTTATAATTCATGATTAATTATGTGCAAGATGTTATCAGTGATAGGAATGATTGGAAAAGGAGGTGGGCAGGTCAAGCATCCATGGCAAAGCATGATGTCCAAGGGCAGCTGTGTAATAGTGAAGGGCCCAGGGAAGGGAAGGTCTCTAGCACCTTGGATTGATAGGCCTTCCATGGGGGGGGATTTATAGGAGAATGTGTAGATGCTTAATAAATACTTATTGCTTTATTAGTGAGAAGACCTGAATGGACTGTGATCAGCCTCAGTGGTAAGTGTATGCACTTGGAGAAGGCACATATAATGTCAAAGAGTACTGTAGGATTTAGTGGATGTTAGATTTATTTGAGACAACAGTTTTCATAGTATCACAGATTCTATATTTACAATATGGGGTGGGGTTTCCCCCTCCTTACCGCAGGGAGTGATTTTTTATAGAACCTCATATTCGAATACTTCTTATTGGTTCTGAGACATTTTGCTTCCTGTGTCTCAGAGAACAAAACTAGGTTCGATAGATGGGAGTTGCCAAGAGGCAGATTTAGGCTTGAAGTGAGGCAAAGATGTTCCTTCTGCTAGAGTCATCCAAAAGGCTGCTTTGGTCAGTAGTGAATTTCCCATAACAGAATGTCATTAAATAGAAGCTGGATGAGTCAGGAAGGGTTTAGAGGGGATTCTTGATCAGGTATGAGCTGGAGAAGATGTCTCTGAGAATCCATTCCATGAAACCCTTTTTATATACATTCTCTTTCTCTGTCTCAGTGTCTCTATGTCTCTGTATATATTTTTTCTCTCCCTCCATCCCCTCTCCTTTTCCCTCTCTTCTTTTCTATCTTCCTTCTTTCTTTCCTTCTCCTCCTCCTCCCTTCTTCTTCTCCTCCTCTTCCCTTCTCCTCCTCCTCTTCCTCCTCTTCTTCCTCCTTTTCCTGTTCCTCCTCCTCCTCCACTTCCTCCTCCTCCTCTTCCTCCTCCTTCTTTTCTCCTCTCAGTACAGATGTCCAAATGTGTATGAGGTTAGGAAGAGGCAAGGGGCTTGGGAATAGGCATTACTGTTAAAGCTACAGGTGTTTGAAATGGAGGTAGGGATGGAAGAGCACAGACAATGTTTGAGAAAATAGGATGGAATTTCCAGTTCAGGATTTGTCAAAATATTTAATACCAGTTGAGTGGCTGACCAGTGAGATGAGATCTGGTCCTCTGATCTGTTTTCTGTAGATTACCATGGTAAGGGGAATGAATGCCAGGGGGGCTGCTGCTGTTAGAATGGGAAGCTCTGAGACTCTTTGATTTTAGGAGAGACATTGCTGGACCCAAAGAGTTTGGCAGCTGGCATGTGGGTCACATTCTTGTCTCTGTCCCAAGGGTGGCATGCCTTCTCTTCTTTGTGCCCAGGTAAACAAGATTCCCTCTCAAAGCTATGATGGTGTGTGTGTACTATACGGGGTTGGAATTCATATAACCTTGCACCCTAGGCCACAAGACAGGAAGTGGCCAAGGATGATTTCATGTTCAGTCCAGCCTCTCTTTAGATGCATGCCTGAGTTAAAACATTCTGAAGCTCCACTTTTACCCACAAATAGATGTAGTAGTAAAAAATCAGCTGCCACCCAGCTATGAAATGACTTTCTAAGGATTTAGGATCAATGGGTCCTATTAAGGAGTTTAGGGACCCCAGGTTTGCAGATTTGCCCATCTATCTCATCAGCTTTCAATTATGCTTGTTTGTTGCCCTTCCACAGCCCAGTGAGGGGCTAACAGAGGAAAGGAAGATTGGTATTCCAGGCTTAGTTGACCTGCTCTGAAGCCCCAGGCAAGACTCAGGCAAAATAAGCATAGTAGAAGACACCCACTGCCATGACCAAGATGGCATTGACATTCACCACGTTCCTCCACAAGGGTTTTTCGGATGTGTCTGTCAGTTTCTTCTGCAGAGCAGCCTTCTCCTCCTCGGTCAGCTTGGGGCCTTTGTCTGCAGCCCACAGAATGCATTCCAGCCCCTCTTGCAGCACCCTTGGGATTCCTCTGGGCCATCTAGAGGAAAGGGAAGAGAGGCAAACAGTGAGGGAATGTGCTCACAATGGGCATTTCTACAGGGCATTTCAAGTTGGCAAAGGGCTTTACCAAGATGCCATTTGAGTCTCACAAAAGTGCTGGAAGGTGGGCAATACATGTATTATTATGTCCATTTTGCAGATGAGGAATCTGAGACTCAGTGAGTTAAGGTGACTTCTCTGCGGTCACACAACCAACGGGTGTCAGAGGCAGGATTCAAACTCAGCTCTCTGTGACTCCAAGAACACCATGCTAGCCAGTGCATCCTGCTGCAGTGAGCTCTAAAGGTGACTGGGAGGGAGCTGCTTTTCTGGCAAGTGATAGGACCCTAACAAAAACATAGCTGTTCCCTGACATTAAGGAAGCAACTGGAGGAAATGAGCCAGAAGGGAAAGGGCCCTCCAGAGTAACTTCAGATCTCAGGATCCTTTTCAAAGTTTGTACACCTTAGCGCCAGAAGGAAAAAGGGGTTTCCTTTTTCAAGGTGGCCTTGAACAGATGCACAAGGGGGCCCCAAATCCTTCTAAGGACAGACTTGTCTCAGTAGGTGGGAATTTGGCTCAGCCAGTGTGTCAAAAGGTAAGTCTTTCCTGGAAGTCAGGGCTTCTGAATGCCCAGGGGAGCTGGGCACACAGAGAGACAAACGAACAATTAAATGTCACCTTCTTCCCCTTGGTCTCCAGCTTCCTCTTGTCCATACTGCTCAGGATTCAGGTCTATGCGTTCTTCCTGGTTATTGTGGAGAGCCCAGCAAAGGCGGTACAGCTGTCCAGAGAGCACAGGCAGGAGTTAGCCATGTGACCATGGCAATGAGCAGCTCTTTCCACCAAAGATATTAGAATGAACCTCAGATCAAGTGCTGCCTGCCTCTGGGAAGCCTGCCTTGATTCTTTCCCTGCTCTACCTTCTTAGGGCCCTCTGGCTCTATCACCTTATATTCTAAAGACTCTTCTTGCTCTTCTTCTCGGAACCCTCTAAGAGCTCACATTCTGTGTTCTAAGGTCCCTCCCCACTCTATCATTCTATGTTCTAAAATGTCTTGTAGGTCTGACATTCTATGTTCTAAGAGACCTCCAAGAGCTCACATTCTGCCTTCTAAGGGCTTTCTCAGATTTGGCATTCCCTGTGGTAAGAACCCTCCCAGCTCTGGCATTCCCAGTTCCAAGGTTCCCCCTTAGCTCTGACATTTCCTGTTCTAAAGTTCCCCCTCAGCTCTAACATTTCATGTTCTAAGGTTTCCCCTAAGCTCTGACATTTTCTGTTCTAAGACCCTCCAAGAGCTCACATTCTGTGTTCTACGGGCTCTCCAAGATTTGACATTCCCTATTCTAAGGCCTCTCCCAGCAGTGACATTCTCTGTTTTAGGGTCCTCTAAAGCTCTGGCATTCCCTGTTCTAAGGTTGCCCCACAGCTATGACATTTTGTGTCTAATAATCCTCAAAGAGCTCACATTCTGTGTTCTATGGACTCCCAGACTTGATATTTCCTGTTCTAAGGGCTATTAAAGCTCTCATATTCCCTGTTTAAGGGTCCCTCCAAACTCTGGATTTCCCTGTTTTAAGGTTTTCTTTCACCTCTGATATTCTACATGCTAAGCACCTCCCAGTTTTGATGTCATATGTTCTATGAAATTTTTCCTGACTTTGAGACTCACTTTAGCTTTTTACAACTTCTTTCTCTGGTTCCTGGTTTTGCCCTCTGGGGCCACATAAAACAAGTCTTATTCATCTTCCATGTGTCTGTCCTTAAATTCTTGAGGACATCTATCACATCTCTCCCCTACCTCACCCCCAAGTAGTCTCTTTTCCCACCTCCATATTCTCAGTCCTTTAAACTTACCCACATTTGGGACATGAACTTCAAGCCCTCTGGCACCCTGTTCACTTTACTCTGGATGGTCTGTACTTTATCCACATCCTTTTAAAATTGGGTCTCCCATCACTGAACACAGTATTCCAGGTGGAGTCCCAGATACTTTACTCCTCTCAGTGAAGGCTAAGAAAACCCCAGCTTTCTTGGCAGGTGGATCAAATTGCTGCACCATAGAAGGCTTTCAGTCCACTAACCTCCACCCCCCAAAAAAAAACTTTTTTCAGAGCAACTTCTGTTGGGTCATGCCTCCCTCCTCTTGTAAAGTTGATCTCTGAGGACCCAAGTGTGAAGCTGCACACTTATCTCTACTACGTTTCATCTTATTATAGTCCAGATGTGACACGCAATGTTTTGAATTCCCCCTGTCCCTGAGAGTCCACGGTTATATGACTCAAAGCCTTCCTGATCCCGAATTCATAGCTGAGGCATGATTCCAAGATGAGTAAAGGCAAGCTCATACTTACATGTATGTCAGGAATAGGTTTTGTCAACAGAGAAATACCAAGTGCAACGAAGACAGTCAATGTGAAGAGGACGATGGCGAAATAGGAGTAATGCCATCCACAGATGATGTTGGGACACTGGCTGGGGACCATGCAGGTGCCTGTCCCATAGGAAAACTCGGCAATCATATGAATTAGACCAATCACAATTCCAAATATCAGTGCCCAGAAAGCCCCCTGCCAAAGAAAGCAAAGGAGAGTGGTTTCAGGGTGTTTTCAGCACAAGGGACCACGAACCACACAAAATGCATCTTGTGGAATGGAAGAATTATTGAAAACCAGAACTACAACAATGACAACAAAAAACAACATAAAGCTTTCATATGTGATTCTAAGAATGTCAAAATTAGAAGGAAAACTGAGTCCAACTGTGTTTGTTGTTCAGATGAAAAAACAAAGTTCCATATAACTGAAACAATTTGCCCCCAAGAAACCTGACTCCTAATTCAGGGCTCTTTCTGCCATACATTTATAATGGATGATTATTAGTATTATGTCTTATTGCTGTGAAAAATTTGGATTTGGGGACATCCATGAATGGGGGAGGAAGTGGCATTCAGTGGCAATCAGTTAGAGTCGTGACCATTTCTACACACTGAACTCTCCCCATTCTGACTCACCTGCTCGTTAACTCTTGCAGAAGATGGCAAGCAGGAACACGGCTGCAGCGGGGGATCCAATGTAGCTGGATATTGACTGCATATACTGGATGAGTTCACCATTTTGACCTGCCTGGACTATTGGGACCCAAGCAACGCTGAGGGCAATCAGGATGATGTTGAACAACCTATAAGCACATTTCGATCAATAGGATTATGAGCTATAACTAAGGCTAATAAGCCCCCCGTTGTGGCGGGCACATATTCCCTAGGAGGACCCTTCTTCTTTCCCATGGAATCTCATGACTTGTATTGCAAAGTACTCCAACAGCCCCTGACATCATAGGAATTAGAAAAGGGAAAGTAGGCTCTGGGAGAGGGTGAGGAAGTGGTATCCCTCGTTGTCGTTGTTCATCTTTGTTCTTGAAGAGGGCCAATAACATCACGAAGGTGGTGTCTCAATTTCTGTCCAAACTGGATTGAAGTCAGGCAGAGCTGCACAAAGTCGTCAGTCTCACTCTCCCCTCCAGAGTCATCTAAGTCCAGTGGCAAGACAAGAGTCAGGACGACTGATGATGCCTGGGATGTAGTGGATGGCCTTGGCATTTCTGAATTAAGGTCTTTCCCGGGTCTCAGTTTGTCTGAAGCAGCACCCATTTGATATCTATGGGCTAGGCAAGAATTGAGACAAAAGATGGCCTAATTTTCCACCAAAACAATATCGGTCTGGGTGGGAGCTTTCATGGAATTACCAATAATATTTCTGGTCATGGGGATTAAGGAAATAAGGGGAAGGGATGAAGATGGGTTTCCCCTTCTCCACACAGTCAGGCTACCTTTCCTGGTGGCTGCCTGACTTCCTCCCAAATGCCTGTGAGCGTTCATGTGGATTCTCTGGATAATGGTCAGTAAAGACATTCTCTCCTTATTGCTTATTTTTATTCCTTCAATTTATCTTCTTGTCTTATTGCTATAGCTAGAATTTCTCATAAAATAATAAATAATAGTGGTGATTATGAACATCTTTGCTTTACTCTTTCTTTTGATATTTTTTATTTTTAGTTTACAACACTCAGTTCCACATAACTTCGAGTTCCAGATTCCCCCCCTTCCCCCTCCCTCCCCAAGAGTTATGGAATCTGACATATCTTTGACATATAACTTCACATTGAACTTATTTACACAATAGTCAAGTTGTAAAGAAGAATTATGACCTATGGAATGAATCATGAGAAAGAAGAAACAAAACCAAAAAAAAAATAAAAAAAAAACAAACGAGAAAAAAAGGAAAGGGAAAAAAAGGCGAGCCTAACGTGTGCCTCAATCTGCATTCAGAATCCATAATTCTTTCTCTGTCTGTAGATAGCTCTTTTCATCACGAGTCCTTTGGAGCTGTCTTAGCTCCTTGTATTGGTGAGAAGAGTGAAGTCTATCAGGGTTAGGGATCATAGAATCCATATATCTGTGATTGTGTATAATGTTTTCCTGCTTCTGCTCCACTTGCTCAGCAATATATTGTGTAGGTTCTCCCAGGTTTTATGAAGTCTGCATCATCCCATTTCTTATAGCACAATAGTATTCCATTACCTTCATATATCACGACTTGTTCAGCCATTCCTCAGTTGATGGGCATCCCCTCGATTTCCAATTCTTTGCTACCACAAAAAGAGCCGCTATAAATATTTTTGTACATATGGGTCCCTTTCCCACTTGTGTGATCTCTTTGGGATACAACCCTAGAAGGGGTATTGTTGGGTCAAAGGGTATGAACATTTTTATAGCCCTTTGGGCATAGTTCCAAATTGCTCTCCAGAATGGCTGGATCAGTTCACAACTCCACCAGCTATGTATTAATGTTCCAATTTTCCCACATCCTCTCCAGCATTTATCATTTTCCTGTTTTGTCATTTTAGCCAATCTGACAGGAGTGATGTGGTACTTGATAGTTGTTTTGATTTGCATTTCTCTAATCAGTAGTGATCTAGAGCATTTTTTCGTATGCCTATAGATAGCTTTAATTTGTTCCTCTGATAACTGCCTGTTCATATCCTTCGAACATGTCTCAATTGGGGAATGACTTGTACTCTTACAAATTTGGCTCAGTTCTCTATATATTTTAGAGATGAGGCCTTTATCAGAGACACTAGTTGTAAAGATTTTCTCCCAATTTTCTGCTTCCCTCCTAATCTTTGTTGCATTGGCTTTTTTATACAAAAACATTTCAATTTAACATAATCAAAATTATCTATTTTGCATTTTGTAATGTTCTCTATCTCTTGTTGGGTCATGAATTTTTTTCTTTTCCATAAATCTGATAGGTAAACTATTCCTTGCTTTCCCAAATTGTTTATAGTATCAGCATTTATTTCTAAATCATGAACCCATTTTGACTTTGTTTTGGTATATGGTGTAAGATATTGGTCTATGTCCAGTTTCTGCCCTACCATTTTCCAATTTTCCCAACAGTTTTTGTGAAATAGTGAGTTCTTAGCCCAGAAGCTGGATTCTTTGGGTTTATCAAAGAGTAGATTGCTATAGTCGTTGACTACTGTGTCTTGTATACCTATCCTATTCCACTGATCCACGACTCTGTTTCTTAGCCAGTACCAGGTAGTTTTGATGACTGCTTCCTTATAGTACAGTTTAATATGTGGTATGGCTAGGCCACCTTCCCTAGCAGTTCTTTTCATTAATTCCCTAGATATTCTAGACCTCTTGTTCTTCCAGGCGAATTTCGTTATTATTTTATCCAGCCCTGTAAAATAATTTTTCGGTAGTTCAATTGGTATGGGACTGAATAAGTAAATTAATTTAGGTAAAATTGTCATTTTTATTATATTAGCTTGGCCTAACCACGAGCAACTGATATTTTTCCATTTATTTAGATCTGACTTTATTCGCGTGAAAAGTGTTTCATTATTATGCTATATTAGGAAGGCAGAATTTATGATTTCAAAGAGAATCTCATATGTGCCTAAAAGGTCTGGAACCACAGGATATAAGGAATTCTCTAGGCAGAAGGCAGGAGAACTAAAGCATGTATTTACACTCCACAGTAACAATCCCACAAACCAGCATCCCCATTTTGATATTTTCATCAAAAGCTTCCAGGCCCAATAAGTCCGCCTCACAAGGGTAACCAGGAGGCCACAGAGAAACGAGATGGTATAAGGCAAAATCATATACATGCTATCCCTCTATGGTAAGAAGATTACCCACTATCCTCCAGTCAGCTCTGCTACCGGCAGCTCAGCTTCGGCTGTAGGCGTCTCTGGCTCCAACCGGAAAAGGAAAGGAGGATCTTCAAGCTGTCCTCTCCCCTCTTATAGAGTTTTTGACGTCATCAAGCGCTGCCTGAACGACCAGGGCTGATTGGTTCTTGACTTGGCCCCTCCCCCTAGCGTAGACCAGGATAACACACCTCCCTTCAGCCAGCCACATGACTCATCACACAGGAAGTTCCCTGATCCTCGGCAGGGCCGCTGGGCCTCCTGCCCCGGAAGAGCAAGCCCCAGTGTCCAGGGATGCTCAAAGAGGTAAGCTGAGTCATTCAAAGAAAACAAAATCCATTCTGGTTGCACATGCTCATATAGGCCCTGGGTTTGTCTTGACAAAATATTTGACTCCCAAATATTTTATAGTGTCTACAGTAACTTTGAATGGAATTTCTCTTTCTATCTCTTGCTGTTGGGCTTTGTTAGTAATGTATAGGAATGCCGAGGATTTATGTGTGTTTATTTTATATCCTGCAACTTTGCTAAAGTTGTTTATTATTTCAAGTAGTTTTTTACTTGATTCTCTAGGATTCTCTAAGTAAATCATCATATCATCTGCAAAAAGTGATAATTTAGTTTCTTCTTTTCCTATTCTAATTCCTTCAATTTATTTTTCTTCTCTTATTGCCACAGCTAACATTTCTAGTACTAAATTGAATAGTAGGGGTAATAATGGACATCCTTGTTTCACCCCTGATTTATTGGGAGTGCATCTAGTTTATCCCCATTACAAATAATGCTTGTTGATGCTTTTAGGTAGATGCTGTTTATAATTTTAAGGAAGGCTCCATTTATTCCTATACTTTCTAGTGTTTTTAATAGGAATGGGTGTTGTATTTTGTCAAATGCTTTTTACGCATCTATGGAGATGATCATATGGTTTCTGCTATTTTTGTTGTTGATATGATCAATTATGCTGATAGTTTTCCTAATAATGAACCAGCCTTGCATTCCTGGAATAAATCCTGCCTGGTCATAGTGTATTATTGTAGGGATAACTTGCTGCAATCTTTTTGGTAATATTTTATTTAAAATTTTTGCATCAATATTCATTAGAGAAATTGGTCTATAATTTTCTTTCTCTGTTTTGACTCTCCCTGGCTTGGGTATTAGTACAATATTTGTGTCATAAAAAGAATTTGGTAGGACTCCTTCTTCACCTATTTTTCCAAATAGTCTATAAAGTATAGGAATTAATTGTTCTTTAAATGTTTGATAAAATTCACATGTAAAACCATCTGGCCCTGGAGATTTTTTCCTAGGGAGTTCATTGATGGCTTGCTCAATTTCTTTTTCTGAGATGGGGTTATTTAGGTATTTTACTTCCTCTTCTGTTAACCTGGGCAATTTATATTTTTATAGATATTCATCCATATCCCTAAGGTTATAAAATTTATGGGCATACAATTGGGCAAAATAATTCCTAATTATTGTTTTGATTTCCTCTTCATTGGAGGTGAAATCACACTTTTCATTTTTGATACTGGTAATTTGATTTTCTTCTTTCTTTTTTTAAATCAAATTGACCAAAGATTTATTAATTTTATTGTTTTTTTCATAAAACCATCTCTTTGTTTTATTTATTAATTCAATAATTTTCTTGATTTCAATTTTATTAATCTCTCCTTTGATTTTCAGTATTTCTAATTTGTTATTTAATTGGGGATTTTCAATTTGTTCTTTTTCTAGCTTTTTCAGTTGAATGCCCAATTCATTGATCTCCTTTTTCCCTATTTTATTCATGTGAGCATTTAGAGATATAAAACTTCCCCTAAGAACTGTTTTTGCTGCATTCCATAAGTTTTGGTATGTTGTCTCATTATTGTCATGCTCTTGATGAAGTTATTCATTGTCTCTATGATTTGTTCTTTGGCCCACTCGTTCTTTAGAATTAGATTATTTAGTTTCCAATTAATTTTTGCCTTATTTTTCCATGGTTCTATATTACAAATAATTTTTATTGCATCATGATTTTAAAAGTATACTTTGATTATTTCTGCCTTTCTGCATTGAATTGTGAGGTTTTCATGCCTTAGTACATGACCAATTTTTGAGTATGTGCCATGTACCACTTTTTTATCCCCATTCAGTTTTCTCCAGAGGTCTATCATATCTGCCTTTTCTAAAATTCTGTTCACCTCCTTAACGTCTTTCTTGTTTATTTTGAGGTTATATTTATCAAGTTCAGAGAGGGGGAAGTTGAGATCTCTCATTATTATAATTTTGCTGTCTATTTCTTCTTGTAACTCCCTTAATCTCTCCTCTAAGAAGTTGCATGCCATACCACTTGGTGCATATATGTTAAACAACGATATTGCTTCATTGTTTATGGTGCCTTTTAGCAAGATGTAATGTCCTTCCTTATCTCTTTTAATTACATCTTAATTAGATGCTTTTGCTTTGTCTGAGATTAGGATTGCTACCCCTGCTTTTTTTACTTTAGCTGAGGTGCAATATATTTTACTCCAGCCTTTTACCTTTACCCTGTGTGTATCTCCCTGTTTCTTCTTGTAAACAGCATATTGTAGGATTATGTTTTTTAATCAATTCTGCTATGTGCTTCCGTTTTATGGGAGAGTTCATTCCATTCACATTCACAGTTATGATTACTATCTGTGTCTTTTTCTCTGTCCTATTTCCCCCCTGTTTATGCTTTTATTTCTCCCTTTCCCCTTCCACTCCTCAACAAAGTTTTGCTTTTGACTGCTGCCTTCCTCAGTTTACCCTCCCTCTTGATTCCCCTCCCTTGTCTTATCGTTTTCCACTTGCTATTTTTCCCTACATTCTGACCAGTCCTCTCCCTTTTTCACCTTTCCCCTCCTACTGTCTGTAAGACAAGTTAGATTTCTATACTTATCAAGGTATGTTATTCCCTTCTTAAACCAAATCCGATGACAGTAAAGCTCAAATACTGCTCTTCTCCCTCCCTTCTTTCCCTCTACTATAATGTGTTTTTGTGCCTCCTCATTTGATGTAGTTTACCCCTTTCTACTACCTCCTTACCTCTTCTCCCAGAATCCTCCCTTTATATCTATTAATTATGTTTTTATCCTTATATGAGTTATTTTATACAGACATCCCAGTCTGTGTATCCCTTTCAATTGTCATAATAACTGTCCTATTCTCAAGATTCACACACACACACACACACACACACACACACACACACATATATATCTTACATAAGATGATATATTCCTATATAAAGATGTAGATAATTTACCCTTATTGATTAATAAGGTTTGTGGGGACTTTTCCCACCTGTTTACATTTTTATGTCTCTCTTGAGTTTTGTATTTGAATGATTCCATTGAGTTCTGGCCTTTTCATCAGGAAGGTCTGTAATTCCCTTATTTCATTGAATGTCCATCTCTTTGCCTGAAAATTTATGCTCAATTTTGCTGGGTAGTTGATCCTTCGTTGTAGTTCCATCTCCTTTGCCCTTCAGAATATCATATTCCAATTTCTCCTTTCATTTAATATAGAAGCTGAAAGATCCTGCGATATTTGATAATTCCATGATATTTGAATTGTTTCTTTTTGGCTGCTTGCAGTATTTTCTCCTTGACTTTGTAATTCTGAAATTTGGCTATAATATTTCTTGGAGTTTTCAATTTTGGATCTCTTTCAGGGGGTGATCGGTGGATTCTTTCAATCACTATTTTACCCTCTGGTTCTAGGACTTCTGGGAAGTTATCTTTGATAATTTCTTTGAAGATACTGTCAAGGCTCTTTTTTCATCGTGGATTTCCGGTAGACCAATAATTCTTAAATTGTCTCTCCTGGATCTATTTTCCAGGTCAGTTGTTTTTCCAATCAGATATTTTACATTTTCTTCTATTTTTTCATTCTTTACATTTTGTTTGACTACTTCTTGATGCCTCATAGAGTCATTAGCTTCCACTTGCTAAATTCTAATTTTTAATGAGTTGCTGTCTTCATTTTGCTTTTGAGTCTCCTTTTCCAATTGGTTGATTTTACCTCTCAGGGTGTCATTTTCTCTATTTAGATTCTGAATCTCTGTAGCCGTTTCGCCGATCTGATTTTTCAAAGACTTGATTTTGTCAGTGGTTTTTTCCCATTTTTCATTTTACCTCCCTAATTTGGTTTTTAAAATCCTTCTTTAGCTCTTCCAGTAATGCTTTTTGGGCTTTAGACCAGTTCACTTTCCCTTTTGAGGTACCAGATGTGGGTATAGTGTCAATGCTATCCTCTTTCGAATTGGTATTTTGATCATCCCTGTCTCTATAAAAAGAATCAATGATCCTTGGTTTTTTTGTGTTCTTCTTCATGTTGGGTAGCTTTTTCCCTGGCTTTCCAGTGGATTTCTGCTTTTGTGGCAGGTTTCTTGTTCTGAGGATTGTGAGTCTAGTTACTGGCTTTGTGTATTATAGTCTTCAGTCTCCTAAGGTGTGGAGGAGGGGTCTGGCTGCCTGAAGTCTCCTTTTGCCCTGGGGTGCTCTCCAGCACTGTTGCTCTTCAGCAATGGTCTCAGCTGTTTGTTGTCTGTGCTGGTGTCTGCCACTTCCCCTGGCTGTGCAAAGGTATGTCTGGGCTCCTTGTGTTGACCCCTCTGGCTCTGCTCCTCTGGGAATCAGGAACTCCCACTGCTCGGGCTACTGAAGCCCCACTTCTGTCTCCTCTATTCCAGAATTTTTCCCGAGGAATTTTCTGGGTCAGGGAGGGAGGGATTAGAGCTGTTTATCTGGTCATTATGTCTCCTGGAAATTCAAGAAGACTTGTTTCAAACCTTTCGGCTGCAAGCCTCAGGAGTAGATTTCTCATGACCAGAGGCATTTCACTGCTGCCTCTTGTCACTTTGACAGACCCATGTCCTGTGTTGAGAGGCCTGGGGATCTGTGCCGGTTTTGGGCACTCAGCTTTCTTCCAGCCTGGATCTCTGGCTGGTTTCCGAAGCTGCTTCTGCTTTGGTACTGCCTGGTGCAGCTCTGCATGCCGAGCATTTTCCCAGCCTACAGTTCTGTCCCTTCAACCTTTCAGACTCTCCTGGCTTGGAAATTTGCCCCACTAGACTGCTAGCGGCTTCTAACTCTCTCAAATCTGCTCAGATTCACTTTTTTAGAGGTATCTGACAGAACTTGTGACAGAGCTCTGGTAAAAAGCTGCTTTCATGTGGCCATCTTGGCCCCACCCCCTTTGCTTTACTCTTTATGGGAAGGCAGCTAGCTTATCCCCAAATGAAGGGATTTTTTTCAAAAAATACCTTACTAGCTCCTAAGGGAGTATTTTAAAACATTTTGAAAAATTCGTATATATGGAGTCCATAAAAAAATACATTTGGGATTAGGAGACCTGAGTTCAAATCTAAGCACTACTATTTATTAACTGTAACCTTGGCCAAGTCATCTGACCACTTTAGGCATCAGTTTCCTCATCTATAAGATGAGTGGGTTGGATTTGAAAATCTCTCAGTTCCTCTACCACAGCTCTGAAATGCTATGGTCTGGGATTCAAATCTTCCCTATTTCTGTTAAGGCACCAACATCAATGGAGTTCTCAAAGCTTGAAATCTCAGCATCATCCTTGAGTCTTCCCTCCCTATTGATTTCCACATGCAATCAGTTGCCAAGTCTAGCTGCTTCTACCATATCATTCATGTGCACTTTTAAAAAATTATTTCCCCCCAATTACATATAAAGACAATTTTTAATATTCATTTTTAAAATTTTGAGTTCCAAATTTTCTCCCTCCCTTCCTTCCCTCCTCCCTCTTCCAAAATGGCAAGTAATTGGTTCTAGTTATACATGCACAATCATGCAAAACACATTTCCTTATTAGTCATGGATTCACTTTCATTTTCCTACTGAGGCTACCACTAACCTAGTTTGACCACTATTCCCTTTTATTTGGACTATGGCAATGGCCTTCTATTTGGTCTCCCTGACTCAAAATCTCTCTCCACTCCAAACTATCCTCCAAAGATCAGCCAAACTGACATTTCTAAAACACAGATCTGACCATTACACTCCCTCCTACTAAAAAAGTCTTCTGTAGCTGCCTATTGCTTTTAGGATCCAGCATAAGTTCCTTGCCTTGTCATTTTTAAAGCCGTCTACAATCTGCTTTCCACCTACTTTTCAATTTATTAGCATACAATTTCCCTTAGCACACCCTCTATTTTAATCAAAGAGGTTGGATAGCTAATCCATACACATTACATTTTATCTTTAGTCTCTATGTCTTTGTATTACTGGTCCACTATGTCAGGAATACACTCACCGTTCACCTTCACTTTGTAGAATCTCTAGCTTCCTTCAAAGCCCAGCTTAGATGCAACTTCTTCCATGAAGGGTTACTTGATTTCCCCCTCCCTCCAGGCATCAGAATACTCTTCCCCCTGAAATCACTTTTTAAATACTTTTTATTGACTAATCTGGGCATATAGTGTATCCCTCCAACAGAATAGAAGATCTTTGAGGAAAAGAACTCTTTTTTCCCTTTTTATTTTCTATCTGCTAGTACCTAGAAGGAGTAGCTTACATATATTACACACTTAATATATGTACATTAAATTTTGGAATGAATTTCTAACTATTTGAGATTATAGAGCTAAGAAATCTTAGGCTAAACTTTCTATAATATAGCTGTGCATCACAAACATGGCTTCCTAGGTCTTGCTAGCCTACTTCTTCTATCCAGAAGGCCATCCATCTCATTCACTTCTGTATCGCTTATAAGATGCATAGGTTTTAGGGAAGAGAATTCCAACACACACTAGCCAAGATGTTCACAGTGCTATGTGAGCTAGGTAAAGCAGTGGACAGGACGCTAGGCTTAGATTCAGGAAGACCTCAATTCTAATCCTTCTCCAGACACTGACTAGCCACATGACACTTGGCAAACCACATATGCTCTCACAGGTTCAATTTCCTCATCTGTCAAGTGAGAATAAATATTAACAGCACCTACTTTATAAGGTTGTTATGAGGATCAAATGAGATAATACATGTAGATCCATTTATAAACCTCAAAATACTGTATAAATTCTAGCTATTATTATCAGCTCTGTTACCTTCCTGCTAGCAGGAGCTCTCTCTCCGATGCTCGCTTTTGGATTTTGGTGTAGATGTCGATGGTGAACAGCGTGCTGGCACTATTGAAGATGGAGGTGAGGGAGCTCATGAGTGACGCCAACATGGCTGACACCATCAGTCCCCGAAGTCCTTGAACAACAACCGAAAAAGAGAAAATTATCTTCTTCTGCACTTAGGGGCCAATGTTCATGTCTTTATGTTGTCCTTCCACAGTTTCTGAATCTTTGAGAATAATCCAAGTACAGAATGTCAGAGCCAGTAGTCTTAGAATGGAGAGTGGCAGAGCTAAGATAGAGTTTAGAAAGAGAATGTCAGACCTGGAAGGGACTTGCTATATGGAATGTCAGTATTGGAAGGGTCCATAGCACATAGAAGGCAAAACGAGGGCTAACCCATACTCAATTTTTATTAGCTACCTTGATTGCCTCAGCAGCTAGGGGACACAGTGGATAGAGGGCTGGGCATGGAGTCAGGAAAACTCATCTTCCTGAGTTCAAATCTGGTCTCAGACACTTAATAGCTGTGTGACCCTGGACAAGTCACTTAACTCTGTTTGCCTCAGTTTCTTTGGCTAGAGAATGAGATGGAGAAAGAAAACACTATTGGATTCATGAAGAGCTGGATACTAATGAAGACTGACTGAACACACACACACACACACACACACACACATAACTTCAGTGTTTATACTTTTGGGGAAACCTTTATATGAGCAATTTTTGTTTTGGAGATTTCCTGAAATAATTTCAGATGAGTTCGATGACCCAAAAATGACTCCAGAGACAGGGCATGTTCTAGACACAGCAGACATCTGGATTCTAGCCATTCTGCCTTACTAGCTGTGCGAGGCTAGAAAAGTTCCTTCACATATTTGAACCTTGGCTTCCTCCTCTGTGAAATGGGGTTAATCATACTGAATCATACTTATGCTACCTGCTTCACAGGAATAATTGGGAAGAAACTACTTTGTAATCTTAGAGAAATGGGAGACATGATTATCATGAAGCCATTGCCTCTCTCTGAGATTCACTCCTTATCTGTTTAATGAGGGCTTGGACTGACGGATTTCTAAGGTCCTTTCTGTACCTCAGAAGTCTATACAATCTGAGCCCATCAGCTTTGTTGTTATCCAGGCATTCATGGACAACTGTTATGGATCCCCTTTGACATCATATCAGAGGAATGGTCTGATTGACCTCTAGTACTCTTGGTTTCTATGATTAGATGAGTTTATAGGGATGCTGATTTTCTCTCTCTACTTTTTTCAGATAAGTAAAACATATCAGACCTTCTGGATTCTCCTGATGACTCACTGAATCATGGATTGAGACCTGGAAGGGACCTTGGAGGCCATCTGGTTCAACTATCTCATTTTACAGAGAAGGACATTATGAGGCAGACAGAGGTCAAGTGACTTGTGCAAGGTCTTAGAGCTCTTTAGTACCTGCAGGCTTTAAAGCAACATCTTGGGTTCAAGTCTCATTGAAAGTAAGGGAGAATAATTTACTCTCAATGCGGGAAGCTAAAATTTGTCCGGGGAGGCCAAGAAGTTTGATGAATGGTGGAGGAGTGGACCTGATAGCTGTGTTCATATATTAGAAAGCCAGTCATAAGAGAAAAGGATTAGTCTTATTTAGCTTGGCCCTAGAAGGCAGAAGCAGGATCCATGGGTGGAAGTTACAAGAGGGCAGAATTAGGCTTTGTGACAATAATTTTAATACACCTTACTCAATCCATGTTTAATCAGTTCATTGTGATTTGATGGCTATCAGTGACTATGTTAGTGAATTAAACATAATAGAATTGTTTAAGTTAGTTATACATATATTAATATGGTTACAAGGGTTATGAGTAATTACTATATATTAATGATTATTGGAAATGTAATAAAAATGTAATTGCTACACTACTCCCCCTCAAACCACTCTGTAAAAATTCATTTGTTGGTACAATACACCTCACCCCTGTGAAGCACTGCTGTCCACTCCCTTGTGACCTTTGCTTCAAACCCACAACTTTCTTGGACCCTAAGATAATGTTGGTCAAACACTAGCTTTTTATGACTTGTGGAAGTCCCTTAGATGCTACTGAAGGGATCTTACGACCTTTGCTGAGATGGCCTGAAGTTGATGACCTGCTGTGGAAGGTCTCATGATCTGTGAAAGTTGTGTTGACAAAGTGGTTATGATTGATGGGCATTTCCCTTAGCCATGCATAAGATTTCCCCACTTCTTTGGGGTAAATTATCTCACATAAAGGAGGCAATAAAAAGCTGTTATAATGGAAGAGAAAAGGGGAGAGGTGTAAGGGAATGAGTGAACCTTACTCTCATTGGATTTGGCTTAAGGAAGGAATAGAATACACACTCGATTGGGATGAAAATCTATCTTACTCTACAGGAAAGTAGGGGGGAAGGGGATAAGGTGGGGGGATGACAGAAGGGAGGACAGATTTGGGGAGGGGTAGTCAGAAGCAAATATTTTTGAAAAGGGACAGGGCCAAAAGAGAAAACTGAATAAATGGGGATGGGATAAGATGGAGGGAAATATAGCTAGTCTTTTACAGCATGACTATTGTGGAGGTACTTTGCATGATGATACGTGTGTGGCCTGTATTGAATTGCTTGCCTTCTCAGGGAGGAGGTTGGGGGGAAGGAGAGGAGAGAATTTGGAACTGAAGGTTCTAAAAACAAATGTTAAAAACTGTTTTTACAAGCATCTGGGAAATAAGATATACAGGAAATGGGGCATAGAAATCTATCTTTCCCTACAAGAAAGTAAGGAAAAAGATGATGGGGAGGGATTGAGGTGATAGAAAGGAGGGCAGACTTGGGAAAGGGGCAATCAGAATGCCATCTTGGGGTGGGGGGATGGGAGAGATGGGGAGAAAATTTGTAACACAAAATCTTGTGGAAATGAATGTTGAAAACTAAAAATAAATCAATGAAAAATAAAAAGATTTCCCCATTTCTGCAACTGATCAATCAATGAGTTGTAATGTTCTCCTTCTATTTTTAGTTCTTTCCATGTATATAAAAGTAGCTAGCACCCAAGGGGAGGGGTCCCTGATCATACGGAAAATCTGGGACCCACTGGGACCTCTGGTATCCCTAATAAATTGAATATGCTTGGAGCTCATTCTCAATGAATTTTGTTGCTGGTTGGAATTTTATGGCCCACAGCTTGATGTTAGGAAAGACATCCTAACAATGGGCATTAACCCAAAGTGGAACGGGCTGACATTGGAAGTTTTTAAACAGAGACTGAGTGACTCCTTGTTGGGTATAATGTAGAGGGGGTTCTTAATGTCAGATTGGAATAGGACCCCTGAGGTCCTTCCCAGCCCTGGGACTCAGTGAAAAAGGGCTCCAATACTTGCCAGAGACCACTGAATTCACTGCTTATGACACCCTATGGTGGATGACATGAAGATCCCACAGAGATACTAACCATTGGGCATGAGTTCTATCACCAGCTTTGAGTAGGCTATATTGGTGCAGCCTGCACTGGTGCCACAATGTTGCTCACATTCTGAAGGTACAACACAGGCGATTTCATCTGTGGAAAGAGCCAGAGAGAATTCCTGTCAGCTACAGTCTAAGCAGTGAAGAGAGCCAAGTCCTCTGGTGAAGTACCTGGAAAGGAAACTTCTGAGTGTCTGCCTTGGCAGGGACTGATGGGCTTCAATATCCTGGGGCCAGGACATTCTGCCTAGCAGCTCCCAAGTAGAAGTGACCCTCTTGAGACATGTGCCCAATTTGAGATCTGGGGATAACATCTAATAGGGCAAAAAACCCTGTCCCTCTGCTTCCCACTTTTTCATTGAAATCTCCCAGGATGTCTTGACAATTAAACACATATTAAAAACATATTTTATTGCTGTCCTTGTTATACCCCTTGAAGACTTCAAAATTTCTATCCTCTCCAAGCTAAATATTCGCATTCAAAAAAAAATGCACTCTAGGACCCAGAAAATATATATATATATATATATATATATATATATATATATATATATATATATGTGTGTGTGTGTGTGTGTGTGTGTGTGTGTGTGTGTGTGTGTGTGCGTGTGTGCGTGTGTGTGTGTATAGATGTGAAATTTGGGGGGCTTTGGCTCTTGCTTTTAACCTCTTTGCCAGTGTTTTTATCTCCCTGAATTTCTTTTTAACTGCCTTGGGAACTGGTTTTAATGGGGTATTTTAATGTATTTTTATCAAATGGATTATTTGTTTGAACCCTTGGGCTCTGATTGACACCTTAGGCTCTAATTGCATCACATGGGGATTAGAAACCCAACACTGGTGCAGCCTTAAGTTGCTAAAAGAGAAATCTTTCCCAATCCCTCTGTGATCCTGGGCTAGTCATTTTCTATCAGTGAGCCTCAGTTTCCTCATCTGTATATCTGTGGTGCCTATCTCCCTACCTCCAAAAGCTATTGTGAGGCTTAACTTGGTAAATATGCCATGTAAGTGAACTTCCTTTGTCACTTAAATCTCATTGTCAAAAGGGAAAAAAAAACCTGTGGCCCCAAGGCAAGATAACTACCAGAAGACTTAATGTCAACAGATTAGAGCTCTGCTCTGAACTGGAACAGTTCGTTGCTAACTTGGAGGGAAAGCAGAACCAACACATGGTTGGCAACAGCAGAGGAGAAAAGGAGTGGGCAACTTTCATAGATTTGGTGTGCAGCACTGCATTTACTCATCGGGCCAGAACACTCGCAAACATCAAGACTGGTTTGATGAAAATGATGAGAAAATTCAGAAGCTGCTAAGAGAAAAACAAGAACTCCACAGGGTTTACCAGCGGGTGAGTTCATTCATCTCTAAAAAGTCAGTGTTTAACTCCATCAAAGGCAAATTACAAGTGAAGCTGAGAGAGATGCAGGATTCTTGTCTCAGTAAGAAGACAGATGAAATTCAGTTTTATGCTGATAGTAACAATCCAAAGTGCTTTTATGATGCCCTGAAGGCTATTTATGGGCCAAAGACCTATGGTACATCTCAACAAACAGTGCTAATGGAGCCGCATTGAT
The DNA here is from genome assembly GCF_011100635.1 of Trichosurus vulpecula. Classification (NCBI taxonomy): domain Eukaryota; kingdom Metazoa; phylum Chordata; class Mammalia; order Diprotodontia; family Phalangeridae; genus Trichosurus; species Trichosurus vulpecula. The sequence continues at coordinate 12,186,358 of NC_050573.1, forward strand.
TAGTGATAAGGAATTGATCCTGGAGAGATGGGCTGAACACTTCTACAATGTTCTCAACAGAACGTCATCAATTAATGCTGAAGCCATTCACTGTCTACCTCAGGTTGAAGTCAATTTCTTTCTTGCCAAATTCCAACTGAAGACGGGGTTTTGAATGTCATTAAGCTTCTTTTCTATGCCCAGGAATCTGATGCTGATTCTATTCCAGCTGAGATACACAAGGCAAGGTGTCCGCTGCTCATACAAAAGCTGACTGAAATTTTCTGGGTTACATGGCAGAGGGGGTTGTCCCCCAGGAGTTCAAGGATGCCTCCATTTTCCATCTCTATAAAGGAAAAGGAAACAGGTCCTCCTGTGACTGTCACAGGGTGAGGGTGGGGTCCCTTTGTTAGTCATTGCTAGCAAGGTTCTTGCCAGAGTCCTCCTTCATAGACTGATCCTTCACCTGGCAGATGGTTATATACCCAAGAGCCAGGGTGCCTTCAGAAAGGGCTGAGGAATGGTCGATTTGATGTTTGCTGCCAGACAACTCCAGGAGCAGAACAGAGGTCTGTACACAATGTTTGTAGATCTAACTAAAATCTTTGTTATTGTCATTCATGAAGACTTATGGAAAATTATGTCAAAATCTGGTTGCTCAGAGAAATTCATCATTATTGTTTGCCATTTTCATGACAGCAAACTTGTCCAGGTCCTGTATATGGACAATGCTCTCACACTTTCCCAGTCACCAATGGAAGCAGAGTTGAGTTCTTGCTCCCATGCTTTTAAACATTGTGTTTTCTGCACTGTTGTCAGATGCCTTCAATGAAGATGAAAATAGCATCGAGGTTAGCTACTGCACTGATGATAAATTATTTAACTTGAAAAAGCTACAACCAAAATAAAGTGGAGGGAGAGTTTGGTATATGACTTTTCATTTGCAGATGATTGTGCATTCAAAGCAGCCTCTGAGGCTGAGATGCAACAAAGTATGAATTAATTCTCTGCTACTTGCGCTAATTTTGGCCTAACAATTACCAGCAAGAAAACAGCCAGCACCACACCATCCATATGTAGAATCATCAGTTACCACAAATGGAGAAATTTTGAATGCTATGGATAAGTTCACTTACCTTGGCAATATGTTATTCAGGCATGTACATGTAGATTATGAGGTTGATGCACACTTTGCCAGAGCTAGATCAGTTTTTGGGAGGCTCCAAGTAAAAGTGTGAGAGAGAAGAGGTAGTTCTATGTAGCCATTGTCCTGATGTCATCATGGTGTGCCATGGAACCTGAACAGTATGCTAGTAGCATGCCAGGAAACTGAATGACTTCCATTTGAATTATCTTAGGAAGATTCTGACAATTATCTGGCAGGGTAAGTGACCAGACACTGAGGTCCTTTCGGGAGCTAAACTGCCAAGCAATCAAACTCTACTGCAGAGAGTGCAACTCTGAATAGCTGGCCACGTTGTTCAAATGTTAAATGCACACTTGCCTAAAAGACTATTTTAAAGAGGACTCACACAAGGTAAGCACTCACATGGTGGTCAGAAGAAGCAATATAAGGACCCTCTCAGAGTCTTTCTGAACAACTTTGGAATCCATTGCATGACATGGTAGACACTGGCAAAAAATGCATGGCATCAAAAAGGGCACAGTGCTCTATGAGGGAAGCAGAATTGCAATAGCTCCAAAGAAACCTGAGATGCACACACTCCAAATGTTCATATGGAATATTCGTGCTCGCCCTATGGTAGAGCATTCTGAGCTCATATTGGTCTGATCAGCCACAGTCTGACACCCTGTAACTTGCCCCAAACATAGTGATGCCATTGTGGTCCTCCTCAAGAACAAAGGAAAACTGCCAACTACCACAGAAGTGCTGCTCAAAATGTTTGTTGTGTTGAGAACCTTCATCTCTGCCATTGGCCTTTCTGGGGACTCTGCTGATGCATGAGATTGCTAAGTCAAAGAATATGGCCAGTTTGGTCATTTTTCTTGCATAATTCAAAAACTGCTCTCCAGAATGGTTGGAGCAGGTCGTAACTCCACCAACAGTTTATGCATACCTGTCTTCACCCAGCCCCTCTACCACTGATTGTTCCCATTTTCGGTCATCTTTGCCAATTTTCATGGTTTGATATAAAAATCAAGTGCTGTTGTAATTTATATTTTCTTTGGGATTTAGAGCATATTTTCAAATGGCTATTCATAGTTTGAGATTCTTCTCTTGAAAAACTGTTTACTCATATTATTTGATCATTTCTCTATTAGGTAATGGCTTTTGTGTTATTCCCTTATACAGCATATCTTGGATGTATATGGTATGTGACTTTGTGTTTGCAGACGATTGCGCATTCAAAGCAGCCTCTGAGGCTGAGATGCAACGAGGTATGAATTGATTCTCTGCTACTTGCACTAATTTTGGCCTAACAATGAACACCAAGAAAACAGAAGTTCTCTACCAGCCAGCATCACACCATCCATATGTAGAATCACCGGTTACCACAAAAGGTAATCAAAGCAATCAGTGACAGGTGATTCAATTATTTATCTCACTATACAATTTCTACTCTTATTCTATTTCTATTAAAATTAGTTACAACAAAAGGTATTTAATTTTGTGTTCTACACACTGTCTATTTTGTCTTTCATGATTTCCTCTGCCTTTTGATTGGTTAAGAATTCTCCCCTGAGGGGGGTGGAGCCAAGATGGTGGCTGGAAAGCAGGGACTTGCATGAGCTTCCCCCCCAGGTCCCTGCAAACACCTATAAAAATGGCTCTGAACAAATTCTAGAACTGCAGAACCCACAAAATAGCAGAGGGAAGCAGGACTCCATCCCAGGACAGCCTGGATGGTCACTGGTTAAGGTCTATCACACATACAGCTGGTAGCAGAGTGGAGCAGAGCCCAGCATGGGCTGTGCCTGGACCGACCAGACCTGGAGCCAGGTGGAACAGGCCCAGCACCCTGAATCAATGAGATGTGGCAGTTACCGGACTTCTCAACCCACAAACACCAAAGACAACAGAGAAGATTAGTTGGAAAAGCTGTGGGGACAGAGTGAAAGGAGTTTGCAGTTTGGCCACTGTGCCAGGGGCATCAGAGGTGGTGCAGCTCTGAGGACAAAACCACAGCTGCAGTTCCTTCAGGCCCCAGGCCCACCTGGTGGGAGGAATTAAGTGGTGGATCAGAGCCAGAGGGCAGAGCCTGCTTAAGATCTGAGTCGTGGTCTGGGTTGGTGGTTCTTGTGGGAGGAGGAGTGCTGGTGTGGCATAGCTTGCTGTGTACAAATAGCTCTGGAAGCAACAGCACATTCCCTCAAGCTTGGAACAAAGTAATCTCTACTCTACAAGCAGTCATACCCTGTCGAAAAACTCAAGGGTCAAGTAGTTGGTTGGGAACATGGCCAAGCGGCAAAAACGGAATCAGATTCAGAGTCAGACTTTGAAATCTTTCTTTGGTGACAAAGAAGACCAAAACATACAGCCAGAAGAAGTCAACAAAGTCAAAGAGCCTACATCAAAAGTATCCAAGAAAAACATGAACTGGTCTCAGGCCATGGAAGAGCTCAAAAAGCATTTGGAAAAGCAAGTTCGAGAAGTAGAGGAAAAATTGGGAAGAGAAATAAGAATGATGCAAGAAAACCATGAAAAACAAGTCAATGACTTGCTAAAGGAGACCCAAAAAATACTGAAGAAAACAACACCTTAAGAAATAGACTAACTCAAATGGCAAAAGAGCTCCAAAAAGCCAATGAGGAGAAGAATGGCTTGAAAGGCAGAAATAGCCACATGGAAAAGGAGGTCCAAAAGACCACTGAAGAAAATACTACCTTAAAAATTATATTGGAGCAAGTGGAAGCTAGTGACTTTATGAGAAATCAAGATATCAAGAAATAGAACCAAAGGAATGAAAATGTGGAAGACAATGTGAAATGTCTCATTGGGAAAACCACTGATCTGGAAAATAGATCCAGGAGAGATAATTTAAAGATTATTGGACTACCTGAAAGCCATGATCAAAAAAAGAGCCTAGATATCATCTTTCAAGAAATTATCAAGGAGAACTGCCCTGATATTCTAGAGCCAGAGGGTAAAAGAGAAATGGAAAGAATCTACTGACCACCTCCTGAAAAAGATCCCAAAAAGAAAACTCCTAGCAATATTGTTGCCAAATTCCAGAGCTCCCAGATTAAGGAGAAAGTACTGCAAGCAGCCAAAAAGAAATAATTTGAGTATTGTGGAAACACAATCAGAATAATACAAGATTTAGCGGCTTCTACATTAAGGGATCGAAGGGCTTGGAATCTGATATTTCAGAGGTCAATGGAGCTAGGATTAAAACCAAGAATCCCCTAGCCAGCAAAATTGATTATCATGCTCCAAGGCAAAATACAGATTTTCAGTAAAATAGAGGACTTTCAAGCTTTCTCAGTGAAAAGACCAGAGCTGAATAGAAAATTTGACTTTCAAACACAAGAATCAAGAGAAGCATGAGAAGGTAAACAAGAAAGAGAAATCACAAGGGACTTACTAAAGTTGAACTGTTTTGTTTACATTCCTACATGGAAAGATGATGTGTATGATTCATGAGACCTCAGCATTAGGGTAGCTGAAGGGAATATACATACATATATATATATATATATATATATATATATAGACAGGGGGCACTGTGTGAGTTGGATATGAAGGGATGATATCTAAAAAATCAAATTAAGGGGTGAGAGAGGAATATATTGAGACAGGGAGAAAGGGAGAGATAGAATGGGGTAAATTATCTCACATAAAAGTGGCAAGAAAAAGCAGTTCTGTAAGGAGGGAATTGGAGGCAGGCAAGGGGGAATGAGTGAATCTTGCTCTCATTAGATTTGACCTGAGGAGGGAATAACATACACACTCAATTGGGTATCTTACCCCACAGCAAAGAAGGAAGAAGGAGATAAAAAGGTGAGACGATAGAAGGGAGGGCAGACAGGGGGAGGAGGTAATCAAAGGCAAACACTTTTGACAAGGGACAGGGTCAAGGGAGAAAATTGAATAAAAGGGGACAGGATAGGAGAGAGGGAAATATAGTCTTTCACAACATGGTTATTTTTGGGAGTGTTTTGCATAATGATATATATGTGGCCTATGTTGAATTTCTTTCCTTCTTAGAGAGAGTGGGTGGGGAGGGAAGAGGGGAGAGAATTTGGAACTCAAAAGTTTTAAAAACAGATGTTCAAAAAAAGTTTTGGCATGCAACTAGAAAATAAGATGTACAGGCAATGGGGCATAAACATCTATCTTGCCCTACAAGAAAGTAAGGAAAAGGGTATGGGGGGGGGAGTGGGGTGACAGAAGGGAGGGCTGACTGAGGAATGGGGCAATCAGAATATATGCCATCTTGGAGTGGGGGGGAGGGTAGAAATGGGGAGAAAATTTGTAATTCAATCTCTTCTGAAAATTAATGCTGAAAACTAAAAATATTAAATAAATAAATAAATAAATAATGAAACTCCAAAAAAAAAAATAAAAAAGAATTCTCCCTTGAGCCAGAGTTTAGACTGCAGTTTGGGTTGGTTTTTGTTACTGTTTTTAATCAGAAAGAGTGCCCTTTTCTCCGGAACCTTATGATCTGGGGATACATTTCAGACCATGACTCATTAGTAATATAACAAAATAACCCTGCAGAATTCCAGTGAGGAAAACCTCTGTTAGCTACAATCCAACTGATCTGCATCAATAAAGTCCCTAGAAGTTCATTTCCCATCTTCAAGTTCCCACATTCAGACCCAAATCATAACAGAATAGGTCCATGCCATGAATTGAGTAGAATTGCCAACTTCCAGCTGTGTGCTGGTTTTTCTGCTTCATCCCCTGCTTATCTGCCTGTATACCTACATCCCTCACCCCCAGAACTTTGAACCTTCTTATGGAGGACCAAGGCCCCTCTCTTCCACTTCTTTCTACTAAAGCAGGGAAGTTGGCACTTTAAAAATATGAAAAAAGAAATAACGGGTGTTTTTGGGGCCACTCATGATCAGATTGAAAATTAAATTAGTGTAGATGTCCTGTTCCACAAGGGTTCCATCACAACCTGAAAGTACCATACAGATCTAGATCAAGAAGCAGATCTAGAACCCAAGGGGGCCTTAGAGGCCACTTGGTTTAACCCCTTAATTTCATGGATTAGGAAGCTCAGGACCAGTGATGAGAGTGACTTGCCAGGTGGTAAGGGACAATCACATGGCTAGTAAGTTATAAGCTTAGATCCAAACTTGGGTCTCATTGACCTCAGATTTAGTGCAAGAATCTTCCCTTGTGCTATATCCTTCCAACTGCAAGTTCCCCTGAAAATAGTCCAAACCCCAAAATAAGATCTTGAAGAGAAAAGGATTTGCAGAGAAACACATGATAATAACACTCATAACTGACCATGAGGTAGAGAAGATGTATGACGAACACTTGGACCATCACTGTATTTCCCAGAGCATGAGGGTGAGCAGATGTCAGGGAAGACTTACCTGGGAACAGAATGCGGCTGATCATGCCAGGCATCACCATGAGGAAGAGGGGCAGCAGCTTCAGGTAGGTGCACAAGATGCAGCCAGCCTTCACATGGGACAGGTTCTTCCCTGAGAGGCACCTCTGCACAATTATCTGCCAGGGAAACAGAAAGTGTCAATAGTGAAGGATCCCAGGGCTCCCTTACTCAAGTTAAAATGCCCCCTTGCCTACAGAGGGCGATGTAGCCTGATCCTCATTTCAGGTAATGGGTAGAAGTTCCAGGTAGGCAGCCTTCAGCTCAGCCTAAGAAACAATGTTCTAGCAATTGAGCTGTCCAGCACTCCAGCACTGGAATGGACAGCCTAGGAGGTAGGTAGTGAGTTCCTCACCACAGGAGATATTCAATCAGAAGATGGACAACCTTAAATCTCCCATGACCCCTCTTCCCCCAGCTGCTCAGCTGAGAACCTTAAAAACCTCATATTTCATAGGATAAAAGGGAAGGCATTCACTCTGAGCTCCCTCTTCTCCCCTCTTTTTCATCTCCTATCACTCAGGTTCCTCCCTTAAGCCTATCTCATAGGCTGAAGTGGCCTTAATGCTTACCAAGATAAACCCCTCCACCTGCTCAAGTGATCCCATTTTTTACTATCTCTTCTAACACATTGCCCCCCTCTCTGTCATCCCCACTGTTTCAATTATTTTCCATTTCTCTCTGTTTACTGGCTCATTTCCTACTGCCTACAAACATGCCTAGGTCTCCTTTATGCTGAAAAAACCCTCACTTGATCATTATATCCCTACTGCTGTAGAGGACAGCACCTTGTGCCCAGTTCCTCAGGCTCCCATTCCAGCAGTCATCCTGGACTCCTCACTTTCTCTCCCCCTGCCATGTCCAAGCTGATGCCAAGTCCTGTCCATTTCACCTGTGCAGCATCTCTCAGATACAGCCCCTTCTCTCCTCTCACACTGCCACCCCTCTAGAACATACCCTTAACATCTCATACCTGGATAATTGCAGTAGCTGCTGGAGGCTCTGCTCATGTGAAGTCTCTCTCTAGTCCAACCTCTATTTGTCCACTAAAGTGATTTTCTTAAAGTACAGGTGCAACCATGTCACCCCCTACTCAGTAAACACTAATGGGTCCCCATTGCTGCTAGGATCAAATACAAAATGCTGTCTGGCATTCAAAGCTCTTCATCACCTAGCCTCCTCCTACCTTTTCAGTCTTCTCACCTTGTACATCCCACCCATGTTCTCTTCCATCCAGTGGCCCTGGCCTCCTAGCCCTCCCACAAACATGACCCTCCATATCTCAGGTCTGGGCACTTCCTCTGGCCTATCCCCTGTGCCTGGAATGTTCTCCCTCCTCCTACTGAACTTCCTGACCTCCTTCAAATACCAACTAAAATGTATCCTTCTACAGGAAGCCTTCCTAGACACTATTTTTAAAAAAAATTTATTTAATATATTAAGTTTTCATCATTGATTTTCACAAGAGTTTGAATTACGAATTTTCTCCCCATTTCTACCCTCCGTCCCACTCCAAGATGGCATATGTTCTGGTTGCCCCATTCGTCAGTCAGCCCTTCCTTCTGTTACCCCACTCCCCTCCCATCCCCTTTTTCCTTACTTTCTTGTAGGGCAAGATAAATTTCTATTTCCATTGCCTGTGTATCTTATTTCCTAGTTGCATGCAAAAACTTTTTTTTGAACATCTGCTTTTAAAACTTTGAGTTCCAAATTCTGTCCCCTCTTCCCTCCCCACCCACTCTCTCTAAGAAGGCAAGCAGTTCAATATGGGACACATGCATATCATTGTGTATAACCCTTCCACAATACTCATGTGAAAGACTAACTATATTTTGCTCCTTCCTAACATATTCCCCCTTTATTGAATTTTATCCCTTGACCCTGTCCCTTTTATAAAAGTGTTTCTTTTTGATTACCTCCTCTCCCTAACTGCCCTCCCTTCTGTCATCCCTCCCTTTTATCTTCTTCCTCCTTCTTTCCTGTGGGGTAAGATACCCTATTGAGTGTGTATATTATTCCCTCCTCAGGTCAAATCCAATGAGAGCAAGATTCACTCATTCCCCTTCACCTGACCCCTCTTCCCTTCCTACAGAACTGCTTTTTCTTGCCACTTTTATGTGAGATAATTTACCCCATTCTATCTCTCCCTTTCTCCCTGTCTCAATATATTCCTCTCTCACCCCTTAATTTGATTTTTTTAGATATCATCCCTTCATATCCAACTCACACAGTGCCCCCTGTCTATATATATGTATATTCCCTTCAGCTACCCTAATGCTGAGGTCTCATGAATCATACACATCATCTTTCCATGTAGGAATGTAAACAAAACAGTTCAACTTTAGTAAGTCCCTTGTGATTTCTCTTTCTTGTTTACCTTCTCATGCTTCTCTTGATTCTTGTGTTTTAAAGTCAAATTTTCTATTCAGCTCTGGTCTTTTCACTGAGAAAGCTTGAAAGTCCTCTATTTTACTGAAAATCTGTATTTTGCCTTGGAGCATAATACTCAATTTTGCTGGCTAGGGGATTCTTGGTTTTAATCCTAGCTCCATTGACCTCTGGAATATCAGATTCCAAGCCCTTCGATCCCTTAATGTAGAAGCTGCTAGATCTTGTATTATTCTGATTGTGTTTCCACAATACTCAAATTGTTTCTTTCTGGCTGCTTGCAGTACTTTCTCCTTAATCTGGGAGCTCTGGAATTTGGCAACAATATTGCTAGGAGTTTTCTTTTTGGGATCTTTTTCAGGAGGTGATCGGTGGATTCTTTCCATTTCTCTTTTACCCTCTGGCTCTAGAATATCAGGGCAGTTCTCCTTGATAATTTCTTGAAAGATGATATCTAGGCTCTTTTTTTGATCATGGCTTTCAGGTAGACCAATAATTTTTAAATTATCTCTCCTGGATCTATTTTCCAGATCAGTGGTTTTCCCAAAGAGACATTTCACATTGTCTTCTACTTTTTCATTCCTTAGGTTCTGTTTTATAATATCTTGATTTCTCATCAAATCACTAGCTTCCACTTGCTCCAATCTAATTTCATTATTATTTATTTATTTAATATTTTTAGTTTCAGCATTGATTTCCACAAGAGTTTGAATCAAAAATTTTCTCCCCATTTCTACCCTCCCCCCACTCCAAGATGGCATATATTCTGATTGCCCTGTTCCCCAGTCAGCCCTCCCTTCTGTCACCCTACTCCCACCCATCCCCTTTTCCCTTACTTTCTTGTGGGGCAAGATAGATGTTTATTCCCCATTGCCTGTATATTATATCTTATTTCCTAGTTGCATGTAAAAACTTTTTCTTTGAACATCTTCTTTTAAAACTTTGAATTCCAAGTTCTCTCCCCTCTTCCCTCCCCACCCACCCTCCCTAAGAAGACAAGCAATTCAACACAGGCCACATGTGAATCATTATGCAAAATCCTTCCACAATACTCATGTTGTGAAAGACTAACTATATTTTGCTCCTTCCTATCCTATCCCCCTTTATTCAATTTTCTCCCTTGACCCTGTCCGTTTCATTTCTTTTTACAAATGTATACACACACACACACACACACACACACACACACATAAACATGTGTATATATATATATATATATATATATATATATATATACATACATATATATGTGTATATGCATATTCCCTTCAGCTACCTAATACTGAGGTCTCATGAATCATACACATCATCTTTCCATGTAGGAATGTCGACAAAACAGTTCAACTTTAGTAAGTCTGTTGCAATTTCTTTTTCTTGTTCTTTTTCTTGATTACCTTTTCATGCTTGTCTTCATTCTTGTGTTTGAAAGTCAAATTTTCTGTTCAGCTCTGGTCTTTTCACCGAGAAAGCTTGAAAGTCCTCTATTTTATTGAAAATCCATATTTTGCCTTGGAGCATGATACTCAGTTTTGCTGGCTAGGGGATTCTTGGTTTTAATCCTAGCTCCATTGACCTCCAGAATATCATATTCCAAGCCCTTCGATCCCTTAATGTAGAAGCTGCTAGATCTTGGGTTATTCTGATTGTGTTTCCACAATACTCAAATTATTTCTTTCTGGCTGCTTGCAGTATTTTCTCCTTGATCTGGGAGCTCTGGAATTTGGCGACAATATTCCTAGGAGATTTCTTTTTGGGATCTATTTGAGGAGGTGATCGGTGGATTCTTTCAATCTCTATTTTGCCCTGTGGCTCTAGAATATCAGGGTAGTTCTCCTTGATAGTTTCTTGAAAGATGATATCTAGGCTCTTTTTTTGATCATGGCTTTCAGGTAGTCCAATAATTTTTAAATTATCTCTCCTGGGTCTATTTTTCAGGTCAGTGGTTTTTCCAATGAGATATTTCACGTTGTCTTTCATTTTTTCATTCCTTTGGTTCTGTTTTATAATATCTTGATTCCTCATCAAGTCACTAGCTTCCACTTGCTCCAATCTCATTTTTAAGGAAGTGTTTTCTTCAGTGGTCTTTTGGACCTCCTTTTCCATTTGGCTAATTCTGCCTTTCAAGGCATTCTTCTCCTCATTGGCTTTTTGGAGCTCTTTTGCCATTTCAGTTAGTCTATTTTTTAAGGTGTTGTTTTCTTCAGTATATTTTTCAGTATTTTTTTGGGTCTCCTTTAGCAAGTCATTGACTTGTTTTTCATGGTTTTCTCACATTCTTCTCATTTCTCTTCCCAATTTTTCCTCTACTTCTCTAACTTGCTTTTCCAAATCCTTTTTGAGCTCTTCTATGGCCTGAGACCAGTTCATGTTTTTCTTGGAGGCTTTTGTTGTAGGCTCTTTGACTTTGTTGACTTCTTCTGGCTGTATGTTTTGGTCTTCTTTGTCACCAAAGAAAGATTCCAAAGTCTGAGACTGAATCTGGGTGCGTTTTTGCTGCCTGGCCATGTTCCCAGCCAACTTACTTGACCCTTGAGTTTTTCAGTGGGGTATGACAGCTTGTAGAGTAAAGTGTTCTTTGTTCCAAGCTTGAGGGAATGTGCTGTTGTTTTCAGAGCTATTTGGACACAGCAAGCTCTGTCACACCAGCGCTCCTACTCTTGAAAGAACCACCAACATGGACCACAACTCAGATCTTAAGCAGGCTCTGCCCTCTGGCTCTGATCTGCCACTTAATTCCTCCCAGGTGGGCCTGGGGCCAGAAGCAACTGCATCTGTAGCTCTGTCCTCAGAGCTGCACCACCTTCAACGCCCCCAGGGCGGTGGCCAAACCTCGAACTCCTTCACTGTCTCCCCACAGCTTTTCCCACTAACCTTCTTTATCGTCTTTGGTGTTTGTGGGTTGAGAAGTCTGGTAACTGCCACAGCTCACTGATTCAGGGCATCAGGGCCCGCTTCTCCCACCCCCCAGTCTTTCTGCTCCTGGTGCAGCCCACGCTGGGCTCTGCTCCCCCTGCTCCCAGTGCCCAGCTCTGGGTGATAGACCTTACCCAGTGACCATCCTGGCTGTCCTGGGCTGGAGCCCTGCTTCCTTCTGCTATTTCATGGGTTCTGCAGTTCTTCTCTGTTGTCTTTGGTGTCTGGTAACTGCCACAGCTCATTGACTCAGAATGCTAGGGCCTGTTCCACCCAGCTCCCAGTCTGGTTGGTCCAGGCGTGGTTCACTCTGGGCTCTGCTACACTCTGCTCCCAGCACTGTGCGTGATAGACTTTACCCAACGACAACTAAGCTGTCCTGGGCTGGAGCCCTGCTTCCCTCTGCTATTTTGTGGGTTCTGCAGTTCTAGAATTTGTTCAGAGCCATTTTTATAGGTGTTTGGAGGGACCTGGGTGGGGGAGCTCATGCAAGTCCCTGCTTTCCAGTCACCATCTTCCTCAACACTCTTAATCCCAGGTTCTTCCCTCTGTTAATTATCTCCAATTAACCTGCAGACAGCTTGTTTGTGTGTAGTTGTTTGCATGTTGTCTCCCCCCACTAGACTGTGAGCTCCTTGAGGATGGGGATTTTTTGCCTCTTTTTGTACCATGAATGCTTAGTATAGTTCCTGGTATATAGTAGGTGTATAATAAATGTTTATCGACTAGCTGGTTGTGGCATCAGAGCATCTGGGTTCAAATCCCATCTCTTACAACTACTCCACATGTGACCTCAAGCAAACATTTAAATGTCTCTGAGCACTGGTTTCCTCATCTGTAAAATGAAGGTATTGGACTCTATGATCAGTGTGATCCTCTGAGTTTTGCTGCTGATAGGGGGACATGATAAAGGGCAGATCGTGGTCCAAATGATGGGAGAAAGGGGAGGAGAACAATGACCTTGCCTTTCACAAATATTTGTGCAGAAAAAGGCTGAATTCAAGGTAGGGAAGGGAAATGAGGAAATAATTTTTGAGAACATGGAGTACAGGCTGAAAATATGGTTTAAAGGGAGTTTTAGATGAATTAACGTATGATTATTGCATACTGGCTCATTGAGGCAAGCTGTGGATGCTTGTGGACACATTCCTAAACTTCTGAGGTTAGTGTCCTGAAAGACAACCATAAAATCATCACAAACTACCTCTTGTTGCTTCTAATCAGAGAAAGACTTCAGAGCTGAATGAGTCTGACCCTGGGGGGAATTATAGCCATCATTCTGTGACAATCTTTCTGTTTGGGATTCTTAATTGTGTGACATTGGGCAGGTCCTTTCCCATATCTAGACCTGTTTCCCCTCTGCAAGATGAAGAGGATCTTAGGAGACTCTAAATTTATGATCCCATGAAATTTGAACTGTAGCTGAATAAAAACATGAAGAAATGAGTGTGTATGTATTCAAGAAGATAGGGAAAAGAGAAAAGTGTGTGTACGTGTGTGTGTGTATAAAGGAAGAGAAGGTAAGGGAAAGAAGAAAGGAAGAAGAAGGACGAGAGAAAGACAGGGAGAAGAAGAAAAAGGAGGGATAGAGGAAGGGAAAAGTGAGAAAAGATGAAGTCAAAAAGGAAACAGAGAGAGGAAAAGAAAAGGAGAAGTTGAGGAAGTGAAGTGTAATAGATCTTTGAAAACTGGAATTTGGTGTCTGTTAGTTATTGGTCTGCTTGTTTCCTAGAAAATAGAGCTTTTCAAAAGAGGAGTGGGATATCTCAGGAGCCAGATAGTGCCCCATCACTGAAGATATTCAAGCAAAGACTGGATTGTTGGCCAACTCAGCTCTGAGATTCTGTGACTCAGTGCCTCAGTGGTTCTGTTCCCTCCTTCCTCTCACTTCACTTTGTATTCATGGTGCTATTGACTTCTTAGTTTCACTGCCACTTTGACATTGCAATATTGATATCTGAGTCCTTGGCTCCATCTCTCACTCCCTGGATAGCTGTGACCTTTGGCAAGCCATTGCCCTTCTGTGGGCTTTAGTTTTCTTCTTTGTAAAATAAAACTGTTCGTTTTTGCCCTGCCTCCCTCAAAGCATTCTTGGGACTTTCAAATGAAAGACTGATTGGGAAATACTTTTGAAAGAACAAAGTTTTTTTTGTACAAACAAGGACATCATCTTTTTCTCAGGTAGCCTGAAAAAGCACTGGCCTTGGAGTCAGCTTTGGGTTCAATTTTTTATTTCCAGAAAGCAATCAAGGTCAAGTGACTTACCCGGGGTCATGCAGGGGTTCAATTTCATCTCTTCAACTCAATTTACCTCAACAAATAATTATGAAATGCCCACTGTGTGCTAGTCTCTAGGGACATAGAGTTGAAAATGGATCAGTCCCTCTGCTCAAGGAGTTTCCATTCTTCTCAAGGGATGCACCCAAGTAAGGCAAGGCAAAGTATACACAAAGGAATTTCCAATGGTAGAGAGCAGTTAACAAGATGAGGGCCAGGAAAGGTCATGAGCAGAGCTTTGAAGGAAGCCAGGATTTCTAAGAGGCAGGTGAGGCAGGGAGGGCATGAGGCATGTCTTACACACACCTTCTGGGTGATCTTGGGCAAATCCCCTAAGCTCTCTAAGCCAGTTTATTTATCTGAATAATGAAGGGGTTGAAGTGTACAGTGGGATGACCACTGGCTTTGGGGTCAGAGACTTGGGTTTGAATCCTGCCTCTATCTTTCACTAGCCATATGACTCTGGGCAAGTCACTTAACCACTCCAGGCCTCAGTTTTCCTATTGGTAGAGGAGGTGGCTGGGCTGGAAGATCTCTAAGGTCCCTTCCAGTGCTAGGTCTAGGATCCCATTCTTTCTATTGTGTAGAGAAACGTGAAATGACCCTTAGGTCTCTCCTCTCTCAGGGACTTCTCACCTGGTCTGCACACCAGTACCAAACAGAAACTAGGTGCATTCCAATGAAGATTCCTGGCCATGGCAGTTCACCAGTGATGGGATCCTGGAAGAGGTGGAAGGAGTCTGCTTTGGGCATGTAACATTCTGGGTTCAGAGTTACATTGTTGTCTGTGATGACAGATGGGATGGCTTTCATGTACTTCTCAGTGAAGGCTTCATACCCTCCTACTTCTGCAAAAGCTAAAAAACATCAGGGAAAAGTTAACTCTCAGTGTTCAATGGGAGCCAAGAGGCCACATCAGGTGAACCTGTCCTCACACCATGATAATTATGTCCATTTACAAATGTAGTGTCCCAAACCTATTGTCCCTCCAACTCTTCTCCCTGGCAAAAGCCTTTCCTGATCCCCTCCAGGTCATCCTGTTTCCCACCTCAAATTATCTTGTATCATGGCATTCCTGTTTGTTCTTGAGTTAATTAGCACCTCTCATTATACTGTCCCTGTGCTTAGCATAATGCCTGGCACACAGCAGGTGCTTAATAAATGTTTATTGACTGAGTGATATAGGTACAAGAAGGTTTCATCATAGGCCACTGATGCACTATGGACTTTGTTAGCACAAGACCACTTCGTCAGGGCCACCAAGCCCCAACAGTAGACAGAGTACTATGAAGTCCCACAGTAGGGCCTACACTCTCCCAGAAAGCATAGATGATTGGACAAGTTTTCCCTAAACCATTTTCTGAACTCTAACCCTAGACAGGGACTATGTAACTCACAATTAGACTTTCATGGTGTACTCTCATACCTCTCCAAAATAGCAATTATGTGGAAAAGATAAAGCAATGTTATCTGTCTCCACTGTGTAGGACACCAAGAACCCATACAAGGCAAAAACTCAATGAAATACTAACAGAGAAGGCTAATATTTACTCCCATGCTATGCTCACCCAGAACACCCTCCCTCGCCTCCCACCAAGCAGCAAAGCTGAACAAGTCTACTCACGGGCTTGCAACAGAACTCAACTATACATTCTGCCACCTTCCTCCATGCTGCCAAGGAGAACCAAGCTAAAGAAACTTGATCAGGTTGTGATAGAAGCAAGGGGGATCATGGCAACATCAAGGAGAGGTGCCACAACAGAGTTTCAGCAGACAATGGGGCAAAACATTTGTGTGTGTGTGTGTGTGTGTGTGTGTGTGTGTGTGTGTGTGTGTGTGCATGTGTGTATGTGTGTTCGGGGGCAGGGGGAATTTGTCCATTCCATTAAACCTGAGGGAAAGAACAAACTGGGGAAAAATCTGTTTTCCTAGAAGTCATCTGAAGCAAATATTAGTGAACTATGAATTGCCCAGTGTGGGAGGATATTGAGACAGCTTTGAGGGCCAGCTCCCAGAGAAATTGCCATCAAAGGGAAAGGAGTCAAAAAGTGAGCAATAGAGGAAAAAAAGAGAAAAAAAATGAATTAACCAAAATCTCAGGAAGAAGAAAAATCAATAAAGGCCTTGAGTAGAAGCAAATTGACCAATAAGAAATATATTAATAATAGAAGGGAAAATGGTCCCCAGTCACCAAAAAACATTCAGGCATCTATTTATACACACTGCCAGATAAGGAGGAAATGAATCTTTTTTAAGGGTGTGTTTGACTTTTCCGCATGGAGACTGGCATGCATTGGTAGGAGAGTAGGACCCAGGTTCCAGGGGGCAGGGAATGTTTGGTTTTTCATGATTTGTCTTATCTTGATTAAAAGTTATTATTTCTGCATTTGTCTTCTATTGAGTAAATGTTATGATTATTATTGCACTTGCCTTGCTGTTCAGGTAAAATTTTGTGTTTACAAATTAATGGTGTCATGGTAACTAATTTAGTATAAATGGGAAGTGAACCAGATGGTACGCATATAGCGTTGCATATAGCAGAAATATATACATGTACACACACAAACGCACACCAGTCTTACCCTTAGGACGGAGATAGGGAGAGAGAGAGAGAAGGAAGGAGAGATAGACAGAGACAGAGAGAGACTGGCCACACCTTTCTGAACATTACCCTAACATACTAAAGTGGAGATAGGTGGAATAAGCAATCCATCCCTGGAACAAGAGAAAACCTGGGGAGAGCTGGTATTTGAGACCACACGTGGGCCCCGGCTAATTATAGATGTAGGACTGGAAAGACCCTCAGAGGTCAACTAGTCCAATGCTGTCATTTTACAGAAAAAGACACTGAGGCAAAGAGAGTGGAAGTGACTTGGCCTGGATCACAGAGTTAAATGCCAAAGCTGGTATTTGAATCTATGTCCAGCGCCCTCTCTACTAGACCACACTGATCTCCCTGATAAAGTGAACTCTTCATCTCCTCCCTAGAGTCCTTTACTGCTAAAAGCACAGATTTCTAGAGAGCAGGAATAGAAACCCCAGAGGACAGGGACAGACAGACAGAGGCAGGAACAGGCTCCTTGGGTCCTGGATCTCATCCAACACCTCCCACTGCTGAGGGCCACCCTCTATCTGCCAGGGAGGTCTCTGCCCACCCTTGGCTCTACTTACCAAAGCCAGTAAGGATGAATGCACTGACCAGCATAATGACCATCTGCAGGGAATCAGTGTAAATCACAGAGGCCAAGCCACCTGCCAAGGATGAGGAGAGAAATGAGGACGTTTGGATTCCAGGGGAAGGAGCACATTGCAGTAACACAGAAACCATTGTTGCTTTAATGTTGTGTATCTCTTCTCTCATCTCCCTGCACTCCTGGCTTTTTTCCATGGCTTGGGCTCACCCACCTCGAAGAGTCCTTTGGTCTTGTGTCCCCCTGGTTCTCCTCTCTTATATCTTCATGCCCTGACCCAATACATTTCCACAATGGCCAGGAATCATGTATGATCTGGTATAGTACATGTAGCAGTGACCATGGAGTCATTGCTGGGTTGAAATCCTGCCTCTGGCCCTTATTAGCTTTGTGGCCCAGGACAAGTCACATGAACTCTGTGATTCTCAGTTTCTTCTTCTATAAAAGTGAAGATAATAGTAACAGTATTATACATGGAGAGAAAGGTGCATTAGGGGTCTGAGGACCTGGGTTCAAATCTGTACTCTGTCAAATCAATCAAGGAATTCATCAATAGGTATTCATTAAGCACCTACTGTTTACTAGGCATTAACCTGTCTTGCCTTGGACAGGTACATTCACCTCTCCAGGCCTTAGTTACTCTCTTATAAAAGAAGGGAGTTGAAACTTAAGAGCCCTAACGTCCCTTCTAGCTCCCCATCTATGGTCTCACTTGTAGTGCCCAACTCACCCAGGGCTGTTGTGATGCTCAGTAAGACAGTGTGAAGCCCTATGTACCTGTCAGTTGTTGGTATCCATGAGATTTAGAGCCTCCAGGACCACTACGTGAAACCCCATTTTGTCACAGAGGGAGAAACTGAGGCTCAGAAAAGGGCACTGACCCACCTGAAACCACCCAGGTAGAAGAGGTGGAATTTGGAACTAAGCACCATAAATCCAGATATGTGCTCTTTGTATGATGCTGCATTGCCGGGACTGTTTGGGTTGGTTTGACCTTTTAGGTTGAACCTGGCATTCAGTGTGTGCATGTGTGTGCGTGTGTGTGTGATGCTTCTGGGTCCCCTTTCAGTGAGCATTCACTTGCTGCCTTGGACTGTACACACCTGACCCTTCCCCGCCTTCCTCTAAAACCTTGACCCCTGCTCTTTGGCCCCCCTCTCCAAACCACAGATGTCCAGGTCCCAGCAACTAGGTCATGGGGCTGCATTCTTTTGGGTTGGGCTGTATCCAGGTCAGAGATTGGCAATGAATAGGTGCTGTGTCCTTGTAGTATAGACCCATAGGATTGTGACTCAATGATCCCAGAAGTCCCTGGCTGCTCTACAACCTTTGTTTTACAGGTGAGGAAACTCAGGCTTGGAGAAGTATCCTGACTTGCCCAACATCTCACAAAAGCAGAACCAGCATTTGAACCCAGGCCTCCTACTGCCTTCCATTATACCACAGTCCTTCCTCCTTATCTTAGTAACAGAAGCACAGAATCTCAGAGCGGCAACAGACCTCAGTGGCCATTGAGTCTGGCCCATGCCTCACCCCCCCCCCCCCGCTCAAATACCTACAATAATATTCCTGACACATGATGATGCAATCTCTGCTTGAGGATCTCCAGTGATGGTGCACTCACTACCTCTGGAGGCAGGCTGTCCTACCTTGGGGCAGCTCTCACAGTCACAAAGTTCCCTCATCCATTCAGCCCAGATTTGCCTCCTCACAATGTCCCCTTATTGTTTTTGGTTCTGCCTTGTGGGGCAAAGCAAAACAGACCAGTCTAATCCCTCTGCTCCATGACACCCTTTCAAATGCTTGAAGTTAGGGATCATGGACCCCCTAAGTCTTCTCCCTTCCTGTCTAAACACCCCAAGTTTATTCAATCAGACTTTCTATGGTAGACACTCTCTTGGGGAGTCCAGGGTCCTAGAGGGCAGTGCTCAGATAGAGAGTCCCCAGCAGAGGCTGAAGGATTCGCCTGCAATAGTGAAGATCCCCGTGATGACCAATAAGAGGAAGATGGCTACGTAAAGATCCAAACCGAGGGCCAAATTGATGAATATGGCTCCTGAAAACATGTCCACCTGGGAATGAGAAAAGATGTCAAGATCAAGAAGAAAAGAGGCTCATGGCTGCTGAGGGGCTAATGATTACAGGAGATAGAAATTCCCCCAGGTTGGAGACCTGGACTCTGAGTCAGAATCTGTGTCTTGTCCTGGCTATGCCACTGTATTACTGTGCAACCTTGAGGAAGTCTCCTTCCCTCTCCGGACTTCACTTATCTCATCTGTACAAAGAGAGGCATAGACTAAGATGATGGAGAAGCAGTGTAGCATTCTATTGGAAAGTGGACCTGATTTGGAATCAGAAGATTTGCCCTTGCACCCTGGCTCTCTGACTTAATGCCTGGATGGTCTTGGCTATTGGCTTCTCCTCCCTGGGTCTCAGTTTTCTTCTCTGTAAAATGGGGAGGTCAGACTAAGATGATTAGAAAGTTATGGAGTTCAGAGGACTACACAGAATTGGGAATCCCAAGACTTGAGTTTGAATCCTGGCTCTGTGATTTACTCTCTCTGCGATCTTCCTGACACTCTACTTCAGCTTTCTCATGCGTAATATGAGGAATTCAGTTTTGCTGGATAGTTGATCCTTGGTTGTAGTCCCAGCTCTTTTGCCCTTCGGAATATTATATTCCAATTTCTCCTGTCTTTTAATGTGGAAGCTGAGAGATCCTGCGTGATCCTTACTGTAGTTCCATGATATTTGAATTGCTTCTTTTTGGCTGCTTGCAGTATTTTCTCCTTTAGTTTATAGTTCTGAAATTTGGCTATAATATTTTTTGGTGTTTTCAGTTTGGGATCTCTTTCAGGGGGTGATCGGTGAATTCTTTCAATGACTATTTTGCCCTCTGGTTCTAGGACCTCTGGGCAGTTGTCTTTGATAATTTCTTCGAAGATACTGGCAAGGCTCTTTTTTCATCGTGGATTTCCGGTAGACCAATAACTCTTAAATTGTCTCTCCTGGATCTATTTTCCAGGTCAGTTGTTTTCCCAATCAGATGTTTCACATTTTTTTTTCTATTTTTTCATTCTTTACATTTTGTTGTACTACTTCTTGGTGCCTCATAGATTCATTAGCTTCCACTTGCTCAACTCTAATTTTTAATGAGTTAGTGTTTTCATTTTGCTTTTGAGTCTCCTTTTCCAATTGGTTGATTTTGCCTCTCAGGGTGTCATTTTCTCTCTCTAGATTCTGAATCTCTGTAGCCATTTCACCAATCTTTTTTTCCATATTTTCTTTCAGCTCCCTAATTTGGTTTTTAAAATCCTCCTTTAGCTCTTCCAGCAGTGCTTTTTGGGCTGGTGACCAGTTCATATTACCTTTTGAGGTATCCGATGTATCTACAGTGTCATTGCTGTCCCTCTCCATATTGGTATTTTGATCATTCCTGTCTCCATAAAAAGAATCTATTGTCCTCGGTTTTTTTGTTATGTTCTTCTTCATGTTTGTTGGTTTGCCTTTTCCTGGCTTTACAACAAATATCTGCCTTTGGGGCTCAGGGTTCTCTGTCCCAGCTTTCTCATTCTGGGGATTGTGAGTCTAGAATTATAGTCTTCAGTTTCCTGAGGTGTGGGGGAGGGGTCTGGCTCCCTGACGTCTCACTCCATATGGGTGCTCTCCAGCACTGTTGCTCTTCAGCAATGGTCTCAGCTGTTTGTTGTTTGAGCGGATGTGTGGCACTTCCCCTGGCGGAGCAAGATTACACCTGGGCTCCTGGTGTTGACCCCTGCCGGCTCTGCCCCTCTGGGACTAATGAACTTCTACTATTTGACCACTGAAGCCCCACATCTTTCTCCTCTGTTCCAGATTTCTTTTTTTTTCCCCGAGGAATTCCCTGGGTGGGGGCAGGAGGGATTAGAGCCGTTTACCTGGCCATTATGTCTCCCGGAAGTCGCATTTCATTCCTTCAGGCTGCAAGCCTCAGGAGTATGTGTTTTCCTGGCTGGTGGTTTTGCGCTGCCTCTCCTCGCTTCCACAGACTGCCATCCTGTGTTGGGAGGCCTGGGGATCTCTGCTGGCTTCAGGCACCCAGCTTTCTCCCAGCCTGTCTCCCACGTGAATTTCCTGGCCGGCCGCTTCCACTTTGGTCTGGAGCAGCTCCCCACATCGAGCCCTCTCCGAGCCTACAGATTTGTGCCTTCGGCCTTTCGGACAATTTTACCTAAATTAATCTATCTATTCAGTGCCATACCAATCGAACTACCAAAAAATTATTTTATGGAGCTGAACAAAATTATAACAAAATTCATCTGGAAAAACAAGAGGTCTAGAATATCTAGGGTATTAATGAAAAGAAATGCTAGAGAAGGTGGCCTAGCCATACCACATATTAAACTGTACTATTGAGCAGCAGTCATCAAAACTACCTGGTACCAGCTAAGAAACAGGGGTGTGGATCAGTGGAATAGGATAGGAATAAAAGACGGAGAAGCCAACAACTATAGCAATCTACTCTTTGATAAACCCAAAGAGACCAGCTTCTGGGCTAATAATTCACTATTTCACAAAAACTGTTGGGAAAATTGGAAAATGGTAGAACAGTAACTGGGCATAGACCAATATGTTACACCATACACCAACATAAAGTCAAAATGGGTTCATGATTTGGGAGTAAAGGCTGATACTATAAGTAATTTGGGAGAGCAAGGAATAGTTTACCTATCAGATTTATGGCAAAGAAAAGAATTCATGACCCAACAAGAGACAGAGAGCATTACAAAATGCAAAATGGATAATTTTGATTATGTTAAATTGAAATGTTTTTGTATAAAAAAGCCAATGCAACAAAAATTAGGAGGGAAGCAGAAAATTGGGAGAAAATCTTTACAACTGGTATCTCTGATAAAGGCCTCATTTCTAAAATATACAGGGAACTGAGCCAAATATATAGGAATACAAGCCATTCCCCAGTTGAGAAATGGTCAAAGGATAAGAACAGGCAGTTTTCAGAGTGAGAAATTAAAGCTATCTATAGGCATATGAAAAAATGCTCTGGATCACTATTGATTAGAGAAATGCAAATCAAAACAACTCTTAGATACCACATCTCTCCTGTCAGATTGGCTAAAATAACAAAGCAGGAGGATGATAAATGCTGGAGAGGATGTGGGAAAATTGGAACATTGTTACATTGCTGGTGGAGTTGTGAGATGATCCAGCCATTTTGGAGAGTAATTTGGAACTACGTCCAAAGGGCCATAGGAATGTTCATACCCTTTGACCCAGCAATACCACTTCTAGGGTTGTATCCCAAAGAAATCACACAAGCGGGAAAAGGACCCATATGTACAAGGATATTTATAGCGGCTCTTTTTGTGGTAGCCAAGAATTGGAAGTCAAGGGGATGCCCATCAATTGGGGAATGGCTGAACAAGCTGTGGTATATGAAGGTAATGGAATACTATTGTGCCATAAGAAATGGGGATGATATGGACTTCGTAACAACCTGGAAAAACCTACACGACATAATGCTGAGTGAGAGGAGCAGAGCCAGGAGAACATTGTACACAGATATAGGGATTCCGTGAGGACCAACCCTGACAGACTTTGCTCTTCTCAGCAACACAAGGTGCAGGCACAACTCCAAAGGACTCATGATGGAGAATGCTATCTACATCCAGAGAAAGAACTATGAAGTTTGAATGCAGATTGAGGCACACTTCATGCTCGCCTTTTTCTCTTCATTTTTGTTTTTGTTTTTGGGTTTTTTTTTGGTTCTGTTTCTTCATTCTCATGACTCATTCCATTGGTCATAATTCTTCTCCGCAACTTGACTAGTGTATAAATTAATTCAATGCGAAATTATTCGTGGTAGTTATATGAGATTCCATGCCGTCTTGGGGAGGGAGAGGGAAGGGAGGGGAGACAATCTGGAACTCAAAATTATGTAGAACCCTCTGTTGTAAACTAAAACTAAAAATAAATATTAAATAAAAAAAGATGAGGAATTCAGACTCAGATGATGGGGAAGTAGAGGGAAAAGCCCTGAGTTGGGAGGAGGAAGGCCTCCATTTGAAGCTCAGCTCTGTCTGTTACTACCCAAGTCTCTTCTCCTTTAGAAGCCTCAGGTTATTCATTTGTGAAGTGAAGGAGCTGGATGTGGTGATACCTCTAGCTTCATTTTCCATGAATGCTTCAACACTTGCAGAATGAGTGATGTTGTCTGTGGGTGGTCTCTCCACCATTCCAGAAGGCAGCGCCTCTGTGCCTCAGTAGACAGGTTTTGACAGGTTGTATTGGCTGAAACAAATTCAGTTCTTGTGCAGTATACTTAGACTTATAGGTCCCCTTCCTGATGTGATGGGGATGCAGCAGGATGATAGATAGAGGCCTTGAATGGACTGGTAGGAACCTCAGAGGTCCCCTAGTCCAAAGCCCTTGTTTCCCAGAGGAGGAAATGGAATTTCTGAGAATTTGAGTGATTTTGCTCAAAGTCACACAGCTGAGAAAGCACAACTCTAAGCCCAGCCTTCTTTCCCTGACATCTTAGTGGCCACGAGACCTAGGAATTTTTGTGGTTCAGTCATTTTTAATCGTGTCCAACTCTTTATGACCCCACTTGGGGT
This sequence comes from Trichosurus vulpecula, assembly GCF_011100635.1. Lineage (NCBI taxonomy): Eukaryota > Metazoa > Chordata > Mammalia > Diprotodontia > Phalangeridae > Trichosurus > Trichosurus vulpecula. The sequence goes on from NC_050573.1 coordinate 12,210,256, forward strand.
TTTCTTGGCAAAGATACTGGAGCAATTTTCTATTTCCTTCTCTACCTCATTTTACAGATGAGGAAACTGAGGTAAACAGGGTAAATGACTTGCCTAGGGTCACACAGCTAGTAAGTAGCTCAGACCAAACTCAAACTCAAGTAGATGAATCTTCCAGACTCCAGGGCCTTGCTAAGTGCACCATGGCACCATCTGACAGCCCTAGACCTATGAATGCTGTGTTACAGGGGTGGGCAACCTGCAGCATCAAGGCCACATGTGGCCTTCTATGTCCTCAAACGCAGCCCTTTGACAGAATTCAAACTTCCCAGAACAAATCCCCTTAATATAAGCATTTGTTCTGTAAACTCAGACTCAGTTAAAAGGACCTAGAAGACCAAATGTGGCCTCAAGGTTGCAGGTTCCCCACCCCTGTCTGTTTTAAATAGTGAGCAGGACACCCACACAACGGAGAAATGTGCAGCGAATTAGAGGTCCCAGTCTCTCACTGGAGACCCTGCATGTGGAGCTCTGAGACTCTATGAAGCAGGGTAGCATGGTGGAGAGAGCCAGATAGCCGTGGGTGCCAGTCCTGTTCCTGTCCCACAGGGGCTCTGTATGTCAGACCACTTCTTCTCTTAGTGCTTCCAAGAACTTTCAAGGACTCTAAGTCACAAAGAAGTTGCACTGATGGAAGGAATTTCCACACTAGAAGTTCCTCACATAAGTGGAGACCCCATTCTCCCCTCCTCCCACCAAGAAAGAAGTGACATCAAATGTATGAGTGGACATTATTTCAGGATAGCATTTCATTCAGTTGTATCACTGAATAAAAAATAACATGTGTCATGAGGAAGGTGGGAGCTGTGGGGATGGCCGGGCCTCCCAACACACCCTTGGTTCTGGCCGAGTCCTGATCCAGCTCAGAGAATTATGACTTTGTGATTAGAAGCTCACTACTGGTCCCTCCATCCCCCACTTATCCCTGCCCTTTGAAATGTCCATTAGCAGCTAAAACATCTGTAAGAGTTCTCTCCATCCTGAGAAATTACTTTACTACTTTTGTTTCCCAACTCTGCATGTCTTAACAGAAAGAAAAAAACTAATCTCAGAGATCATCGGGTGCCAGCTCCATATTTAACAGAAGAGGAAACTGAGTCAGACAGAGATGTCAGACAGACTTGGCCAAAGTCAAACAGCCAATGAGTGACAGGGTCAGGATTTCAAAATTTAAGTCTTTGGGTCCCAATCTCAAGGGCTCTGGTACATGGTCTTCACCATTCAATGTGCCCTCCCAAATAAACCTCCTTTTATTCTGCTTATACTCTGTGACCTTGGATGAGTTCTCAGTCTGTACCTTTCCCCCATCTGTAAAAGGACAAGAGCCAGTGGACTCTTAGCTCCTTGCCAGCTCTAGGATGATGCTGTGAAAATATTAAAGTCACATTGGAGTCTGTGGCTTAATTAGTAAACCCAATGAGAATCTCTTATCACCCAGGGCAGAAAAAAGTGAGCAAAAGGTCATGTCTTTGAGATTAACAGCTATTAAAACCTCTCACCACAAGCTGAGGCAAAGGCGAACTTCCATATGTGTGGCTGCCATTCCAACATTATCAGTGGGGAGCTGCCATTCAAGGCCTCCCACAATCTGGCCTCACCTGCCTGTCCAATCTTATCACTCCTCTTCCCCACTATGAACCTTTAGCCCCAAGAAGACCAAGCACCTCCCCACCCCAACTGACTCCCACCTCCACACCTTTGCTCATACTGTTAAGCTGAAAACTGGAAGGGGCTTCAGAGCATCATCTTGTCCTTTTTGCCAAGAGGCCCAACTTTGCTCAGAATGTCCTCCTTTGATGTCTCCTCTTTCCCTATTAATGTCCAATGCTCTATTCTGGAGAACCTGTTTCTTACCTCTGCCCAGAATTACAAAATGCAAGAATTCATAGCACAGGAATGCAACCCATAAACCAGGGGTTCTAAATCTGGGGTCCATGCATGAATGATAGTTGGATAGATAGATAGATAGACACAGAGACAGACAGACAGACAGATAGATAGATAGATAAATGAATGGATAGATGGGTTTCCTTTGCAACCATATGCATCTCATGCTATGCATTTCAAAGCTGAGTCTGAGAAGGGGTCCCAAGCCTTCACCAGACTGACCATCCTAAGGGGGCACAGCACCAAGAAGGTTAAAAGCCCCTGCCATACCTGAATGTGAACCCCCATCTCAATGGACCCTCCAAGTGTTCCTTTAGGCTCTGCCTGAAGACACCCCATTCTCCTTTGGTATACTCTGTTAAGCAGTTATTCCCTCTATCACCCCAGCATCTGCCTTTCTGTGTCTTCCTCCCATTCTTCCTGCTTCTGCCCATGGGGCCAAGCTGAACAAGGCTAATGTTTCTTCTTTCTGTCAAGTGAGTTTACTCCTTATCTCTTCCGATAGAACCTAAGTTCAGTGAGGGAGAGCACTGCTTCATTTCTGTCTCTGTGGCTGGAGTACCCAACACATACCCTGGATGCCACTGGCTAGGGCAGAAGTGATAGGGGCTATCGGTTCCCTAGGGTGTCCTGACTCTGCTATTTCTGCCTGCTTACCCTGTAAAGCTACATTGTGCTTTATAAGTCAAGAAGATTGAAATAGGTCCCATAAGCTCTGACTAGCTGTGTGACATAGAGGATCTCATTTGGCCTCTCTAGACCTCAGATTCCCCCATCTGTAAATGGCGGGGATTGGATGAGATGGCCTTTAAGCTCTGACATTCTATGAGTCTAGAAATGCCCAGACATGTGGTCTGGGCAGTTGTCTGCTCCGTCAAGAAGAGGAGACCTCAGTGCCAACTGAAGTTAGTCTGCAGGAGGGATCTGATTTCTTCTCCTTGGCTAGAAGGAAATGCTAGATGCGGTAAAGAAGGTCAAATATATAAGGAAAAGCTTCCTAATAACCAAAGGCTTCCCAAAGTGGAATGGATTGCCTTGCCTCTCATATTCCCTACCAACATTTAGCCTGGGTGCCTCCTCTCCCACGAGGCTCGACTTGATTTTCTCCTCAGAGATGTTCCTAGCCCCATGATTCAGTGATTCATACCACTTATCCTCTGGACACTCTCTAGCTTATTGAAGTCTTTCATGAATTATGGTGACCAGAGCCGAACACAATACCCCAGGTGTAACCAAGGAAAGAACAGAAAGCCTGCTAACTCCCTCCCCCAGAAACACAGGCTTCCACAGTTGGAAGGGACCTCAGAGCCTGTCTACTCCAACTTGTACTTACCATAATACCTAGCACACAGTAGGCACTTAATAAATGTATGTTGACTGACTGACTTGTTCTGACCAAAGATCCCGTCTAAGACACCTCCAGCAAGTAGTTATCTAGGCTCTACTCCAAGACCTCCAAGGAGGGGAGCCCATTTTTCTATTGAATCCAATGAACATTTATTAAACTCCTACTGTGTTTTCAACTCCTGAGACCCAAAAATCTTTGTGGAGGAGGCGACAACTGAGCTAAGCATCAATAGGGAATCTGAGAGACAAGGATACCCATTCCACTTTTAGACAGCTCTATTAGGAAGGTTTTCTTGACATAGCCTAAATCTGTTTCTCTTTACAACTTATGACATTTCTTTCCAGTCTGGGAGAGAAAATAAAAACTCTTCTGCTGGACAGTTCATCCTCTGAGACACCTTCAGCTATTATTTGGGTCTCGCCTTACCGTCTAGACTGTGTTTGAGGTTTTACAGACTCATAGATTGTCAGAGCTGAAAGGGACCTAAGTCCCATTGTTATACCGACAGAGAGCAAGACACACCACAGAGTTTAAGTTTTAAATGGAGAAGTTTATTAGCCAGCGACCGTTTGGGGAAATAGAGTCTCCCAAATCAAACAGCCACGTTTGAAGCGAAAGGGTAGTTTATATAGAGAATACAGGGTTCAGTGGTTAATTATCTCTTGAAGTTTCCATATGTTATTTTGCAGAATCAGCAAGCCTGTGTTATTTCACTTTTTATGACCATGATACAAGAAGAGGACCCTCCTGAATAGATTGTAAATACAACATATCAGATAGCTGACAAAGTGTCAATTGGAATTACAACCCAGGATCCCTGTGTCCATCTTGCCATAACTCCCACAACAAGGAAGGCTCAAGATAAGGCAGAAGTCATATAATTCAAGATAATGTCTAGGGCCAAGGCCCCCATCCTTAATGGCCATGGACAGACCGAGGGATGTTCCAGCTCAGTCTGTTGACATAAGATAGAGACATCTCTGAGCCCACTCAGACAAAGGAAGATCATTAGGCATTAGGCTTTTCCTGGTAATTAGCTTACATTCCTTGGAAAAGTCTTAGGGGCCCAGGACACTCGCCAAATGGCAGGAACTCAGTCTGTTTTTTTCTTATGCTGACTGGGGTTTGTAGTTAGGGGCAGGGTTTTTCTAGCAATAGCTGGCTACTCAGGTATCACACCATCTTCCTCACTAGACTGAAAGCTGCCTGGCAGTAAAAGCTGTGCTTTATTGTTCCCAGAAACTCCTAACATCCCCAACTTTGCCCCAAATTGTGTCTGGTGCAGTGCTTACAAACACAAGATAGGATGTCTGAACTAAAAGGAACCTTAGGTATAATCTAGACCAGAAGTTCTCAAACCTTTTGGTCTCAGGGCAAATTACACTCTTCAAAATTACTGAGAACTTCCCAAAGAGCTTTTGTTTATGTGGCTTTTATGTACTGATATTTATCATATTAGAAATAGAAACATCTTATCATTATGAAGGGAGGAAGTATTTATTAAGTACTTACTATAGGACAGACAAGGGCAGCTAGGAGGCTTAGTGGATACAGTGCTGGCCCTGGAGCCAGGAGGACCTGAATTCCAATCAGGCCTCAGACACTTCCTGGATATGTGACCCTGGACAAGTCACTTAACGCTGGTTGCTTCAGTTTTCTCAGCTATAAAATGAGCTGGAGAAGGAAGTGGCAAACCATTCCGGTGTCTCTGCCAAGAAAACTGCAAATTGGTTCACAGTGGGTCAGACTCAGCTAACCGACAATACAACAACAAAAAATGGGCCAAACATTATGCTAAGTCTTTAAAAATGTTATTGAATTTGATCCTCTTGACAACTCTGTGAGGTAGGTATTATTATGATCTCCATTTTCCACATTGAGGTAAGTGAGGTAGAAGTTAAGTGACTTACCTACAATCACATAGCTAGTAAGTGTCTGAAGCTGTATTTGAACTCAGGTCTTCCAGACAAGAGCAGCTGGGTGGTGCAGTGGATAGAGTGTTGGGCTTGGAGTCAGGGAGTCTCATATTCCTGAGTTAAAATCAGGCTTCAGACACTTCCTAGTTGTGTGACCCTGGGAAAGTCACTTAATCAATTTCCTCATCTGTCAAATGAACTGGAGAAGGAAATGACAAACCACTCCAGTATCTTTGCCAAGAAAACCCCAAATGGGTTTACAGACTCCAGGTCCAGTGCTTTATTTACTGTGCCATCTAGCTGATATTGTGAACACAGTTTGGACCTCATGGATCTCCAATATGGGTCTTTAGCACCCCACAGGGATATCTAGACTACATTTTGAGAATTGCTGATCTATTTCAACCCCCATGTTTCATGAGAATAAATTGAGGCACAGGAAGAAAGGACTGGTGCAAGTTCATACATCTTGCTTTGGTAGTAATGGCTCATTAGATGCTGGTTGAACTGGGTGTGGGAAGCATCACACCTTCAGGCTGTGGCTCAGTCACGGGCACCTGACATAGTTAGAAAGCAAATGTCTGGACCAGTCATTTTTCTTCAGAAGAGTGAGACATGTACATGACCTGGGAACTTGATGTAAGAGACAGATAACGAAGGTAGTTGACCAAGAATCATGACATTTTAGACCTGGTAAGGCACATGAGAGATCATTCTGGGAAACCCACATAATGGGCTAAATAAATCCAACAACATTCTCCTGGAGGCCTCAGAGGTCTGTGTTCTTTAGTGGGAAGAGCCCTGGAATTTGTGTCAGGACACATGAATTCAAATCCTGACTGTTAGTTGCTGTTTGTGTCGCTTTGGGCAAGTCTTTTAGCCTCTCTAGTCCTCCGTTTCCCTATCTATAAAATGACTAGACTGTACTAGATCATCTCTATGGTACCTTCCAAATCTATATAATTCTATGATCCTGTGATTCTTTCTCCCAAACCAATGGAATCCACTGGAAGGTAAAAAGGTGTTGACCATACTATCCTACCACCACCAGTAATCAGGAGCTCTTCCTCCTTAAATATGCCAGTTATAACCCCTCAGATGCACGAAAGAGTCCACATGTTGCTCACTTGCAGCAAGCTCCACTGTTTTCCTAGCCTCGGAGCTAATGAGCTGCTATCTTGGGGGCTGCCAACTTGGTGAGAGAGATCACAGGGCCCACCAGGTTCAATTATCCAATCTGTTAACAAGCCAGCCCCCTTGTTCTCTGTTCCAGGACCAGAGACAGCTCCTCCTTCTTTGTGTTAGTATTCTTCATTCTATTAAACTCACATAGCCAGACCACCAACATTTTTAAGGTACACAATGATAGCTCCCAGCTCTCTCACACCAGGCTTTCTACATTTGGTAGCAGCCCCCAAATTCAATTCCACAAACATTTACCAAGCAATACTCTGTGTCAGGAGCTGTGCCAGGCAGTGGAGAGAAAGAGATTGTATGCAGTCAGCACCTGCCCTCAGGAAATTTACATTCTACCAAAAAGCAGAGGTAAGATGGACTCACCGAGATTTCTGTGACTATGCATGAGAACAGGGAAAGGACAGAGAAGAAGATCTGAATCCTTTTCCCTCCAAACCTCTTCATCAGGTACTCAGGCATGGTTACCACCTGCACAGGTAGGAAGAAGCAAGAGTCACATTGCACCACAAAGCATCATGAGAACATTGGGCACTGGGACCTTTCTGAAGCTCTGCGCCAGCAATCCGGCTAATTCCATTCTCCTGATGCTAGAGTGGGAAGGCACCAGGCCATCATGGAATTTGGATCCAGAGACCACAGTTTAAGCCCTGTCCTTCCTGTGACCTTGGGTAAGAACTTTGGCCTCTTTGGGTCTCAGTTTCCTCCTTTATGAGATTAAGAAGATAAAATAAAACCTCACAATCAATGTATGAATGTTGTATTTAAAGAGATTTTTAAACTTTGAAGCATTATATAACATGAGCAAATAGCCTTCCAAGTGTGTTGTGGAGAGAATTGATGAGGCAGGGTTTTGGGACAGAAAGCGCCCCTCCCTTTGGGTACTCACTCCAGCCTTGATGTAAATGGGGACAAAGATCCAGCCTAGGACCAGTAGCAATAGAAATCCCTGCAAGAAACCAAGAAGGGATCATACAGGAATCAGGCTTATCTTCTCACTGGTTTTGCCCAACCAATGCTTCATTCCCCAAGATCCTGGGTTTCTCCCCTCTATTGACCTGGTGTTCACATGACATACTTTAAAGGGACATTGGGAAATATGACTGTCAAGAAAGAACTCTCTTATAGCTTTGATCAGTGAGGGAAAAATGGGCTCCACCTTGCAAAAGTCATTCATTTGAGTTTGACCTTTTTAGTCTTTAATAGGGAGTCTGTAAGATTCCCCTGGGGCAGCTAGGTGGCATAGTAGAGAGAGCGCTGTGCTTGAAATCAGGAAGACTCATCCTCCCTATGAGTTCAATCTGGCCTCAGACACTTACTGGACATGTGCCTCAGTTCCCTCATCTGTAAAATGAGCTGAAGGAGGAAATGGCAAAGTATTCCAGTATCTTTGTGAAGAAAACCCCAAATGGGGTCATGAAGGGCTGGATAGAACTGAAAGATAACTGAACAACAAAGGCCAGCTATTAAAATGGAAACAATCTCTGGAAGGAAAATATTAGACTTTGGTCTAGTCCTTTACTTTCTCTGGGTCTCAGTTTCCTCTTCTGTGAAAAGAAAGAGTTGGACCAGTTTCATAGGTTCCCAAAGTGGGAGATACCACCCCCTAGGGGGTGCTGGAATGATCCTGGTTAGCGGTAGTAGGTTCAGGTGCAATTGGCAGGCATTGAACAAAAGTAAGGGGCCTGTGGAAGTGTAAGGAAAGAAGAGAAGAGAAGAAAAATTTGAAAAACCGTTTGTACATGTTTCACCTGTTGTGTAACACTGTTAAAGTCATAGTGATGACATGATTTTCCAAACAAGCCCACAAAATGCAAGTTATAACTGATCAGTGGTCAAGTCTGCTGACAGGTCTTCAACAAGTGTTGGTCAGCAAGTGTGTCACACATTGTCGGAAAGTCCAGCATGCATCTGCCGGAATATGTACGTGTTTTGACTTGTTTACAATGCATGCTATACAGTTACATGACTCAATATTGTATGATCAAAATTTCAATGCAGGAAAAAACCCACAAATTTACCACAAATTATTAAATTTAACATGTGTCATTTGAAAATTAAAAAAAACTGGAAAGGCACAAATTTTGAAAAAAAAATGTTAAAGGGACAAGGAAAGTAGATGTCCAGGAGAGTGCTGAGTAATTTTTTTTATTTAAATTTATTTATTTAACATATTTGGTTTTCAGCATTGATTTTCACAATAGTTTGAATTACAAATTTTCTCCCCATTTCTACCCTCCCCCCCACTCCAAGATGGCATATATTCTGGTTGCCCTGTTCGCCAGTCAGCCCTCCCCTCTATCACCCCCCTCCCCTCTCATCCCCTTTTCCCTTCCTTTCTTGTAGGGCAAGATAAATTTCTACGCCCCATTGCCTGTGTATCTTATTTTTTAGTTGCATGCAAAAACTTTTTTTTTGCTTTTGAACATCTGTTTTTAAAACTTTGAGTTCCAAATTCTCTCCCCTCTTCCCTTCCCACCCACCCTCCCTAAGAAGTCGAGCACTTCAACCTAGGCCACGCATGTATCATTATGTATAACCCTTCCACAATACTCATGTTGTGAAAGGCTAACTACATTTTGCTCCTTCCCAACCCATCCCGCTTTATTGAATTTTCTCCCTTGACCCTGTCCCCTTTCCAAAGTGTTTGTTTTGATTACCTCCACCCCCATCTGCCCTCCCCTCCATCATCCCCCCCTCTTATTTTTTTTATCTTCCTCCCTCTTCTTTCCTGTGGGGTAAGATACCCAACTGAGTATGTATGGTATTCCCTCCTCAGGCCGAATCTGATGAGAGCAAGGTTCACTCATTCCCCCCTCACCTGCCCTCTCCCCTCCTCCCACAGAACTGCTTCCTCTTGCCACCTTTATGCAAGATAATCCACCCCATTCTATCTCTCCCTATCTCCCTCTCTCAGTATGTTGCTCTCTCATCCCTTAATTTCATTTTATTTCTTTTAGATATCTTCCCTTCATCTTCAACTCACATATATATATACATACATATATACATACACACATATATATACATACATACACATGCATACATATACACATAGATACATACATACTTACACATTGACTTATATATAATATATATATATACACATAAACATATATATATATATGCATATTCCCTTCAACTACCCTAATACTGAGGTCTCATGAATCATACACATCATCTTTCCATGTAGGAATGTAAACAAAACAGTTCAACTTTAGTAAGTCCCTTGCAATTTCCGTTTCTTGATTACCTTTTCATGCTTCTCTTGATTCTTGTGTTTGAAAGTCAAATTTTCTATTCAGTTCTGGTCTTTTCACTGAGAAAGCTTGAAAGTCCTCTATTTTATTGAAAATCCATATTTTGCCTTGGAGCATGATACTCAGTTTTGCTGGGTAGGTGATTCTAGGTTTTAATCCTAGCTCCATTGACCTCTGGAATATCGCATTCCAAGCCCTTCGATCTCTTAATGTAGACGCTGCCAGATCTTGGGTTATTCTGATTGGGTTTCCACAATACTCAAATTGTTTCTTTCTGGCTGCTTGCAGTATTTTCTCCTTGATCTGGGAGCTCTGGAATTTGGCGACAATATTCCTAGGAGATTTCTTTTTGGGATCTATTTGAGGAGGCAATCGATGGATTCTTTCAATTTCTATTTTGCCATGTGGCTCTAGAATATCAGGGCAGTTCTCCTTGATAATTTCTTGAAAGATGGTATCTAGGCTCTTTTTTTGATCATGGCTTTCAGGTAGTCCAATAATTTTTAAATTATCTCTCCTGGATCTATTTTCCAGGTCAGTGTTTTTTCCAAGGAGATATTTCACATTGTCTTCCATTTTTTCATTCCTTTGGTTCTGTTTTATAATATCCTGATTTCTCATAAAGTCACTAGCTTCCACTTGCTCCAATCTAATTTTTAAAGTAGTATTTTCTTCAGTGGTCTTTTGGACATCCCTTTCCATTTGGCTAATTCTGCCTTTCAAGGCATTCTTCTCCTCATTGGCTTTTTGGAGCTCTTTTGCCATTTGAGTTAGTCTGTTTTTTAGGGTGTTGTTTTCTTCAGTGTATTTTTCAGTATTTTTTTGGGTCTCCTTTAGCAAGTCATTGACTTGTTTTTCATGGTTTTCTTGCAGCCTTCTCATTTCTCTTCCCAATTTTTCTTCTACTTCTCTAACTTGCTTTTCCAACTCCTTTTTGAGCTCTTCCATGGCCTGGGACCAGTTCATGTTTTTCTTGGAGGTTTCTGTTGTAGGCTCTTTGACTTTATTAATTTCTTCTGTCTGTATGTTTTGGTCTTCTTTGTCAGCAAAGAAAGAATGCAAAGTCTGAGACTGAATCTGGGTGCGTTTTCGCTGCCTGGCCGTATTCCCAGCCAACTAACTTGACCCTTGAGTTTTTCAGTGGGGTACGACTGCTTGTAGATTACAGAGTTCTATGCTCCACGTTTGGGGGGGAGGTGCCAGCTCTGCCACACCAGCACTGCTCCTTCCCCAACCCCCAACCCGAACTGGGCTTAGATCTTCATGAGGCTGTGCACCCCTGCTCTGATCCGCCACTTAATTCCTCCCGCCAGGTGGGCCTGGAGCTGGAAGTAGCAACAGCTGTAGCTGCCCCACTTCCGCTGCCCCCAGGGCTGGAAGCCGAACCAGGAACTCCTTCCATTCCTGCAGCTTTTCCCACTAACCTTCTCTGCAGTCTTTGGTGTTTGTGGGTTGAGAAGTCTCGTAACTGCCGCAGCTCACTGAATCAGGGCACTAGAGACCCCTCCGCCTGGCTTCTGGTCTGGATGGTCCATGCCGCTCAGGCTGGGCTCTGCTCCACTCCGTTCCCAGCTCCCAGCTCCCAGCTCCGAGCTCAGTGTGGGATAGACCTCACCCAGAGACCATCCAGGCTGTCCTGGGCTGGAGCCCTGCTTCCCTCTGCTGTTTTGTGGGTTCTGAGGTTCTAGAATTGGTTCAGAGCCATTTTTTATAAGTTTTTGGAGGGTCTCGGTATGGAGCTCACACTATTCCCTGCTTGCCAGCTGCCATCTTGGCTCCGCCCCACCAAGTAATTTTTTTTTAAAGTGGGTGGTAGGCCAAATAAGTTTGGGAACCTCGGAGTTAGAAGATGTCTATGGTCTCTTCCAGCTTCAATAGCCTAGAATGCAACTTGATATCATAGACAAAACTTGATGTAGAATCAGGAGACCTGGGTTCATGTCCTCTCTGATGCTTACTGGCTGTGTGATGTTAGCTGAGTCACTTTCCCTTTTTCTGCCTAGGGTTCCTTTTCTCTACTGCCATACTGGCTGACTTTCTGCACCTCATATACATGCCCCATGTTCCATCTCTCTCTTTACCCAGTTCTCCATACCTAGAATGCCCTTCCTCTTTACCTCTGCCTTGGAGGATGATTCCTAGCATTCTTTAAAACTCAAGTCAATGCTACATCCTTCCTGGTTCCTCATTTTCCCAGATGTTGGGCCCCCTATTTCCTAGTATCTGAGGGTGTTGTTTAACCCAGAAGAATGTACCCTCTGTGAAGGCAGGGGCTGTTTTCATCCTCTTTCTACATGTACAGCACTTGGCATAGTGCCTGGCACATAGTAGGTGTTTTTAAAATGCTGGTTGAATCAATAAGATGATTGGAAACTGATGCCATCCAGCTAGAACAGTCTAGAAGTGATCAAATGTCAGCATCTTAGTGTGAGTTAGTTTATCAGATTCTTTCAATAGGGGCAATTCTCTGAGATCATGGTCCAGAGGGAGGTTTATGGGAGTGGACCAGAGGACACATGCGTTTGGTGTGTGGCTAGGTGCATAGATGACTCAGAATTCTGGGATGTCAAATGGCATAGACCTCAGAGATCTCTGACCTAATCCAGACCTGACCAAGGATCCCTGTTCCAACATTGCTAGCAAGTGGTCCTTTCAGCCTCTACTTGGGGACCTCCAGTGGAGGGGAGCTCACTACCTCTCAGAGTGGAATGACCCACTTCTGGACAATTCTCATTATTAGGAAGTTTTTCCTTACAGCAAGCCTAATTCTGACTCTGCAAAGCTGGAAAGGTCCCTTGAGTCCAAGCCTCTTATTTTACAGATGAGGAAACTGAAGCACAGAGGGTAGAAAGGACTTGCCCACAGTTGTCCATGTTGGCTTATATGATCATGGATTTAAAGCTGGAAGGGATTTCAGAGGTCATTTTCCCTCATTTCATGGATGAAGAAACTGAGGCCCAGGAGGATTAAAACCCAATGTCACTCACATGAGCTGAAAGGATAGGCCCTCAGACTGAAGCAGCTCTAAGGTGGAGGAGAGAGAACTGGATTTGTAGCCTGCAGTTCATAGACCCACAGGAAAAAACAACAAAAATCCCAGCTGACTGTGGTGATATGGCCAACCTTGGTCCCCCAAAACAAATAGGAGAATGCACTGCCCTCCGCTCCTTGTTTGTAGAGGTGGGGATCTATGGGGGAGGGACACCGAATATACTGTCAGATTGGCTGACATGTTGCTTGGCTTTGCTGAGCATTTCTCGTCTTTTATTCTTCATTATGGGATGGGGGGGATGGCTAGTTCAGGGTAAGGGGAAAGGAGGTGAGACATACTGAAAGAAGAAAAAGGACATCATTTTTTAAAAAAATAAAAAGAAACTCATTTTGAAAGAGCTATTATGGCCTTCAGAGGTTCCATGGTCTGCCTCCCTTCTTTTACAGTAGAATCCAGTGTCACACAGAACACCCCACGCCCAGCTCCGAGCATGCTCACTGGCTTGTACCCCAGGCCAGAAACGTTCTCCTTTATCATCCCAACTCTGAGTTTCCATGATTCCCCCTGAGACTTAGCTCAAGTGTCACCATCTGGAGGAGGCTTTTCTTGGGCCTCCTCCCTCCCAGGTTTCCCCCACTCCCACTAGGGCCATCCTCCTTACAATTGCCTTCCACCCCCACCCTACATATTCTGGATGGATCTAGTCAGGTACCTGTTGTGTTCTCACAATAAAATGAGATCCTTTGGAAGCCCAGTGGTCAGCACAGTGCCTGGCACACAGTAAAGTGCTAATATATGCTTGTTGACTGACTGGATAAATGGATTCCTTTAGTTTAAAAAGGAATTCTTCCTGCATATGTTAGAAGAGGCTTAAGAGAAAATCACCAAATACTTTGGCCTCATAATGAAAAGATGGGACTCATTGGAAAAGACCTTGATGTTGGGAAAGATTGAAGGCAAAAGGGAAAGGGGACAGCAGACAATGAGATGGAGAGTGTCATGGAAGCAATGACCATGAACTTGGCCAGACTTCAAGAGATTATGGAGGATGGAAGGGCCTGGCATCCTATGGTCCTTGGGTCACGAAGAGTCACACATGACTGAATGACTGAACAACAAAACGAAATCTGTAAAACGGGAATACTGTTACTTGAATAGCTTATGCATTAGGGTTGAGGATTCAAAGGGCTTTGTAAGTCTTAATGGTGTTATGGAAATATAAAGGATTGTTGCTATTAAAATAACTCCTAATTTCAAAAAGGAGAGAGAAAAACACCAAGGATTCATCACGTACGTTTGTTTCAAGCGTGGCAACAGCAATTCCTGAGGCTGCACCAGTCCCAGCCAGGCCCACAAAACTGGTACTGCCAATGTTACTGGCAAAGAGAGAGGCACCAATCTGGAAACCAGAGGAAGAACATGCTGACATCAGACTGTGAAACCATCAGAGCCTTTTATAGGAATGCAGGATCATGGATATGAGAATGGAAGGGACTTTTGGGAATATCTAATGCAACTGCCTCATTTTACAGAGAAGGAAACTGAGGCCCAGAGGGGTGGGCTCCTGCCCTAGGTCACACAGGTAGGCAGTACCAGAGGTGGGATTCAAACTCATATCTTCTTGGGGCTCTTAATGGTGCTTGGTGGCTTGGCCCCCTCCACTCTTCCATAAGAACAGGCTGCTTCTCTTTTTGGCCCTGGCAAGTCTGCTATCTGCCACTGGTTCTTGATCTACTAAGCTAAAATATGACCCTTCTTTTCATTCATATTTCTGTTGAATAATAATGGGGGCTGAAAAATCCTGGACCAAGAAATAACACTGAAGAAAGAGCAGAGGAAGAGATTGGAACCAGAAGATTCACTGAGCCTTTCTCTCAAGCACATACCCTTTTCCCACATTTATTCCTCTCCTGGTTTCTGGGCAAAGTCCCAGGGCTCCTTTCCCCTATGCCTCACTTACATTCTAAACAAGTACACTAAAGAGAAGTGGGTCAAGCTCTGGATGAGGTCCAAAAGGAAGCCCAGCCTATCTCCTCTTGATTTTATTTCAGAACTGAGCTGGTCCTCACGTGAGCTTCAGGCTTCCTGAGTAAGGAGCTTCAGAGAGGGTGTAGAAAGCCACTGTTCAAATCAATAACAAGGTGACAGAGTGGGACATACTCACTGGCCACCACAACATGTCTCTGCCAGCCAGGAAGAAGCCTCCCACTGTCTTTCAATTGGTCCTCAGCGTGGCCTGGGTAGAAAGGAGCAAACAGGGCACAAGATATCAGAGTTGAAGACTAGCAGAGCTGGCACACAGACTACTGAGAGGTGAGTCCCCCTACAAGAAGCAAAATGAGATTCTTCTCACCATCATGCAGTTGTATTGTGATATGAACAAATCTCAGTATTTGTTGTTTTATCAATTAGTCCTGTCTGACCCTTCATGGTCCTATTTGGGGTTTTCTTGGCAAAGATACTGGAGTGGTTTGTCATTTCCTTTTCTAGCTCATTTTACAGATGAGAAAACTGAGGCAAATGGAGTTAAGTGACTTTCCCAGGTCACACTGTGTTTGTGATCAGATTTGAACTCAGATCTGTCCAATGTGAAGACCTGCACTCTATCCCAGCATGGATTCATTAAAAAAATCTAGAGTCACTGAATCTCAAGACTCAGAAGGAGTCATCCAGTCCAGCTTCCCTTCCCAACTCTGGTCTCCTTTCTCTTCAAATAGGTTTCAATTATTTATATTGTTAAAACAGCAAAGCCCTTGTAAGAAGCACTTTGTCTCTGACAAAAATTCAGAAGAACAAATGTGAAGCTAAATTAGGTAAAGATTGATCATTGCTGAGGTTGTGTGTTGGCAACCAAAAATGGGCTCCTTAGCACTTAGTCAACAAGTGGCCTTGACTAGTTTGGCTTTTTCCCCTGAACTGAATGCCGTTTGTATGTTGGACTGGAGTAAGCTTGTCGGCCCCTTCACCTTGCTTCCCTTGCTTAAGCTGATGGAAAGAACCTGTGCTTTCCCGGTCAACCCCTTCACCTTGCTTAAGCAGATTGAAAGAACCTGTGCTTTCCCCGGTGTACCTTACACCCCTGCAGAAGCTGGATCCCGTTGGAGCCAGAGGCTGCTATAGCTACAGCTACAGCCGCAGCCGCAGCCACAGCTGAAGCAGGAGCTGCCAGTAGCAGAGCTGACCTACGGGAGGAAGCTGAACAAAGACTTCAGGCCAGTGGGTAATCTTTTTACCATAGAGGGGGAAGCATGATTTTGCTTTACGCAACCATGCTTCTCTGTAGCCTCCTGGTTACTCTTTCAAGGCGTACTTATTG
Organism: Trichosurus vulpecula; assembly: GCF_011100635.1. Lineage (NCBI taxonomy): Eukaryota > Metazoa > Chordata > Mammalia > Diprotodontia > Phalangeridae > Trichosurus > Trichosurus vulpecula. Next base: position 12,226,208 of record NC_050573.1, read on the forward strand.
GGCCTGGAAGCTTTTGATCAATATATCAAAATGGGGTTGCTGATTCATGGGTTGGTTACTGTGGAGCCTAAATATATGTTTTGATTCTTCTGCCTTCTACTTTGAGAGCTTCTTATATCCGGTGGTTCCGAACCTTTCAGACATGTTTATGATCCTCTTTGAGATTATAAACTCTGCCCTCCTAATACAGGTTGTCAGGAAGATGTCTGTCTTGTACCTGGGTGGCTCAGTCCTTATTACCTCTGGGATGAGATAGAAAGTCTTCTGTTTTGTATTTCAAGCCCTACACAACCTTTCCCGTTTCCCCTGAAACTTTTCAGTCTTAGACTTTGTTCCTCTCCAGATACACTGACCTCCCTGCTGTTCCTCAAACAGGGCCACGTAGTTCCAGCTTCTGTGCTTTTTCATTGGCTGTCCCCATGCCTGGATTTTTTCCTGTCCTCACCTACCCCTGTTAGCTTTCCTGGGCTTTTTTTTGAGACTTAAATCTTAGCTCTGAAAGGTTCTTCATGAAGGTAGAGCCTTCCCTCTGAGAGGACCTTTCTTTTACATGGTATTTGTCTTTAATGGACCAGACATGGCAGGAAGTCCATGGGAGGAATAGGGTCAGACACAAAAAGGAAAAATGGTTGCTTACCATTGAAAATTGTGTATCTCATGACCTTTTCATTACCAACACTGTCTTCTTTTACCTAAATGCAATAAAACTTCGTGGATGCATCCTCACAGAAAACATTGGCATTTAATAGACTATGCCATTGTAAGGAGAAGAGTCATACAGTTTGTGAGAGTGGTGAAGGAGATTTGTGGTGCAGAGTGCTGGACCAACGATATATTTATCCTCTCCATACTAAATGTTCCCGTTCAAAAATAAGTGGTGGCACCCAAGGCAAGACAACAAGATGTAATGTCAACAGACGAAAGCACTGCTCTGAGCCGGAATACTTTGTTGCTAACTTGAAGGGAAAGTTGAGTCAGCACACAGTTGGCAACAGTGGAGCAGAAAAAGAGTGGGTACCTTTCAGAGATTTACTGTAAAGTACTACATTACTAATCTGGGCCAGAACACTCACAAACATCGATATTGGTTTGATGAAAAGGATGAGAGAATTCAAAAGCTGTTAAGTGAAAAATGAGAACTCCAAAGGGTTTACCAGCATGAGAGTTCATCTGACTCTAAGAAGGCAGTGTTTAACTCCATCAAAAGTAAAGTACAAGGGAAGCTTAGAGAGATGCAGGATCCTTGACTCAGTAAGAAAGCAGATGAAATTCAGTTTTATGCTGATAGTCACAAACCAAAGTGCTTTTATGATGCCCTGGAGTCTATTTATGGGTTAAATCCCTATGGTGCATTTCAACAAACAGTGCTGATGGAGCCACATTGATTAGTGGTAAGGACATGATACAGAAGAAATGGGCTGAACACTTCCATAGCATTCTCAACAGACCATCACCAATCAATGCTGAAGCCACTGACTGTCTAGCTCAGGTCAAAGGCAATCCTTCTTTTCCTGAAATTCCAACTGAAGAAGAGGTTTTGAATGCCATTAGGTTCCTCTTGTGTAGCAAAGCACTTGCTTCTGATTTTATTCCAGCTGAGCTTTACAAGGCAAGGAGTTCACTGCTTATACAAAAGCCGAGGGAAAATTTCTAGGTTATATGGGAAGAGGAGGTTATCCCCTAGGAGTTCAAAGATGCTCCCATTGTCCATTTATGTGGCAGTAAAGGAAATAAATTTCCTGTGGCAACCACAGAGGGGTTTCTGTCTCAGTTACTGCTGGCAAGATTCTTGCCAGAACCATCCTTAGTCAGCTCATCCTTCGCTGGAAGATGGTCATCTACATGAGAGCCAGTGCAGCTTCAGAAAGGACCAAGAGATAATTGACATACTGTTTGCTGCCTAACAACTCCATGAGAAATGCTGGGAGCAAAAAAGATTTCTGGACACAATCCCTCCATTCTGGAAGCAGAGTTTCACTTTAGCGTGGAATTAAACATGAAAATATAGGTTGGAAAATTAAGCAAAGAGCAGAAAAGGAACCTGACTATAGAAAATTACTATGGTGACAGAGAAGATCAAAACACAAACTCAGAAGAAGACAACAAAGCCAAAACTGCTACACCAAAAACCTAAAAGAAAAATATGAATTCGTTGCAGGTCATGGAAGAGCTCAAAAAGGATTTTTCAAATCAAGTAAAAGAGGTAGAGGAAAAATGGGAAGAGAAATTAGAGAGATGCAAGAAAATAATGAAAAAGAGTCAATAACTTGGTAAAGGAGACACAAAAATACTGAAGAAAATAACACCTTAAAGAACAGAATAGATCAAATTGTAAAAGGGACGCAAAAGTCCACTAAAGAGAAGAATGCCTTGAAAAGCAAAATTCGTCAAATGGAAAAAGAGGTACAAAAATTCACTGAAAAAAAGAACTCCTTTAAAAATAGAATTGGCCAAATGGAAAAGGAAGTAAAAAATCTCCCTGAAAAACAATTCCTTAAAAATTAGAACTGAGCAAGTAAAAGCTAATGACTTTATGAAACATCAAGAAACAATACAACAAAATATAAAACCTGAAAAACATTGAAGAAAATGTGAAATATCTCACTGGAAAAACAACAGACTCAGAAAATAGATCCAGGAGAGTTAAATTTTGAATTATTGGACTACCCAAAAGCCATGATAAAAAAGTGCCTAGACATCATCCTTCAAGAAATTATGAAGAAAAACTGCCCTGATATCCTAGAACCAGAATGTAAAATAGAACTTAAAGAGTCCAGTGATTGCCTCCTGAAAGAGACACCAAAAATGAAAGCTCCCAGCCATATTATAGCCAAATTCCAGAGCTTCCAGGTCAAGGAAAAATATGGCAGGCAACCAAAAAAAGCAATTCAAATATCATGGAGCCACAATTAGAATAACACAGGGTTTAGCAGTTTCTACGTGGAAGGACTGGAGGGCTTTGAAAATTATATTCTTGAAGGCAAAAGGTCTAGGATTACAATGAAGAATCACCTACCCAGTAAAACTGAGTATAATCCTTCAGGGGAAAATGGATACTCAATGAAGACTATATAAAAATATAAATATAAAGAGGACTTTCAAGCATTCTTGATGAAAAGACCAGAGCTGAATAGAAAATCTTGCTTTCAAATACAAGACTCTGCAATGCCATCCCAATTAGATTTCTAAAAAAATATCTTAGTCAGAAAAAAAATAACAGCATTCATTTGGAAAAGCAGAGGGTCAGGATCTTCAAGGAAACCAGGGGGAAAAGACGTGAAGGGACTAGATTCAATAGTATCAGACCTTAAACCATATTATAAGGTAAGAGCAATGGTAAAGTGTAAAATGGATAATTTTGATTATTTTAAAATTTTTTATTAATTAACTAATTTATTTTTATTTTTAGTTTACAACATTCAGTTTCTCAAGTTTTTCAGTTTCAAATGTTCTTGCCCTCCCTCTCCTCCCCCCTCCCCACCCAAGATGGCATGCAATTCGATATAGGTTCTATATATACCTTCACACTAAACATATTTTCACAATAGTCAAGTTATAAAGAAGAACTATAACCAATAGAATGAACCACAAGAAAGAAGAAACAAAAGCAAACAAACAAAGGAGAGCAAATAGTTTGCTGCAATCTGTATTCAGACTCCATAATTCTTTCTCTGGATGTGAATCACTTTTTCCATCATGAGTCTTTTGGAGTTGCCCTAGAACCTTGCATTGCTGAGAAGAGCCAAGTCTATCAAAGTTAGTCATCAGAGATTCCATGTGTCTGTAATCGTTCTGTAATCGTAATGTGTTCTCCTTGTTCTTCTCCCCTCACTCAGCATCAGATCATATAAGTCTTTCCAGGTAATTATGAAGTCTGTTTGCTCCTCATTTCTTCTAGCACAATAGTATTCCATCACATTCATATACCACAACTTGTTTAACCATTCCCCCAACTGATGGGCGTCCCCTTGATTTCCAATTCTTTGCCACCACAAAAGAGCTGCTATAAATATTTTTGAACATACAAGTCCTTTTCCCACTTGTATGATTTCTTTGGGATACAGCCCTAGAAGTGGTATTGCTGGGTCAAAGGGTATGAACATTTTTATAGCCCTTTGGGCAAAGTTCCAAATTGTTCTCCAGAAAGGTTGGGCCAGTTTACAACTCCACCAACAATGCAGTAGTGTTCCAATTTTCCCAATCCTCTCTAGCATTTTTGATTTTCCTGTTTTGTCATGTTAGCCAATCTGACAGGTGAGATGTCATACCCACAAGTTGTTTTGATTTGCATTTCTCTAATCAATAGTGATTTAGAACATTTTTATATGACTATAGATTGATTAAATTAAAAATTTCCTCTATAAATAAAATCTATGTAGCCAAAAATAGAGGGAATGCAGATAATTGGAGAAAAAAATTCTCATAGACATTCTCTCAGAGAGAATGTGACTGGACCAGAATATTGTTGTGGTGTAGGAAATGATCTGGTTGCATTTAGAAAAATATGGAAGGACTTGAACTTATGAAGGAAGATGCTATCCACCTTCAGAGTAACAGATTACAAGGGGAAATAAGCGTAGCACAGTCTTACATGTTTATATGTATGAGTGTATATGTGTATATATGTTTATGGATATCTATGTGTGTATATATATATATACATACATATATATATATATATACACATATATATACACACATACACACACACACAAATATATCTGTGCTTAATTGTAGCCTTTGTGGGATGGGAGGAGAAGGAACAATTTTTCCTCTACTTCTCTAGCTTGATTTTCCAAATCCTTTTAGAGCTCTTCCATGTCCTGGGACCAGTTCATGTTTTTCTTGGAGGCTTTTGGTGTAGGCTCTTGCACTTTGTTGATTTCTTTATGCTGTATGTTTTGGTCTTCTTTGTCACTAAAGAATCCAAAGTCTGAGACTGAATCTGGGTCTGTTTTCTCTGCCTGGCCATATTCCCAACCAACTAACTTAACCCTTGAGTTTTTCAGCGAGGTATGACTGCTTGTAGACTAAAGAGTTCTATGTTCCCTGTTTGGGGGGGATGCGCCAGCTCTGCCACACCAGCACTCCTCCTTCCCCAAGAACCCCCAACCTGGTCTGGGCTTAGATCTTCAGCAGGCTCTTCACTCCTGCTCTGATCCACCACTTAATTCCTCCCACCAGGTAGGCCTGGGGCCGGAAGCAACAGCAGCTGTAGCTGCCCCAGCTCCTCTGCCCCGAGGGCGGTGGCCGAACCGCAAACTCCTTCCACTCCCACAGCTTTTCCCACTAACCTTCTCTGCAGTCTTTGGTGTTTGTGGGTCGAGGGGTCTGGTAACTGCCACAGCTCACTGATTCAGGGCACTAGGGCCCGCTCCACCTGGCTCCTGGTCTGGTTGGTCTGAGCGGCTCACACTGGGCTCTGCTCTGCTCCCAGCTCCCAGCTCCGAGCTCCGTGTGGGATAGACCTCACCCAGAGACCATCCAGGCTGTCCTGGGCTGGAGCCCTGTTTCCCTCTGCTGTTTTGTGGGTTCTGAGGTTCTAGAATTGGTTCAGAGCCATTTTTAAAAGTTTTTGGAGGGACTCGGCGGGCAGCTCACACTAGTCCCTGCTTTCCAGCCGCCATCTTGGCTCCACCCCCCCAGTGCATTATTATTTTGGAAAAGGTTTCACATGCTTCACCAGATTTTCTATGGTTAACAGAAGCTGCTAAAGAATTTAGCTGCTCTAACATTTATTGCAGCCTTGGCTCAGTCCGAGACAGGTGAATAGATCTTAAAGGCTCGAAATTTTTACTCCAGTAAATTTTACTTCTGTGTTCATTCCTTAAAAGCTTTTTTGAAAGTGAGAACCCTGAATCCTCCAGCCAAGGTGAGTGGGACTCTGGAAAAGATCCAGTGGTGCTTTGTCCCTTCTCCACCACCCTGGGAAACTCAAAGTGTCTCTTTTTCAGATCTATGCACTTTGTGAATTTGCCTAGTGCCAGATAGCATAATAAATTCTAACTTATCTTAAACATCAAATTTAGGAGTAACACATTTTACTCAAATTTAAGGGGAAAAGATTCCCATTTTCTTTCTTATCTCTCTTCACATTCCGAATTTGGCCAGAATTGGAATGAAGGGAGAAAGAAAGTGCATTTTCTTATTTCAACAACTTTAACAATAAAAAGAAAGTCAGATAACACACTCTCTTCACACAGAGACACATAACACAAAACAGATACAGGCAGAAAATGACAGGATGCACAAAAAGGATTTCTAGACATCAGGAATTTTTCTTTTCCCTTTCAATTTTGATAACTCCCAATTAGCTAGTCTACCCCCTAGTGGGTTATTGTCACCTATCCCTGGGCTAAGGCTCACAAGATGTCCCCCCAACCCCAATATCATGCTTAATTGTTCTTTGTACCATAGGAACTTTTCCTTCTGGAGTAAGACATATTTTTAAAATATTCCATATGGAAAAGGCTGACATTGGGAAGTGTTCTGGTCCCTCTTCCCTTAATGTTTTACTCATTTGTTTTCTGATAATCTCCTGTCTTTCTAAATCAATTGTACCTTCTTGCTTTTGCTCTTCTGTTATACAAAAACCTCTTTCTGTTACAATTTTTCTTAATACTTGCAGATACAGATCCCTATCTTTAAATTGTATCCGTCCCATAGTTAAATTTTCTAAATCTACTTTTCTAACTCTCCAAATCTCTAAAATTTCTACAATCCCCCAATAAGGCTAGTGAAGTAATTCTCTTATCTTTTATTTGAATACGCTCCAGAGCCTGTATTGGTAAGATATTACTTCATCTCTCTCTCAAGTCCTCGACTTGTCCCTATTCCAGGCACCAATTGTGACAGCAGTGGCATGAATATATGATGAAGTAACTGACACAAAAAGACAAAGACATGGGGCTAGGTGAGTTGTATAGTCAAGCTATAGACTGATTTTAATGGAGGTACTGACAGTATTATATGCAGGTTAATTGCTGGGTCATCCTGACTTCAAAGAAGAGTACAATGAAGCATTGGTTAAGTTTTTTATCTCCTTGTTCCTGGGAGCAGGACACTAATTTTCCTCAAGGCTAACCCAATTGAAACATTTATGTTCTCTCCTGTATAGATAACCAGACTGAAACATTTCTGTCATCTCCCATATAGATAATCAGCTACAAAGGTGGGTTTTCTTTGCCAAGTCTTCTTATCCTAAAACTGGCCTTGCTATGCATAGACCCATTCTCAATTGATCCTGCCTTGCAGAGATCTAAGAAATCTAAACAGGATACAGCTGGCTCCCCACAATAATGACGATGTTGAATATGATAAAAATGGTGTAATCCTCTTGCTCCCTGCCCTGGTCAGAGGATATTCATGTACCATGTTTTCTGAAGGACACAGATAAACTGGCGAGCATATAGCAATGATGGATAGAAGGAGAACATGGACCAAGATAATCAGTGGATGGATAGATGCATGCATGTATCAGTGGGTAGATAGATGAGGAAGAAGATGGGTGAAAGAATTGACACTGATGATGAGGAGGATGTGTAGATAGAGAAATAGGAGATGAGGAAGAGGATGGATGAATGGATGGATGTGGAGGAAGAGTGGTTGGGTTACTGAATATGATGAGTAAGACGTGTAGGGTGTGTTCAGGGAAAAACACTAGTACCTCTGGTGTGATGGCTGCCGAGGTGTTTTCAGGGATACTTTTCTACATTTTGTGTCCACATGCTCCACCCAAATCTGTGGCTCTCTTAGAGCCACACACAGTGGCCACACCTGAGCAAACCATTTTGGCAGACAGGCTAAACCAGGCTGAGGGAAACCAAGGGGTTTCAAACCCATTGGTGAGTTAGGGGGCTGTCTACCCCAAGCATGTGAAGACTTCCCCTGGCAGAACGGGCAGATGAGAACAGTTTGTTCCAACGGCCATGAGGGCAGCTGAAGCAGACACTGTGGAGTGCTTAGAGCTTAGTTAGACATCAAAGACACCAAGGTCATTCACTGCATCTTGAGCCATCACCAGTTGCATTGATTCTGTCCTGCCTCTGGACTGTGATGACTGGAGGAGAGAGTGAGGCTGATGACTTCCTGCAGCTCTGCCTCACTTAAATCCAAGTTATGCACAAATCAAAAGATATCACTCATACCATAGTTAGTATGGATGTAAGTGGGTATGATAATGAAGATGGATGGATAAATAGAAGGATAGGTAGATAAATATATGGAAAAATGAAGGTGAAGACGAAAAAGAAGAAGGCTAGATGGCAAGGAGGATGGATGAATGAATAGATGGTGATGAGGAGGAGAAGGAAAAAGATAAAGAATAGATAGATGAGAGGGAGAAGGATGGATGGATGGAAGGATGGATGGATGGATAGATGGATGGATGGATGGATACATAACTCTGCACCATGTAGCCCCTCAAAACTGTCATCCGACTTCCTTATGTAACCCAAGGATCTGTAGGCCTTCCTATCTGACCCACTATTGAATGATTTAGAATTCTAGGCCTTTCCATCTGTCCTGCACTTGTATCTCCAGATCTTCGCTTTGTGCTTGGCACCTAATAAGGACTTCATAATGCTTTTGTGTTCATTCATACATGGCAAGCATGGGCAGTTGGATGGATAGGTGGTGATGGTGATGAAGACAGATGAATAGACAAGAATGAAGATGGATGGATGAGTAGATGATATTGAGGATAGAGAGTGATGAGGAAGAAGAGAATGAATGGTGATGAGGCTGGCAGCTTATATCTTAGAGCAATTTAAGATTTGCAGATCGGTGTACATATGTTATCTAATATGGTGGCAGCAAAGGGCTTTAGCTTCATGCCTTTTCTGATGGGTTGAAGGAACCAGGGATGCTTAGCCTGGAGAAGAGGAGGATCAGGGGGATCATGGCCAAGTATTTGAAGGACTGGCATGTGGAGAAAAGATGAGCTTTCCTCTGCTTATCCCCAGAGACAGAAGCAGAAACTGAGGAGAGACACTGCAAAGAGTGGCCAAACCTGGTTTGTCTGAATGGGCTATGTCTCTCCACTTCTCCCTTGCCCTCTTACATACATACGTACACACACACACACACACACACATTCACCCACACTCACACTCTCACACCCATACCCACCCCCACACACATAAACTCACAAACTCACACTCACACATATACACACCCCCCTCACACACAGATGCATACCCACACTCACACAAACTCACACATGCTTACACACTCACACAAATATACTCACAATCTCTCACACCCACACCCACACCACACTCACACACATAAACTCACAAACTCACACTCTCTCACACACACATACACAAACACAATCACACACTCACACTTTCACACTCACACTCACACCCCCACACTCACACACAAACTCACACTTACACACGCACTCACACTCATACTCTCACATGCACGTTCTCCCACACATTCACTCTCTCTCACACAAACACACTCACAGTCTCTCTCTCTCACAAAGACACACACTCACAGACATGCTCACATACTCATCCTCTCTCTCTCACACACACACACTCACACTCTTACACCCCCACATACCCACACTCTCACACACTCACACACACTCTCTCACACATTCACACTCTCTCACACACACTCACACTCATAAAATCACAAATTCATACTCTCACACACATTTACACACAATCACACACTCTCAGACACACACAACCACAATCACAATCACACATTAAAACTCTCACACCCATACCAACACACTGACACATAAACTCACAAACTCACATTCTCTCACACACACTCACACTCTCTCACACATTCACACACACTCACACTCTCACAGACACACTTACACACCCACTCTCAGACACATACTTACACAAACACACTAACACACACTCACATATACTCTCACACAAATCATAAACTCACATTTTCTCTCACACACTCTCACTCACACACACAAAATTGCACACTCACACATTCTCTCACACACATTCGCACACATACTCTCACAGAAACACACACACTCACACACTCTCACAATACACACTAACACCCACACTCACACACACACATTCTCACACTCACACATTCAAACACACACTCACACACTCACATTCTCTCTCTCACACACACTCACAATACACACTTATACTATCTCACAAACACACACACACACTCTCACGTACATATTCTCTCACACACATATACTTTCTCTCACACATATACCATCATAGTCTCTCTCTCGCTCTCACAGACACACACTCACACACATACTCACACACACACTCACACTCTCACACACACTCACACACATGCACTCACACTCTCTCTCACACAATTCACACTCTTACACCCACACACACCCACACACTCACAGTCTCACACATATTCACCCTCTCTCACACACACACTCTGTCTCTTGTACACAGTCACTTACCACACACACACACACACACACACACATACACACACACACACACACACACACACAGTATCCTTTCTATTGACATCCATCTACTTCCCTAGCAGAGAGTAGCACCTCCAGGGAAGGAAGCAGTTGCTTCCATCTTTGGATACCCACAGGCTTCCATGAGTTGAGCTCTCAAGAAACCTTAGGGTTGCTTCTGTGCCCCACCTTACCCTGCCCTACCCCACAGACTGAGCTGGCCCCTGTCAAGCTTGTACCAGGACATAAGGCAACACAATACATGGTCCAGAGACTGTCAGACATGAGGCACTCAGGTGCCCCAGTCCCAGCAGGGCAAAGATGCTGGCTCAGCTAGAGGCTAACCTGAGTGGTCCACCTGTCCTGTGGCTCTTCTCTTCTCCCTCTATACTCTTTCCCTTGGTAACCTCATCAGTTCCTCTAAGTTCCATTATCATCTCTATGCAAATGATTCATAGATCGATTTATCCAGCCCTAGCCTCTCCCCTGAGCTCTAGGCCTGCATCACTACCTGTTTTTTGGATATCTTAAACTGGACTCCACATTGCCTCCCAGGAGGTAGTGATTTCTCCCACACAGGGGGTCTTTAAACAGAAACTAGATGGCTAATGTATGTGTTATAGATAGGCTCCTTGCTCAGATATAGTTTGGATCTGCAAAAGTTAGGATGTTCCAGAAGCTTTAGTCCACTTTTAAGTTAAATCATAAATGAAATCAATAAATCATAATGAAATCAGTAAGTGAAATAAATCATAATGACATCACTAAATCAGTAAATGAAATAAATAAAATAAATAAATCATCGTTAAATCAGTAACTCACAAATAAAAGCTACCAGGATCTTTAGAACCAGAGAACAGAGTGAAAAACAGAATCTAGCAATAGTTCAGAGCTGCAATAGATGGGGTTACCCTGATCTGGTGTCCTTATTAAGTCTGGTGTCAATATGGTGAGCCATCTGTGGGAGGGAGGGAGGGGAAGGTAGATCAGACTCCCGTGAGAAGGAACAAACTGGCTTGGGTCAGATACAAGGCAGGTCCAAGCTTCCATGCCAATCAGCAGAGGGATCAGGCCTGTGAGTGACTGCTGCACTCACATGGGAGTTGAATACACTCAAACATACAATATTTGGTATCAAAAATCATTCAACACAGCAGGGAAATAGACAGAAAGAAGGAGGGGTCCATCAAGAAGGAGAATAACACTGGGTAGGGGGTAATCTCAAGCAAAGCCAATTTCCTGATCCAAAAGGTGGGATTAAAAGGAAATGAAAAGCAAAGCACTGAAAACTAAGGAGGGAGTGAACCTCAGTTACAGAATGGCTGATCAAAGAGTGCCCTAAGAATGTAATGGAAAGTTATTTGCTGTTAGAAATGATAAAAAAGAATATTTCAGAGAATTCTAGGAAGTATGAAACTACAGGGCCATTTATACAAGGTCCATAAAGAAATGCAACTTTGAAAGACTTCAGAATTGGGATCAATAAAATGATAAGTTATGCCTCTGGCAGACTTTTGATGAAGCATGCTACCCAGCTCCCACCACAGATGTGATGGATTAGAAGAGCAGAAAGAGACAACACTTCTGGATGTGAACTCTATGTGGTTTGTTGTATTTGACTGTTTATTGCTTACAAGTTTTCTCTGCCTACATCTCACTCCCCATTTTTGATTTGATGAAGGGTTGGCAGGGAGAGGAGTGGTATTGATGGTGCTGTGGAAAAAAGGGAAGAAAAGAAAAAAGAGGAGGGTCCTCAATACATTTTTAAAAGTACATGGAGGATATCAGAAGATAACTCAGAAAGAAACACAGAGACAGGTTTGAAAGAAATGGATTCAATTTGTCACATACTTTTTAGAAAGGCAGGAGGTGTGTAAGAGAGATTCTCATTTTCTTATGCAATGGTCTTTTTTGCTATACTTTGGGTACAGAAAGACTAATTTCTTCATGCCTGTTAAGTTCAGAATAAAAATAATTTAAATAATAAAGGCCAAGCAGAACAACAGAGAGGACCAGGGAAGACCTCTTACAGAAGGTGGGCTCTGACTGAGCTTTGGGAGTGCCCAGAGACAGTTGGTGATGTGGAACAGTATGGGGCTCCAGAATGGAGAAGCCAGAAACTAGAGCAGGGATCATAGACTGAGAAAATGATGCTGAGGAAAAAGTCTAGGTTAGGAGGTGTGAGGCTCTGGGACAGAGGCAAGAATGAGAGGTTATTCTCTCTCTAGAGAGAAGAATTTCAGAATTCTTAATGTTGGAGGTGGAGTACTTGTGGAAGATGGAGAGATTCCTCCCCACTTACAGGTAAAGCACTACTTGTATGACCTTAGATAAATCATTTAACCTGCCTCAACTTCAGTTTCCTGATCTGTAAAATGAGGGGGCTGAACTTTATATGTCTCTGAGCCCTGTTCCAAACCCACATCTAGGATACTATGACTGTCATGTATGGAGTGGAGGAGCAGGTCATGGGAGTGAAGAAGGTGGGAGACCAGGCTGTCCAGCCTGCTCAAAGGGCCATCAGCAAGCATACCGAAGTCCCCAAGTATAAAGGCAAAGAGGACGTGGAGAGGAAGACCTTGAACCAGGTGATGGATTTGTGGGGCCAGTAAGCAACTGCTGGCCAGCCTGAATGGGGGGATTTATTGTATAAACCCCAAAGAGGAAGACATAGTTGAGTATGGTGACAGAGGAAGGATCTGAAAAAGCTGATCAAGAGGAAGGATCATTCCTACTGCTGGGGGCAGAAGAAAAGGTGCCTCTAACCCTGGAAAGGATGACCAGGGATGTAGACTCTCCTGATGGAGGTAGGGGGAGAGGAAGAACCAGGTCTCTGCAAAGGCCAGAAGATGGAGGGAGTGTAAGCAAAAGAGGTTTGGATCAAGGGGAATTTATAGGTAATAGAATGGGGGCACAATCTAGAGGGCATGATGGAGATGATTGAGGAGTGATTTACTTGCTTCTCTCCCCTGGGATCAGGCAAAACAAGATTAATCCTTAGTACTTTGCAAACCTTCCAATGGTCTATAAATGGGTGCTATAGAGGCAGTGTGGATAGGGAGCAAGTCCTCCCTCTGACACATACTCGCTATGTGACCCTGGATGAGTTAACATTTCAGTGCCCTACAAAGAATTGGAAATTGAGGGGATGCCCATCAATTGAGCTGAACAAGTATGTAGAAGGCATTGGAATACTATTGTGCCATAAGGAATGATGAGCAGGTGGATTTCAGAAAAACCTGGAAAGCCTTACATGAACTGATGCCGAGTGAAGTGAGCAGAACCAGGAGACAGTAACAGCAACATTGTTCAATGATCAACTTAGAGAGACTCAGCTTTTCTCCACAATACAATGATCTAGTTGGTTGATTGGTTGTGGTCCTTCATTCTTGAAGAGGACCAAAATGACATCACTATGCTTGAGTCAAGATTCAATATGTCCGACTATGGCTGATCAGGCCAATATGCGCTCGTAATGCTCTACCACAGGTCAGGTACAAATAGTCCGTGTGAACATTTGGGATGGATACTCCAAACTTGGGCATCTTGCATTTTCTTTGAGCCATTCCAATTCTGCTTTACTCATAGAGCACAGCACCTTCTCTGATGTGCAAATGCCATGCTGAGCAGTCCTGTGCCAATGGCTCCCATGTCACACAATTCAAAAGTTCTTGAGAGAGACCTTGAGAGTGTCCTTGTATCGCTTCTTCTGACCACCATGTGAACAGTTGGCCTGTGTGAGTTCTCCATAAAATAGTCTTTTTGGCAAGCAGACATTTTGCATTCAAACAACGTAGCCAGCCCATCAGAGTTGCACTCTCTGATACAGAATTTGAATGCTTGGCAGCTTAGTTCAAGTAAAGATCTCAGTGTCTGATACCTTATCCTGCCAGGTGATTTTCAGAATCTTCCTAAGACAATTCAAATGGAAGTGATTCAGTTTCCTGGCATGGTGCTGGTAGACTGTCCAGGTTTCATAAGCATACAACAATGAGGTCAGCACCACAGATCTGTAGACCTTCAGTTTGGTAGTTAGTCTAATACCTCTTCTGTCTCATACTTTCCTTCGGAGCCTCCCAAACGCTGAGCCAGCTCCGGCAATGTGTGCATTAACCTCATTATCAATGTGTACATCCCTGGAAAGTACACTACCAAGGTAATAATCTAAGACAATTCCAAAAGACTCATGAGGAAAATGCTATCTACATCCAGAAAAAGACCTATGGAAACAATGCATATCAAAGCACACTATTTTCACTTTTTTTCTTTCTTGCGGTTTTTCCCTTTTGTTATGATTCTCTTCACAACATGACTAATGTGAAAATATGTTTAATATGATCGTACATGTATAGCCTATATGAGATTGCTTGCCATCTTGGGGGTGGGGGAAAGGAGGAAGAAAAAATTCATAATTCAAAATCTTATAAAACTGAATGTTTAAAACTATGTTTACATGTAATTGGAAAGAATAAAGTACTCTTAAGTGGAAGAACAGTACCCTAGTGCAGAGGTCTCCAAAGTATAAGACATGACTTAACCCCAAGATTTGAGTCCCAAGCCCTCGATTATTCAACCAATTAAAGGGTGGAAAAGTTGGGCACATCCCATCTCCCCATGACAGGCAAACATAGGCTTGTTTCCAACACAACGACATTGAAGCTCAACACTCCCCTTCTCTGCTCCCTCCCAGCTAGGGTCTCTCTTAATTGGGTCCCACAGGCTTTAATAATCTAACTGGACCCAGGCACCTGTAGCAGCTGTTTAGGCAAAATTCTTTCCCAGCCCCCACTCCTAGGTCTTTCAGTCTTCTCATCCAGGACACCTGGTATCTGCCCCAGGTCTTCCTTAGGGGACAGTCTCCACAATCTCTGCAAAACAAGAGACATTGGTTGGGTCTGACAATGTTACTCTCCTCTACTCAAGGAGCTGCAACAGCTCGCTGTTATCTTCAAGAGTGAATATAAATACCAGTCTTTAGCCTTTAATGCTCTTTGTAACCTGGACCCTTCCTACCTTTCTAGTGTTCCTATACCTTACTCCAGAAATATCTCTAACGTGCCATAGAAACCTTAAAATGCTGTAGAGATGCTAGTTATTCTTATTAATATTAATAGTATTATTTCCCACATGCTACACTATCTATTTGAGTTTCCTCACAGAAGACATTGCATGTCCCATCTCCATGATGTCCCCTATATGTTAACCCTCTGATCCATCACAGTAGCCTTTTAGTTTCTCCATCTTCCTTCAAGATTCAGCTCAAATGCCACCTTCTGCATGAGGCTTTTCCTGATCCTTCCTGCAAACCCTTCCTTCCAAGATTACCTCCCATTCCTCCCATTTATATTGTATTTCTCATGAATGCATCATTTTTTCCATGATGATCTCCTCCATCAGAATGTGAGCTACTTGAAGACAGGAACCTTTTTTTAGCCTTTCTTTGTATCCTCAGCTCTTATCACAATACCTGGCATCTAGGAAGTATTTAACAAAAGTTCACTGACTGATTTACTTTCTAATTGCCCTAAGACAGCTCTAAAAAGATAAACATTTAAAGGCCAGCAAGAATGAAGAAGACTGATAGATTACAAAGAGCACACAATGAGATTGTCAAAAACTTACAGAAATATATTTGGAATAAGCAGGCATCATTTCAGCAAGCAATAGGAAATAACATGCTTGCAACAGGTATATACCATTGGAATTGGTTAATGGAAGCAGAAGTGGCCGTCCTCCATATGGAAGCTACCAAAGGACTAATATCTGAGGGTGGAAACCAAAGGCTCTCCATGGCCAACATCCATGTGAACTTAGCCAGTAATGAATCAATGAAGAGGCTATCTTGCCCACTTATATAGTGTTTTAATTTTGAAAAATTCTGAACATGACAAACAGACTCCAAATAAGTATTTCCATGTATAAAGAGAATGGAAAAAGAGGATTGTCCAACCATGAATCTCTTTTATGTAGAATTGTTTTTAAAAATATACATATGCAATGAATTCAACAAATGACCCTAAAAGGAAAATGATGACTATTGGAGATGGTGTGGAACACTAACGCTCTATTGGTGTAGACATGAGGTAGGACCTCAGAGTCATTTTAATTTGCATTCCTCTAATTATTAGTGATTTGGAACCTTTTTCAAATGGGTTGTTGATAGCTTGAGTTTCTTCCTTTGATATTTGCTGGTTCTTATCCTTTGACCATCTAACTTTTGGAGAATTGCTAGCAATCTTATACGTTTGAATATTTTCTTATAGCTTAGGTTAACATGTCTTTAGAAAAAAAAGTTACTGCAGGGATTATCCCCAGGTATCTTTTCCTTCTCGTTTTGACTGCATTAATTTTGATTGTGGAAAAGCTTTTCAATTTTTTGTAATCAGATTTGCTCATTTTAACTTCTATGGTTATAGTGTGACTTACTATATCCAGGCCATGTATCTATTTAGAATTTACTCTAGTATATGGTATAAGATGTTGATCCAAACCTTATTTCTGCCAATCTGCCTTCCAATTTTCCCAGTGGTTTTTCCCCAATACAGAATTCTTACCCCAGTAATTAAGGTCTTTACATTTATTAAAAATATCTTGTTGCGGGGGCGGAGCCAAGATGGCGGCTGGTAAGCACAGACTAGAGTGAGCTCCGTACCCGAGTCCCTCCAAAAACCTATAAAAATGGCTCTGAACCAATTCTAGAATGGCAGAACCCACAGAACAGCAGAGGGAAGCAGGGCTCCAGCCCAGGACAGCCTGGATGGTCTCTGGGTGAGGTCTATTCCACACGGAGCTGGGAGCTGGGAACGGAGTGGAGCAGAGCCCAGCCTGAGCGGCGTGGACCATCCAGACCAGAAGCTGGGTGGAGGGGGCCCTAGCGCCCTGAATATGTGAGCTGAGGCAGTTACCAGACCCCTCAACCCACAAACACCAAAGACTGCGGAGAAGGTTAGTGGGAAAAGCTGCGGGAGTGGAAGGAGTTCCTGGTTCGGCTTCCAGCCCCGGGGGCAGCGGAGGTGGGGCAGCTACAGCTGTTGTTACTTCCGGCTCCAGGCCCACCTGGTGGGAGGAATTAAGTGGCGGATCAGAGCAGGAGTGCAACAGCCTGCTGAAGATCTAAGCCCAGTCTGGACTGGGGGTCCTTGGGGAAGGAGGAGTGCGGCTCTGACAGAGCTGGCACCTCCCCCCCAAACGTAGAACATAGAACTCGTTAGTCTACAAGCAGTCATACCCCACTGAAAAACTCAAGGGTCAAATTAGTTGGTTGGGAATATGGACAGGCAGCGAAAACGTGCCCAGATTCAGTCTCAGACTTTGGATTCTTTCTTTGGTGACAAAGAAGACCAAAACATACAGCCTAAAGAAGACAACAAAGTCATAGAGCCTACAACCAAAGTCTCCAAGAAAAACATGAACTGGCCCCAGGCCATAGAAGAACTCAAAAAGGATTTGGAAAAGCCAGTTAGAGAAGTAGAGGAAAAATTGGGAAGAGAAATGAGAAGGATGCGAGAAAACCATGAATCAGTAGATTCTTTCGATTTCTTTTTTACCCTCTGGTTCTAGAATATCAGGGCAGTTTTCCTTGATAATTTCTTAAAAGATGATGTGTAGGCTATTTTTTTGATCATGGCTTTCAGGTAGTTCAATAATTTTTACATTATCTCTCTTGGATCTATTCTCCAGGTCTGTGGTTTTTCCAATGAGATATTTCATATTGTCTTCCATTTTTTCATTCTTTTGGTTCTGTTTTATAATATCTTGGTTTCTCATAAAGTCGCTAGCTTCCACTTGCTCCAATCTAATTTTTAAGGTAGTATTTTCTTCAGTGGTCTTTTGGACCTCCTTTTCCATGTGGCTAATTCTGCCTTTCAAGGAATTCTTCTCCTCATTGGCTTATTGGAGCTCTTTTGCCATTTGAGTTAGTCTATTTTTTAAGGTATTATTTTCTTCAGTATTTTTGGGTCTCCTTTAGCAAGCTGTTGACTTGTTTGTTATGATTTTCTTGCATATCACTCTCATATCCCTTCCCAATATTTCCTCTACTTCTCTTACTTGATTTTCCAAACCCTTTTTGAGCTCTTCCATGGCCTGAGACCAATTCATATTTTTCTTGGAGGTTTTTGATGTAGGCTCTTTGACTTTGTTGACTTCTTCTAGCTATATGTTTTGATCTTCTTTTTCACCAAAAAAAAGATTCAAGAGTCTGAGTCTGCATTTGAGTCTGCATCTTTTTTTGCTGCCTTACCATGTTCCTAACCAACTATTTGACCTTTCAGCTTTTTGTCAGATTATGGCTGCTTGTAGAGTAGAGAGTGCTTTGTGCCAAGCTTTAGGGGCTGTGCTGCTATTTTCAGAGCTACTTCTACTCCACTGTCACAGCAAGCTCTGCCACAACAGTGCTCCTCCCTCCCCCAAGAACAGCCAACCAGGATGGCAATCCAGATCCAAGCAAGGCAAAGCAAGCCCTGTACTCTCACTCTAGTCTGCCACTTGATTCTTCCTACTGTGTGAGCCAGGGACTCAGGAAGTAGCTGATGCTGGAGTTCTGAAAGCAGCCACAGGAGCTTCCTACTGCTTCTGTGACAACTGCCACACCACCTCTGTCAACCCCAGAGTTGAGGCCTGACTGCTTTCCAACCTGATCTAGAACTTTTCCCACTAACTTGCTCCATGGTCTTTGGCATTTGTGGGTTGAAAAGTCTGGTAACTGCCACAGCTCAATGATTCATGGCCCTAAGGCCTGCTCTGGGCCAACTCACAGTCTGGTCTATCCTGGCACAGCCCATGCTGGGCTGTGCTCTGCTCCCAGCACAGTGCAATAGACTTTTCCCAGGCTGTCCTGGGCTGGAGACCTGCTTCCCTCAGCTATTTTGTGGGTTCTGCAGCCCTAGAATTTGTTCAGAGCCATATTTTTCAGGTGTTTCGAGGGCTTTGGGGGCGACCTTAAGGAAGTACCTGCTTTCCAGTTGCAATCTTGGCTCCACCCACTTCTCCATTTTTTTTTTAGCTTTTTTTTAAAATTTATTTATTTAACATATTTGGTTTTCAGCATTGATTTTCACAACAGTTTGAATTACAAATTTTCTCCCCATTTCTACTCTCCCCCCGCTCCAAGATGGCATATATTCTGGTTGCCCTGTTCCCCAGTCAGCCCTCCCCTCTATCACCCCCCTCCCCTCTCATCCCCTTTTCCCTTCCTTTCTTGTAGGGCAATATAAATTTCTACGCCCCATTGCCTGTGTATCTTATTTTTTCGTTGCATGCAAAAACTTTTTTTTTTGTTTTTGAACATCTGTTTTTAAAACTTTGAGTTCCAAATTCTCTCCCCTCTTCCCTTCCCACCCACCATCCCTAAGAAGTCAAGCACTTCAACCTAGGCCACGCATGTATCATTATGTATAACCCTTCCACAATACTCATGTTGTGAAAGGCTAACTACATTTTGCTCCTTCCCAACCCATCCCCCTTTATTGAATTTTCTCCCTTGACCCTGTCCCCTTTCCAAAGTGTTTGTTTTGATTACCTCCACCCCCATCTGCCCTCCCCTCCATCATCCCCCCCCTTTTATTTTTTTTTATCTTCCTCCCTCTTCTTTCCTGTGGGGTAAGATACCCAACTGAGTATGTGTGGTATTCCCTCCTCAGGCCGAATCTGATGAGAGCAAGGTTCACTCATTCCCCCCTCACCTGCCCTCTCCCCTCCTCCCACAGAACTGCTTCCTCTTGCCACCTTTATGTAAGATGATCCACCCCATTCTATCTCTCCCTATCTCCCTCTCTCAGTATGTTGCTCTCTCATCCCTTAATTTCATTTTATTTCTTTTACATATCTTCCCTTCATCTTCAACTCACCCTGTGTCTGTTCTCTCTCTTTTACATATGTATATATATATATATATACATATATAAAAGCACACACACACACATATATATATATATATATACCTACATACACATGCATATATATACACATAGATACATACATACATACACATTCACTTACATATATACATAAACATATATATATATATATACATATATATATATATATATATATATATACATATTCCCTTCAACTACCCTAATACTGAGGTCTCATGAATCATACACATCATCTTTCCATGTAGGAATGTAAACAAAACAGTTCAACTTTAGTAAGTCCCTTGCAATTTCCGTTTATTGATTACCTTTTCATGCTTCTCTTGATTCTTGTGTTTGAAAGCCAAATTTTCTACTCAGTTCTGGTCTTTTCACTGAGAAAGCTTGAAAGTCCTCTATTTTATTGAAACTCCATATTTTGCCTTGGAACATGATACTCAGTTTTGCTGGGTAGGTGATTCTAGGTTTTAATCCTAGCTCCATTGACCCTGGAATATCGCATTCCAAGCCCTTCGATCTCTTAATGTAGAAGCTGCCAGATCTTGGGTTATTCTGATTGGGTTTCCACAATACTCAAAGTGTTTCTTTCTGGCTGCTTGCAGTATTTTCTCCTTGATCTGGGAGCTCTGGAATTTGGCAACAATATTCCTAGAAGATTTCTTTTTGGGATCTATTTGAGGAGGTGATCGATAGATTCTTTCAATTTCTATTTTGCCCTGTGGCTCTAGAGTATCAGGGCAGTTCTCCTTGATAATTTCTTGAAAGATGGTATCTAGGCTCTTTTTTTGATCATGGCTTTCAGGTAGTCCAATAATTTTTAAATTATCTCTCCTGGATCTATTTTCCAGGTCAGTGGTTTTTCCAAGGAGATATTTCACATTGTCTTCCATTTTTTCATTCCTCTGGTTCTGTTTTATAATATCCTGATTTCTCATAAAGTTACTAGCTTCCACTTGCTCCAATCTAATTTTTAAAGTAGTATTTTCTTCAGTGGTCTTTTGGACCTCCTTTTCCATTTGGCTAATTCTGCCTTTCAAAGCATTCTTCTCCTCATTGGCTTTTTGGAGCTCTTTTGCCATTTGAGTTAGTCTGTTTTTTAAGGTGTTGTTTTCTTCAGTGTATTTTTCAGTATTTTTTGGGTCTCCTTTAGCAAGTCATTGACTTGTTTTTCATGGTTTTCTCGCATCCTTCTCATTTCTCTTCCCATTTTTTCCTCTGCTTCTCTAACTTGCTTTTCCAAATCCTTTTTGAGTTCTTCTATGGCCTGAGGCCAGTTCATGTTTTTCTTGGAGGCTTTTGTTGTAGGCTCTATGACTTTGTTGTCTTCTTTAGGCTGTATGTTTTGATCTTCTTTGTCACCAAAGAAAGAATCCAAAGTCTGAGACTGAATCTGGGCACGTTTTCACTGCCTGGCCATATTCCCAGCCAACTAATTTGACCCTTGAGATTTTCAGTGGGGTACGACTGCTTGTAGATTACAGAGTTCTATGCTCCATGTTTGGGGGGAGGTGCCAGCTCTGCCACACCAGCACTGCTCCTTCCCCAAGAACCCCCAACCCGAACTGGGCTTAGATCTTCGGCAGGCTGTGCACCCCTGCTCTGATCCGCCACTTAATTCCTCCCACCAGGTGGGCCTGGAGCCGGAAGTAACAACAGCTGTAGCTGCCCCACCTCCGCTGCCCGCGGGGCTGGAAACCGAACCAGGAACTCCTTCCACTCCCGCAGCTTTTCCCACTAACCTTCTCTGCAGTCTTTGGTGTTTGTGGGTTGAGAAGTCTCGTAACTGCCGCAGCTCACTGAATCAGGGCGCTGGGGCCCCCTCCGCCCAGCTTCTGGTCTGGATGGTCCATGCCGCTCAGGCTGGGCTCTGCTCCACTCCATTCCCAGCTCCCAGCTCCCAGCTCCGAGCTCTGTGTGGGATAGACCTCACCCAGAGACCATCCAGGCTGTCCTGGGCTGGAGCCCTACTTCCCTCTGCTGTTTTGTGGGTTCAGCTGTTCTATAATTGGTTCAGAGCCATTTTTTATAAGTTTTTGGAGGGTCTCCGTAAGGAGCTCACATTATTCCCTGCTTACCAGCTGCCATCTTGTCTCCGCCCCCCTTCTCCATCTTTTTAAGAATGAAGTTATCACTAGGACAAATCTTGGAGTTAATGGCTGCTCTGCTTTCAACAGATGTCCGGTTCCAGCAGATGTCAGATAATTGAAGTCCTCCATCATTAGTGTAGCATGACTCTATGCCAGGCTTGTCATCTATTCTGTAAACTCTTCATCTAATTCCTCTTTTTCACCAAAGAACTCTGTAACTTCTGTTTTTCTCTCCCTTGACCTTCACGCAAATACTCTCCATGATTCTTCCTTCTTTTCATTCCCGGATTTCCTCAATTGAATATGCCTTCTCTATACACAGTGTTACTCAAGTGCTCTCTCTCTCTCTCTCTCTCTCTCACACACACACACATACACACACACACACACACACACACACACACACACACATACAGACAAACACAAACACATACATTTCCCTATTCTGTTTCTTTTTAATCAAGTCCAAGGCCATGGTCCAGTCACAGGTTTCATTTTGCCAACTCTTGGCAATATCTGTGAGGTCAAATTTGCCTCCTTGTGTTAAGACATCTACTTCTCATGCATTGCCTAACCTTTGGTCATTGAAAATATATATGCTCAAAGGGGATGACACCTAGGGGTGTTGTCACAAACGATTCCTACTCAGGGAGGAAATGGCCAAAATGACTCCCTTTCTGTTCTAATTATTCTGTGAAAAATGTGTGGCACAGAGAGGCTCACAGTGTTGCCATTTGGTTTGGAGAGCTATCAAGTAACAATGCTTCACCTTTGGGTCCCAATTCCCCTAGTTGGGGATTCTTGGTTTACACATAAGGGTTGGCATTTATATAGTGCTTTAAGGTTTGCAAACACTTTACAAATATCATAACATTTGATCCTCACAACAATCCTGCAAATTAAGTGCTATTCTTATTCTCATTTTGTAGATGGAGAAACTGAGGCACTGCAAGGGTTAAGTGACTTGCCCAGAGTCACACAGATAGCAAGAGTCTGAGGCTGGATATGAACTCAGGTTTTCCTGATTCCAGGACCAGTACTCCATTCATTGAGCTATCACACCTTTATTTCACCGCGTCTGGTTTTTCTTTTTGGGGATCAAGACTTATCTGTAACATATATTCTTAGAAAATTGCCTGTGAGGCTAAGTAACTTGACCAGTCATACAATTAGGTATTTCTTAGAGGTAGGTTAGGTTTATCCCAACTACAAAGCCAGCCCACACCATGCCACCCAGGGCACCTCTCTCAACTACACCCAGTCACCGCCCTTCCTCTGCCCAGAAAGGGAAGGGAGGGAAGAGGCAGGTCAGGGATTCTGGAGGCAGGGATTCTGCTTCCTGGGCAGGACTCAGTCATATGGGTGATAGAAGCTGCCCATGACCACACCAGGGTGGCATTGGTATTCACCACAGTCCTCCACAAGGACTCTGTCCACTTCCTTTGCAGGGCAGCTCCTCCTCCTTGGTCAGGTTGGGGCCTTTCTTTGTTTGGCTCTAGCCCAAAGAACACATTACCAGCCCTCTGGAGATACCTTCAGGATTACTTGGGTTTTTCTGGAGAAAGAGATATGGAAGTAGTTAGGAAATGTTCTAATAAAAGAATAACACTTTAAAGTTTACAAAGGTCTTTCTGTATATTATGTGATCATCACAACAACTCTTGTGGTCAGGGACTGTTATGATATGCACTTCACAGATGAGGAAACTGAGGCAAGCAGAGGTTATGTGACTTGCCCAGCATCACACAGCTAGTATCTGAGGATGGATAGAAACTCAGGTCTCTCCTGACTCCTAGTCCTCTACTCTAGCCATGGCACCACTTAGCTTCCAACATTCTACATGCAGTCTGACTAGGACAGAGTTCCTGGACACCTTGCCTCTCTTGATGTAAAAGTTAGAAATGGTGACAGGGACCATGAAGAGAGCAGACCACAGCAGACAGCTACCACAGACACCTCCGGTGAGCAGGGTTCATAGAAAGATGTCTCTAGAAGTACTTACAAGATTTTCAGGATCTCCATAACCAATTTCCAATAAAGCCAACTGTTTCCTTCCTCTGGGTTGGGTTTATTTGTACGGTTGTCTTGCAAGACAACCATAAATAGATGGAAACAGGACTCCCCAGTCCTCCTAAGGACAGATCTACCTCAACAGATGAGAAGTTGGGATGCTCTCTGTCCTAGCCAGTTTGCCAAGAAGTCAACTCTTTGCAACAAGGCAGGGTTTCTAAGAGCCAAGGAGAGCCAGGTGCACAGAGAGACAGATGGTCAGTGAACCAGAGATCACCTCCTTCTACCCAGTCTCCAGCCTCTTCTCTTCTGTGCTCCTTAGAATCCTGGTGCATGCTCTCCTCTTGGCTGTCACAAAGAGGCCAGCACAGGCCGTATTATTAGTCATGTGGCCTGGCAGTGGGCATATAGTGATGTTCCAAAGAGCATGCTAAGTACCAACTCCTTCTGGAAGCCTACCCTGATGCCTTCAAGGAGGGGAGGGACAGAATCTATCTCTCCTCCTTAATTACCTTAAGCATTTTCTTGGTCCCTTTCTTGTGGCACCAAACAGTCAAATTATACTCCTTTCCCAGTGGGTATTGTCTCCCCAACTCAGGGACAACTTGATGCAGTGGAAAGAGGGCTGAGTTTGAATTTCAAAATCTGGAGGTTACCACCTGTGTGACTTTGGCCAAGTGACTTCACTTCTCAAGAGTGAAATTTCCTCATTTGTAAAGTAAGTGGATATGGCACAGGAGAATGAGTACCAGCTCAGAAGTCAGAGAGCTGGGTTCTAATCCTGCCTCTAATGTTTATCATCATTTCCCCTAGACCTCAGCCTCAGTTTCCTTCGTCTGTAAAATGAGAGAGTTGACCTAGATTGAGGTCAGTTATCTATGAGATCAGATGATGTCCAAGTTCTCTTACAACTCTTAAAACCCATAAATCCTGTGAACTGCCCATCTTGGAGCTCAGGGTCCATCACTTAGAGGTAAGTCACTGTATCCCCTTCCCCTTGATGGTGGCAGAAAGCTGTTCAGCAAGAATACTAGAACCCCAATGTCTCTCACCCTGCCTTGAAGTCACTTTGGCCCTTGTAGGCAGACTGAATATTGTAACTATCACATTTCTTAGGCATCTCTATACCAGATACTGTGCTAAGCACTGAGGAAAAAGGAAGAAGTTCCTCCCCTCAAGGAACTTTCATTCCACTGAAAGAGACACCACAGGCATGCCAAGGTCACACATGACCGAGGACCAAAGCCTTGAGGCTCACGTGGGTCATGCTTGATTCTAAGGGCCTGCCCTCAGATGGTCAGTTTCTTTCTTTAATGCAAGAACTTCAAAGTAAAGTCTAGGCATAGTCCAAGTCTAAGGTTCCCCCAAATGCCAATAACAATATCTTTGGTTCTCAAATGGGCACTCAGTGTACTTCATTAGGAACTTAGTATGGAAAAGTCTTTATTTCACCAGAGCCCATGAACAAATATAGAAACCTAAAACACCTAAACATCTTTCCTAGCTCTTACAGTCTCTAATTCCCCTCCTAGCTCTGACATTACATGTTCTGAGGTCCCTTCTAGCTCTGTCATTCTTTGTTCTAAGGTCCCATCCAGAACTGACATTCATGTTCTAAGCCTCCTCCCAGCTCTGACATACCCTCTTCTGAGTCGCCTCCCAGACCTGATGTTGCACAATTCTATTAGAATTGCCCTTTGAGCACAGGCCCTGTGCTCAGGTATTGAAACCCAATTAGGTGTACCTATAGATAAACATGTTCATATCAATCATTCCCAACAGCCAAGAGCCACTCTCTGGCTAATACCCACAAATGACTACCCATTTATTTCACAGTGCCTTTGTTACCCTATTCTTTGCCAACTTAATGGTTTGTTTGTTTAACTGATGCCCTGTGTGATTATTGAAGGCTTTTATCTTAACAAAATGTTATTCATTGAGCTGACAAAATTGAGCAAACCCTGCTTGTGTTTAGTCTTCCTTTGCCAAAGCTAATTATGGGTTTTTCAAGCACCCTTTGAACGTGGTGTTGAAGTCTAATGAGGGGAGTGAAAGAAGTGTATCATTGAGCAATAATAAAGGGGTCAACCCTTGCACGATCTACTCATTCAATGTTTGACCAGAGATTTTAATGGCTCTTTGCCATGACAAACACGTGAACAGTTTCACACTGTTTATGATCTGTGTTTCAGCTAAATCACAGCATCTCAGAGGTAGAAGGAGCCTCAGAAACAGTCAGTCCTCTAGTCTATTCAAAATCTACCTCATCTCTGATGAGTAGTCACCCAGCCTGTGCTCGAAGACCTCCAATAAGAAGCGAGGCACCACAGCCACCACTCACTGTGGGACAGTCTCACTGTTAGGAAGTTTTCCACCAAAATTTGCCTCTGTCTAGCTTGGCCCCAACCTTCTTAGTTCTTCCCTCTGGGTCCAAGCGGAACAAATCTAATTACTCTTTCCCATGATAGCCTTCCAGCTTAAAAGGTATTTAAGAATGAAGCCATCATGTTCCCCCTGAGTCTTCTCTTCTCCAGGGAAAACCTCTCCTCAGTTCCTTCATTAGATCCCCATATTACACTGACTCAAGGTCCTTAACTGTCCTAACTACCCTCCCCTAGACACACTCCAGCTTATCAATGTGTTCCCTAAACTGTTGTGCCCAGGACTGAGCACAATCTTCCATATGTAGTCTGACTAGGGCAGACATGACAACACTAAGACACTATGGCTCTATTTATGTAAATCTTAGAAGTGACTTTTCCAAGGCCACTTACTAGCTGCATGACTTTGGCAAGTCACTTGTCCTCACTGCATCTGACATTCTCCTCTATGAGACAAGGGGGTTGGACCCCATGACCTTTGAGTCCTCAGAGGACTCTGAGCTTTGAATCTTTGATCCTAAGATCATGTTGACTTTTTTAACTTCCACATTACATTACTGACTCACAGGAGCCTTAACATCCTCTTAAAGAGCCCTGTGGATTGTTGGTGGATTCAGGATCTGAATACTTTCAGTGGGGTCTGACATGGGCTGAGGAAAACAGAACAAGAAAATTCTGAACAACTGCAAAAAAACACAAGAAAAGAAAATTCTGCTACTACACCCAAGGGCATCAATAGCATCTTTGTTGAGTTTGTGGCCTTCTTGTGGTTGTTAATGTTGTTCTTCATTTGTTCTTCATTCTCAAAGAGGACCCATGACATCATGAGGGTGGTGTCTTGATTTGTGAAGTGAATTGTATTTAAGCGAGGCAGAACTGCACAAAGTCATCAGCCTCATTCTCCCCTCCAGAGTCATCAGAGTCCAGTGGTAATACAAAAGTCAAGACTACTGGAGTTGGTCCAGGATGCAGTGGGTGACTGTGGCCTTTCTCAATTAAGTTCTTTCCCAGGTCTCAGTTTGTCTGAGGCAATATTCAATGCCATTAAAGGATGAATAAGAATTGAGATAAAAGATGGCCTGGTTTGTCATCACAAAAGAATCAGTCTGGGAGGGGAAGACCCTCTGAGTTTCTGGCCAGAACAAAAAACAACTGCTATTTACACTCACTCCTAGTTATCAGAAGACAAACAATGAGCCAGAGAGGCATGGCCTGGAACCCATTATTGGCAATTCTGTGAAAGCTGGGGTGATTTGGGTTTAAAGGTGTAGTCAAGTAGGTCCATTTGAATCACAATGGGTTTTTCCAAAGCCTGTTTTTTTCAGAACTATATTTCAAGAAATCAAAAATGAAAACTGCACAAGACAAAGAATTAAATGTCTCAGCTTTTTAGGAAAAAAGATAAAATAAATAGGAAATTTTAAAAATCTAGCCCCCAAATGCCAAGATATCTTACCAGATATAAGCAACCAAAATTATCTTCTTTTGGCTAGAGCACCCACATATAAGAGTATGACTCCCCATGGGGTCAAGGGGACCACTTTGAGAAGAAGAAGGAGAAGAAGGAGGAAGAAGAGGAGGAGGGAGGAGGAGGAAGAGGAGGAAGAGAAGGAGAAGAAGAAGGAGGAGGAAGAAGAAAAAGAAGAAGGAGAAGGAGGAGGAGGAGGAAGAGCAGCAGCAGCAGTAGCAGGAAGAAGAGGAGGAGGAGGAGCAGGGAAAGAGGAAAAGGAAGAAGGAAGAAGAAGCAGCAATGCCCAACTCAAATTGATGGGTTGGTTCCCCAGAGGGCAGCTACTACTACTCACAAATTATTGTTTGTCCTTCTGCTCCTACTTGACCTGTAAGCCTACCTCTATACAAAGAAGGCCCTAGACTAGGTAGTCTCTTCAGCCCCTTCCTCCCAGTTCTGAAGGGATGCTCTAAAATTCTCCTTTCCCTTTCAAATTAGCAGTCTTGTTAGTGAACAGTCTGTCATTGTAGAGTGAAAAAGGTCATATTTTGAGATTCATTAGTATCATAATGTAAGAAACAGAGGAAGAGGCATTGTTTTTGCAAGAGGTCACAAGTCCCAGATTAACAGAAACCAGCTAGAACTGGTTCAGGGGTTAGAACATCTCCAGGAGGGTCAAAAGTCATAGCTAAAAGGCAGAGTGCATGCTTAATGATCTTATAAATATTATCTCCCCAACCCCAGATGGAGCCAAGACTTAATTTGAATACACATACAATATATGTATGGAGGGGGGGACATGTTAAGGGGGTTAGAATGAACAAGAAGATTCAGGAAGTTGTACACCTCTAAGTACCAACCATTGGGAAAGGAGGGGGAGACCTTGCATTCAGGAAAGTGTTTGGGATGGATTTTACGAATCCAAGATTAAAAACAGAGGCATCTCAAGGTGAAAGTAGAAAAGAAAATTTATTACGATCCCGTGGGAAAGGGCAACTTGGACACCAAAAGGACTTGGGGTCCTCTCAGTGTCAGAGCGTGCTGGACACAGAAAATTGGGGTGTTTATATAGGTCCCTAACCGCAATTCCCCCTCCCAACCTCCTTCCTCTCAGCTTGCAGACATAAGCTTTGAGGGTGCAATCTGGAAGTGATAAATCTATCCCAGGGACAATGGCAAGGAACAAACAGTATGGTTATTTTTGACAAGCAGGTGACGGACATAATCTTCCCACCATTCTTATCCCATTCTCCAATCAATCTGAAGTGATAAATCTATCTTAATGACAATAACAATGAACAAATGGTTTGGTTATCTGTGACAGGCAGAAGCCAGTTGTTGGTTAACTGATCTTCACATCTGTGGCAAACTAGCCTTTCCCATCACCCATACATCTGTGATGGATATCCCCAGCACCCTTACACCTTGTCTCCCATCATTCATACCTAACTGGTCTTGCACGTCTACATTGCACCTGGCTTTCCAGCTTTTCATCCATTTTTCTGCTGAGTTGAGGGTCCCTTATCCTGGGGTCAATAAACAGAGGGTGAGCATCCTGTGTCCTATCCTTACTTTCAGAGGATTTTATGGTTTCTGACTTATTCACCTCAACCCTTCTTTCTTTCAGGCCTCTCACCATTAGGTAAATAAACAGGATGTGAGCATCCTGTGTCCTGTTCTTAACCTCGGGGGCCTTATGGTCACTAGCTTAGCTTATGGAGGGGAAAACATCTAAGTAGAGAAATGGCTTTACAGAAAGGAAAATATCTAAGTAGAGAAATGGGACTCACTATCCTACTTATTTACTCACTATCCTACTTATTTCTATTTATCTAATTTGTTCCCTTTTGTGAGAGGTCTTCACTCATTCCACACAAAAGGGATGAAGGTACTGTAGTTCACCACCAGGGGGTGTGTCTCTCTTTGTAGAACATCTGGGCTTGCAACCTCACATTAAAAACTAGAAGTTTTCCTGGCTTCTACAATGAGTGTTGTTCTTTCTAAAGCAAGCATGTTTCTCACAATAATCACTTATAACCTGCTAGGAATTGAGTGACTTCTGCAGGAGGCATCTGGTGCCCTAGCCTTCCATGATCTGGCCCCATGCTCCTTTGTGTATCAAGGGAGAGAAAAGAGCTTGGAGGATGTCTATCCCAAATGCCTTATTTTAGGCCCAATCATACTACCAACCTCCTCTGTGACACTGGGCAAGTCACTTCCTCTCTCTGGTCCTTACATTCCTCACTTGTAAAATAGAATTGGACTAGATAACAACTATTTTTTCTAGATCCACTTAAGTTTTACAAGGCAGCATGAGATAATGGACAGGACAATGAATTTGGATGCATGAAGGCCCGGGTTTGAATCCCACCTCAGACATTTGCTAACTGGGTGACACTGGGCAACTCTTTGAACCTCAGTTTTCTCATATATAAAATGGGTACCATAATAGAACACTGTACACACATTCATCATCATCATTGAAAGAATCAATTGAGATTATGCAAGTTAAGCATAAGGGCAGCTAGATGATGTGGTGGATAGAGCATTGGGCTTAGAATCAGGAAGACTCATCTTCATGAGTTCAAATCTGGTCTTAGACACTTATTAGCACTGTGACCCTGAACATAACCCTGTTTGCCTCAGCTTCCTTATCTGTAAAATGAACTGGAGAAGGAAATGGCAAGCCACTCCAGTATCTTTGCCAAGAAAACCCCAAATGGGGTCAGGAAGAGTCAGACATACCTGAACAACAACAAGGTAAAGAATTTTGCAAACCTTAAAGCAATGTAGAGATGCCAGCTGTTATTATTAACGAAGGTTGTAGAAGGATTATTCACCATGTTCTGAAAAGGAGCAAACCATGGTCCACAAGGGACTGTGACTTTCTTGGAATTATATAGACAGTTAATACTTAAGGTGGAATTCAAACCCAGGCTTTCTTTCATCCAAGTCCATCACTCTATCTATGATGCCAAACTACTTTGGTTCTTACAGGTGAAGAAGCTGTAGGAACTTACCCAGGGTCTCCTTTCCTGGAATGCCCTGCCCTTCACTCTCTACCTAGCCAAGTCCTACTCAATCTTGAAAGCTCACTTCAAGTCCTAGATCCTTGAGGAGGCTTTCCTCGATGACTCCAGCCAATGTTGCTATCTCCCCTTCCTGACTCTCCATGGCATTCACTGTCTGGACCATGGATTCTGGCCCCTTATCTAATGGGAGTAAGAGCAAGCATATATAATCATGGATGTAGAACCAGAAAGTACATTAAAGGCTATTTAATCCAGTTCCATTATTTTATAGATGGGAAACCTGAGGCTCAGAAAGGTTAACTGACTTGATATGGTCATATAGCTAATGAATAGACTTTAGGGAGTACATCACATATAATTTGGCTTTTTATTATCTTGTCTTGTGTTGGGTATCTTTGGTATCTTGTCCTGTATTTTTCCCCACAGGCTAAAATCACTCTCCTCAGCTCTGTCTCATAGAATGTATGGCCTTATATGGAAGAGGACTGCCACCTTTCTTCTCTTTGGAGCTCTAGCACCTAGAATAGTTCTTGCAACTGTGTAAGCACTCAATGTTTGTCCAATTGAATTAAATTAAATGCTTCAGGATTTTAAGTCCTGACTTCCCAATGAAACTGAATGGTTCTCAAGGATAGGGAATTCTCTTATAAGATCTTATGAGATCTTATAAGATTAGGATTTAGAAGTGGAAGCAGCCTTAGATATTATTTGGTCAACCTCCTCTCACACCAGTTTACAGAGAGGAAAATTGTGGCTCGGAGATGGGTAGAGATTTGCCTCTGGTCATGCAGCCATCAACAGGTACACGTTCTATTGAGTGCAAGAAGCTTCACACAAAATGATAGGAAGTGGCTTATAGCCAGGTTGACACAGCAAGAAAGCAAGAACCTGGAACATCTTTTTCTTCTAAATTATGAAGTTCCTGCTTGACCTAAAAAAATTTGCTGATGAAAGCAGATGGAGAAAGTAGCATGCCAAGAATCAGAAAATAATAACATTTCTGAACTGGGATGCCCTCTTAGGAGCATCCAGCCAACTCCTTCATCTTCCACTCTAACCTCAGGATAAATCCCTATAGAGACTGGATGGACACCATGTTGGAGAGAAAAAATTGGTTTGGGTGTGGGTTGAACTGGATGGCCTCTGACATCCCTTATTCAGAGGTTCTGAGAGTGTGTGGTTCTGATGTGTTCCTCTGATCAGGTGCCATCTGGAGGGTCATTGTTGGTTCTGAAAGTGACATTTTAGGAAGGCCATGGGCAAGCTGGGGATCATCCAGTGAAGGACAACGTGAATGATGAAGACCCTCAAATCAATGCCCCATGAAGATCAGCTGAAGGAATGGGGGATGTTTAATCAGAAGAAAAGAGGACTCAAGAGAACATGACAGCTGTCTTCAAGTATTCAAGAGAATCATTAGAATTGTTCTGCTTGTACTTTTTGTAGCAGCACAGAATTAGAGACAAAATTGATCCCTATTGATTGGGGAATGGCTAAACCAATTTAAACATTGGAATGTAATGGAAACAGTCTTCCTGAATCCAACCCCACCACCTAGCTACCCAATAACCACTGCAATAATGTAAATGAAAAGAAGAAAAAAGAAGCTGTTTCTTATGGAATTATAATGGCAAAGCTTTGTCCCAAAATGAGAAGATTCACCACCCTCCCTTCTTTGCAGAGATGGGGGACTGGGAAGCTTAGGAAGCATAGTGGATAGAGCACTAGACCTGCAGTCAAGGAGATCTGAGAGCAAATCCTGCCTCAGACACTTACTAGATGTGTGACCCTTGGCAAGTCACTTGACCACACTTAACCTCAGTTTCTCCATCTGTAAAATGAGGATAATAATAACACCTACTTTGTTGTGGGGATGAAATGCAATATTTGTAAAGTGCTTCATAAACCTTACAACACTATAGAAAGGCTAGTCCTTATTATCATACCAATAGACTCAGGTTCCTGATTGATTTTACTGAACTGAATTTTGTTATTTTCTTTCTTTTTTAGTCCTTGTTACAAGGAGTGGATAAATAAATAGGGAAGAGGGTAAGGATATATTTTGGAATGAAGATGATGTAAAAACAAAAGACACCACTTCACATGGCTTTATTTTTTAATTATTTCAATTCTATTGATATCTTTGGGGGTTTTTATCACCTTCATTCCCAAAGCTATAAATACAAATTAATTTTAGGAGAAAGAATTATCTCCTTGGCCTCAGAGGGCAGAAACAAGAGCAGTGGGTGAGTTATAGCAAAACAGACTTAGCCGGGCTGTCAGGAGAACTTCTACAGAATCAGAGCTGTCCCATGGGCTTTGGTGGGTTCGCTCTTAATGGAGATCCCCAAGCCAAGTGGGTTGAATAGTAGGTATTTAATAAATGGCCAATCCCTTCACCTCCTCTGCTTTTCAAGGGAAAGTAAGATAACCATCTGAAGGTATATTGAAAAAGGAATCCTGGGTCAAGTGCAAGTTGGACAACACAGCCTCTGAAAGCTCTTCCCACACAATGATTCAGATATTCTGTATCTCCTGAACAATCCCTCTACATAGTACAAATGTTGTCTCAGTGATGCTAGAAGACATCTCTGCTGCCATCTGCTGTGTATTGTAAACATTTGTTTTGTCTTTTCTGTGCTGATACTACGTAACTTTAGCATAATTTATTATGTCCATACATAATGGGTTGCATGCATGGTACTCTAGAAGAATGACCTAGAACAGAACTAGATCATGTGGCCCAATCTCTAGGTTTTTATATTTTGCTGTTGTTCAGTCATTCAGTCATGTCCAACTCTTCCTGACCCCATGAACCATAGCATGCCAGGCCCTTCTATCCTCCACTATCTCTGTCCAAGCTCATGTTCATTGTTTCCACGACACTACCAAACCATCTCATTATCTGCCATCCCCTTTTCCTTTTGTCTTCAATCTTTCCCAACATCAGGGTCTTTTCCAATAAGTCCTGTCTTCTCATGTGGACAAAGTATTTTAGCTTCAGTATTTGACCTTCCAGGGAATAGCCTGAGCTAATTGCTATAAGTATTGACTGATTTGATCTTTTTACTATCTAAGGAACTCTAAAAAGTCTTCTCAAGCACCACAATTCAAAAGTGCTGATTCTGCAGTGTTCAGCTTTCCTTATAATCCAACTCTCACAACCACACGTTGCTACTGGAAAAACCATAGCTTTGACTTTATGGGCCTTTGTCAGTAAGGTTAATGTCTCTGCTTTTTAGTATGCTATCCAGATTTTCCATAGCTTTCTTTCTGAGAAACAAGTGTATTTCAATTTCATGGCTGTAGTAGCCAATCTGTAGTGATCCTTGAGACAAAGAACACAAAATATGGCACTGCTTGCATTCCTTCTCCCTCTGTTTGCCAGAAAGTGATGGGATGAGTTGCCAAGATCTTGGAGTTTTTATGTTAAGCTTTAAGCCAGCTTTTACACTCTCTTCTTTTACTTTCATCAAGAGGCTTCTTAATTCCTCTTCCCTTTCTGTTATCAGAGTGGTATCATCTGCATATCTGAGATTGCTGATATTTCTCCCAGTGACCTTAATTCTGGCTTTTTATTCATCCAGCTGGTGTTTCAGAGCTGCCAGCACAGGTTCTTTTGATCTGCTTTAACTAAGGAAAGTAACTTCAAGGGGTTAGCAATCTTAGTTTAATCAAACATACATATATCTTTCACAGTTCAGGGAGAAAAGATCAACCCCCTGAACTTCAAGTCAAATACAAACAGAAATTACAAAGATCAACAGACAGACCTTGTCTGATTCAAATCACAATTCATAGTTACCAGAGAATCACCAACGTCTATCTGGGTTACAAAGCCAGGGGGCAGTTACGGCTTGCCCAGAGTCTCAACACTCCTTCCATGAGTGTGCCCCAGAAAAAAAAGCTAACTCCAGAGTTTTTATACTCTGTTCAGGGCTGGAAGGACTCACACCTAATCAGCAAAGGGGTGTGAGATGAGGGTTTTAAATCTAGTTAGCAAAAAGGTGCCAGGAGCTTTGCACCTAGAAAGACTTAATCAAAGGCACTTAATTAATTTAGCATTCTAAAACAGTAAAAAAGTCCCATCTTGATTACCAATACTGTGATGTACTCTGCACATAGTTAAATAAATCAGGTCATGATATACAATCTTGCTGTATCTCTTTTCCAATCTTAAACTGATCTATTCCATGTTCAGTTTCAGTTTGCTTTTTGGTCCTCATATAGATTCCTCTGGGAACAAGTAAGATGATCTGGTACTCCCATCTGTTTGAGGACTTGCCACATTTTGTTGTGATCCACAAAGCCAAAGGCCTTAATGTAGTCAATGAAACAGAAATAGATGTTTTCTTGGAACTCCCTTGCTTTCTCCAGGATCCAGCACATGCTGGCAATTTGGTCTCTAGTTACTCTTCCTGTTTGAAATCTAGTCTTCTCTAAGAAAGAGCAAGGGGTGAAGCCCAGATAGTGGCTGGAAAGTTTAAGCTCCTCTGCCCCAAAAACCCTCCAAACACCTGTAAAAATGGCTCTGAAAAAATTCTAGATCTGTGGCACCCACGAAATAGCAGAGGGAAGCAGATCTCGAGCACAGGATAGCCTGGATGGTGGCTGGGAAGGGTCTATCGCACTGTGCTGGGAGCGCAGCACAGCCCAGAGTGGGCTGTGCCAGAACCAACTGGAACAGGAGTCAGGTGGGCAGAGCAGGCTTTAGGACCATGAATCACTGAGCTGTAGCAGCTATCAGACTTCTCGACCCACAAACGCCAAAGACAATAGAGGTTAGTGGGAAAACTACTGGATTGGGGTAACAGTGGTCTGGCCCCAGCCCCAGGGGTGGCAGAGGTGGCCCGGCAGCAGCAGCAGGAAGCTCCTGTGGCTGCTTCCAAAGCTCCAGCTGTGGTTGCTTCCTGCCCCAGGCCCACCCGATGGGAGGAATCAAGTAGTGGATCAGAGCAGGAGTGCAGGGAGTGCTTTGCTGATTCAGAGGCAGGGTTCTCTTGCTTTGCCCTGCTTGGATCTGGGCTGCCATTATGGTTGGTTGTTCTTGGGGGAGGAGGAGCACTGCTGTGGCAGAGCTTGTGGTGACAGTGGAGTAGAAGTAGCTCTGAAAACAGCAGCGCAGCCCCTAAAGCTTGGGACAAAGCACTCTCTACTCTACAAGCAGTCATACCCTGACAAAAAGCTCAAGGGTCAAGGAATTGACTGGGAACATGACCAGGTAGAGAAAAATGGCTCAGTCTCAGACTCAGACTATAGAGTCTTTTTTTTTAGTGACAAAGAAGATCAAAACATATAGCCAGAAGAAGTCAACAAAGTCAAAGAGCCTACATCAAAAGCCTCCAAGAAAATTATGAATTGGTCTCAGGCCATGGAAGAGCTCAAAAAGGATTTGGAAAATCAAGTAAGAGAAGTAGAGGAAAAATTGGGAAGAGAAATGAGAGTGATGCAAGAAAATCATGAAAAACAAGTCAACGACAGAGTTAGGCTCAAAAAATACTGAATAAAGTAACACCTTAAAAATAGACTAACCCAAATGGCAAAAGAGTTCCAAAAAGCCAATGAGGAGAAGAATGCCTTGAAAAGTAGAATTACCCAAATGGAAAAGGAGGTCCAAAAGAACACTGAAGAAAATACCACCTTAAAAATTAAATTGGAGCAAGTGGAAGATAGTGACTTTATGAGAAATCAATAAATTATAAAAACAGAACCAAAGGAATAAAAAAATGGAAGACAATGTGAAATGTCTCATTGGAAAAAACCACTGGCTTGTAGAATAGATCCAGGAGAGATAATTTAAAAATGATTGGACTACCTGAAAGCCATGATCAAAAAAAGAGCCTAGGCATCATATTTTAAGAAATCATCCAGGAGAACTGCCCTGATATTCTAGAACCAGAGGGTAAAATAGAAATTGAAAGAATCCACTGATCACCTCTTGAAAAAATCCCAAAAAGAAAACTCCTAGGAATATTGTCACCTAATTCCAGACTTTCCAGGTCAAGGAGAAAGTATCGCAAGCATTCAGAAAGAAACAATTTGAGTATTGTGGAAACACAATATCAGGGTAACACAAGATCTAGCAGCTTCTACATTAAGGGATTGAAGGGCTTGGAATATGATATTCCAGAGGTCAAAGGAGCTAGGATGAAAAGTAAGAATCACCTACCCAGCAAAACTGAGTATAATGCTCCAAGGCAAAATATGGATTTTTAATAAAGTAGAGGACTTTCAAACTTTCTCAGTGAAAAGACCAGAGCTCAATAGAAAATGTGACTTTCCAATATGAGAATCAAGAGAAGCATGAAAAGATAAACAGGAAAGAAAAAGAAAAATCATAAGGGACTTACTAAAGTTGAACTGTTTTGTTTACACTCCTACATGGAAAGGTGATGTGTGTAATCCATAAGACTTTTCTTAGTGTTGGCATAGTTGAAGGGAATATACATACATACATACATACATACATACATACATACATACAAATATATATGTATACATATATACATATATATATATATATATATATGTACACAGAGGGCACAGGGTGAGTTCAATATGAAGGGATGATATCTAAAAAAAGTAAAATTAAAGGGTGAGTGAGGAATATACTGGGAGAAGGAGAAAGGGAGAGATAGAATGGGGTAAATTATCATCTCACATAAAAGTGGCAAGAAAAAGCAGTTCTGTTGGAAGAGAATAGGGGGCAGGTGAGGGGGAATTAGTGAATCTTGCTCCCATCATATTTGATTTGAGGAGGGAATAACATACACACTCAATTGGGTATCTTACCCCACAGGAAAGTAGGAGGAAAGGAATAAGACGGGGGGATGATAGAAGGGAGGGCAGTTGGGGGAAGAGGTAATCAAAAGCAAACACTTTTGAAAAGGGACAGGGTCAAGGGAGAAAATTGAATAAAGGGGGACAGGATAGGATGGAGGGAAATATAGTTAGTCTTTCACAACCTGTCTATTATGTGTTTGCATAATGATACATGTGTGACCTAGGTTGAATTGCTTGCCTTCTTAGGGAGGGTGGGTGGATGGGGAGGGAAGAGGGGAGAGAATTTGGAACTGAAAGTTCCAAAAGCGGATGCTCAAAAAAAGTTGTTTTTGTGTGCAACTGGGAAATAAGAAATACAGGCAATGGGGTATAGAAATCTATTCTGCCCTACAGGAAAGTAAGAGGAAAGGGGATGGGGCAGGGTAGTGGGGAAGGGAGAAGGGAGGGCTGACTGTGAAAAGGGGCAATCGGAATATATGCCATCTTGGAGTGGGGGAGGGTAGAAATGGGGAGGAAATTTGTAACTCAAAATCTTGTGGAAATCAATGTTGAAAACTAAAAATGTTAAATAATAAAATAAGAATTTTTTAAAAAATTAAAAGAAAGAAAACTAGCCTGCTTTCATGGTAATTCTTGGTTCATATATTGCTGAAGCTTAGGTTGCAGAATCTTCAGCACAACCTTGCTAGCTTGTGAAGTGAGCACAATTGTTCAGTAATTTGAACATTCTTCAGCATTAGCCTTCTTTAGGATTGGGACATAAAGTGATCTTTTCCTATTCAATGTTCACAGTTGAGGTTTCCAAGTTTGCTGGCATATGGAGTACAACACTTTAACAGCATCAACCTTTAGGGTTTAAATAGCTCAGTTGGAACATCATCACCTCCCCTAGCCTTATTGTTAGCAAAGCTTCCTACAGACCACTTGACTTCACTCTCCAGGATGTCTGGCTCTAGATCAGTAACTATGCCTTTGTAGTTATCAGTACTGTTAAGATCTTTCTTTTACAGTTATTTGGTGTGTTCTTGCCACCTCTTCTTAATATTTTCTGCTTCTGTTACATCCCTACCATTTTTGTTTGTTTTTTTTTGTCGTGCCCATTCTTGCATGAAACCTTCCCTTGATATCTCTAATTTTCTTGAAGACATCTGTTGTCTTTCCCATTCTATTGTTTTCTTCTCTTTCTTTCTATTATTTACTTAAGAAAACCTTCTTATCTCTCCTTGCTATTCTCTGGAATTCTGCATTCAGTTGGGCATATCTTTCCCTTTCCCTTTCCTTCTTTTCTCAGTTGTTTATAGAAACTCATCAGATAGCTATTTTGCTTTCTTGCTTTTCTCTTTCTTTGGAATGTTTTTGTTGCTGCCTTCTGTACAAAATTGTGAGTCTCTGTCCATAGTTCTTCAGGTACCCTTTCTACCAGATCAAATCACTTCAATCTATTCATCACCTTGAATTTTCGTATTTTGCTGTAAAGTAAACATTCTTGTTGATCTATAGAAGATAGACATATAAAAAGATAAATAGATGTTTGTGGAAATATGTCATTTTTTGTTAATTGCATTAGGATAATTCCACCATTCCCTGTTTTTTCCTTACCTTTTTAGATCACAGTTTGGTATTTTGTAAAACATAACACAGGCAGTAGTGATGTGTATGTGTATGTGTGTGTTTAATTTTTTGTTCCATACTCCTAAGTCCTTGGCCTCCCCTTGATTTTCTCTACAGTAATTTTGCACTTCTTGAAGGTTTCAATAGTATGTCTTCAAGTCTTTCCTTACCCACTGATTACCTCTCTTCTGCCAACAAACATGCACAAATCTCACTCATCCTTCCCTTGGCCCTTCCATTTCTTCAAGTTATTGTTCAATATCATTTCTCCCTTATATAATTAAACTCCTAGAAAAAGCTATCTGCACTCTATGCCTCAATCTCCTCATCTCTCACTTTTCGGCATCTTGCATTACAGCTTCTGACCCCACCATTACACTAAATTGCTCTCACTAAGGTTGCCGATAATTTCTCAATTGTGAAATCCAATGCTCTTTCCTCAGCCCTTCTGAATTCTTTACAATGTTTGACACAGTTAACCACTTCCTACTTCTCCTGGTTTCTGTGATACTTCTTTTCCTTGTCCTTTTCATTCCTGTTTGACTGCTCCTTCAAAGTCTCCTTTATTGTATCATTACTCCTATCCTCACCTCAAAAAACCCCAGGGATCTATCCCTCAGACCTGGCTCTTCCCTCTCCCATCCCGTGTTCAATCAATAAAGTTCTGCCTCTTGAACACCCCTGTAAAAGGGAGAAAACGCTTTTAGCAACCAGAATCTGTGAGTTATGCTTCTTCCACATGTGCTTTCTAAGATTAATCCCACTTCTCTTTGGCCTCCATACATACAGATGGGACAGTTTATTACAGAATTCACAAAGGGAAGTGTTTTGTGCTACCTGCTCTTATTGTATCACCTTAGTAAATATTCCTTTCTAAAAGCTACTTAAAACCAGCATGGATGTGACATAATCAGTGAAGACTGATTATGAAGAAGAAGCCAAGATGCTGCTAGAATTAATAGAAAATGACTTCATTTGCAAGTAATAATTTTGGAGAGAAGTAGGGGCTTGTGAGCCATAGTACTAGAAAGAAACTCTTCCCTAACCTTTTAGGTCTATCCCTAAAATCCTGAGGATACATGGTAACCACACTCTAGTTGGGATAAGTGCCTCAGAGCATTGATTATACTATACACCATTTAGAAAGCTTTCTGATCCACAGGAAATTGGGGGAGGAGTGATATGATAAATTAGGTTGGGGGCTGAGCCATTGTGATGAATTGTCATGGACCATTGGGAATCTTCATACCTTTAGACTAGAGCAGATAAAATCTGAGCTGGGCAACTGAGGACTGCAGGACCCATACAAGTCCTATCTTGTGTATGTAAAAGACTAAAAGGGGAACTCAGAACTGGGGGTACTCTATCTCCTTTGCACTTATGAAAATTGAACTGCAGGGAACTGAAGCAACTCAAGCTTTTAGTGCCATCTGGTGGCATATCCAGGCATTACACCCTCAGTTGCTTTTCCAGCCCTACCCCCTTAGGAAAGAGGCAGAGGAAGCAATGGCTGCAAAACACCTCCTCCTTCCCAACACTACCTTGTGCATGAGCTCACCTCTCATGTTAATATATTCACATACCTTTACACATTTTTCTGATGCACTCAGTAAAACAGGCTCAAAAATGGTCAAAAACATTTTATTTGATAGACAAAAGATATACAGTCCTTCCAGCCTCTGAACGTGTGGCAAGTACAAAAGGCAGATTCATGACAAATGAAAGGAAACAGAAACAAAGGTAGGTCACATAGCCAGGCAGTGCCAGAGGTGGGATTTAAGTCCTGCTCTTTCCTTTGTACCAGACTGTCTCTTGAGTTAGAAATGGAAGGAACCTTCAGAGACCATTCAGTCAAAGAATCAGAGAATTTGTGAAGTGGAAGAGACTTTAGTGGCCACCTAGTCCTATCCATGTTGGAAAGAGATCTCCATAATAATGTGACTAATGAGTGGCTGTCTGCCCCTTGCTGGAATATTTTAAAGGAAAAGGAACTTAGCAGTTCCCAAGGTATCCCATTCCCCTTTGGGTCAGCTCTAATTGTTAGGGTTGTCCTTGGAAAGACACTAGTCTAAGCCCTCATTTTATAAATGGGG
Organism: Trichosurus vulpecula; assembly: GCF_011100635.1. Lineage (NCBI taxonomy): Eukaryota > Metazoa > Chordata > Mammalia > Diprotodontia > Phalangeridae > Trichosurus > Trichosurus vulpecula. The sequence continues at coordinate 12,267,974 of NC_050573.1, forward strand.
AAATTGAGGCTCAGAGAGAGGAAGGAACTTGCTCAAGATAACCCAGAAAGTTACTGGCAGAGCCAGTATGTCTGGATTCTGAGCCTCAGGATTACCAACTACCCTGACTCTTCTGACATGTTTTCTTTGACTCTGAAGGCCAAAATGCCGCCAATCTCTTGGGAACCAAAGTCACTAGGTCTGCAAATCCTCAGGGACCATTTTAGTTTTATCTTTACTTTCCCAGCACCTAGCAGAATGGTAGGTGCTTAATCTGTAGGGAAACTAAAGTGGCCTTTCCCCTTTACTTTAGGGGGCTTTAGTATATACACCTTTCTTCACTTTGCTTCAAACATAATTTAACAATGAGAATTTTCATTTGTATAGGTGTGATGCCTGAGTAGCCAGCTATTGCTAGAAAAACCCTGCCCCCAGCCCCTAACTGCAAACCCCAGTCTGCATAAGAAAAACAGACTTAGTTCCTGCCATTTGGCATTCAGCGGGTGTCCTTGGCCCGGTGACTGTTCTGGGAGTATGGACTGACTGACCAGGAAAGGGGCCTGATGTTAGCAATCTCGGTTTGTTTTCTGAGTGGGCTGAGAGATGACTCTATCTCACTTCAGCAAACCCAGCTGGAGCGTCCCTCGGTCTGCCTGTGGCCTTGAAGGATGAAAGCCTCAGCCCCAGATATTTCTTTGAATTATGTGACTGTTCCTAGCTCTTATCTCATGCTCTTGTGGGATGTATGGCAAACTGGACAAAGAGATCCTGGGTTGTAATTCAGTCGACACTTAGTCAGCTGTCTGATATGCTGTATTTACAATCTATTTAGGAGGTTCCTTTTGATGTATCATGATCATAAAAGTAAAGTTAACAAAGGCTTGCCGAGCCTGCTAAAAATAACATATGTAAGTTTCAAGAGATAACTAACCACTGAACCTGTATTCTCTATATAAACTACCCTTTCTCTTCAAACGGGAGCCGTTTTGATTTGGGAGACTCTATTTCCCTAAACGGTCGCCGGCTAATAAACTTCTCCATTTAAAACTTAAACTCTTGTGGTGTGTCTTGCTCGCTGTCGGTATAACATAGGCTCCAATTAAAAATATGTACTCATTTTTTAGCTATAGTTTGCAACTGTATTCCTTTCTTTTCCCCTCTGCCATAACAATACAGCATAGGATCCATTGGATGGAGAAAGAATGAGAGGTTGGCCTTTGGGAACCTGGTTTGCAGGAGAAAGCCAGTTGAATCTATGCAAAGAAAGCATGGCAGAACACAGCCACATCCAGGAGGATAATGCCATTGATGTTAATAATATTTCTCCACAAGGACCTCTCTGATGTGTTTGTCAGCTTCATCTTGAGGGCCTCCACCTCCTTGCTCATCTTGGGCCCCTTCTGCTGGTCCAGTCTTGGGACATGTCATAAGCCTTCCTGAACCAGCTCTTGTTCTCTTGAAGGACTTCTGTGCCAAAGAATCACAAGAGAATTGTGGTATTTGGGAGGTGGGGGAACCTGAAAATAGCGAAGACGTAGCCAGTCTCCTACTAAGACGGTAATTTCTTTTCTGTTCATCAGCTGTGCCAAGAATGACTTTCTCCACTCTTGTTTATGAAATGGAAATGATGTAAATATTTTCAGAAATGTGTCCAACTTGTCATCAGTGAGGAGATCAGCAAAGAGGAGTGGAAAGAGCCTTAATTTGGGGCCAAGATCCCTGGGATCCAGGATGGATAATGATAGGTACACCTGTTGTAATGAGAAAATAAGATGGTAATAATGAGAGCCGACATTTCTTTAGAAATTTAAGGCTTTCAAAGTGTGTTATACTTTTTTCACTCTATGCTAACAGCAACCTGGTGAAATAGATACTGTTATTACCATCTTGCAAATGAGAAAACCTAGTCTTACACAGGTAAAGTGACTTGCCCCTGCTGGCATAGTGGTTTAGTGAGGCAGGATTTGAAACCATTTATCTCAAATCCAATTCAGGCACTCATGTGATAAGGTACTTGCAGCCATAAAGAACTGTGTAAATGTCTTAGGGATTTTTCTGTTTGTTTCCAGCTGCATGATTTTATTGGTGTAATGAACTCCCAGTGAGGAAATGCCTTCTACCAATGAATATTAGCAACTTGTCCTGTAACTTAGGATCCTTGGAAATTGCCCAGAGCACTGAGATGTTCAGGAGTCACATCACCAGCATGTGACAGAGACAAGGCTTTAACCTAGGCTGTCCTGATGACAAGGTTGCCCTTTATGCCCTACACTGCTACTGATAATCCCATAAATGTTAGCTCTGATGGCTTCATTATTCTACCACTAATGTCCTAATGGGCTCTCAAAGGCTATTGTAATGGAGTTTAAGCCCTGGCAGTTCCTTCCAAGCTGAAGAGAATAAGGAAAGCTAGGTTTGAAGAAATTCACCCAAACTAGAGGGTCCCAGGGCCTCCTTCAACACTAAAATCTGTGAGCATAGATGGCTTCAATTACTTTGTGAAATGTTGACAAAGTTGGCTATAAATCCTGGAGAAGGCTTGAAGGTGCCCAGGAAGCTGCCCATGGTTCTGAAACCAGACCACTGTCCTCCCAGTGCAGGCTAGGTTATACAGGGCACATGGAGTGATGAATTTATAACAAGGGAAAAGTTGAATTGTTTCTTAAACCCTTTCTAAAAGACATGCATTTGCTCACTTGTGATACTGATCGCTCCTCTCTGGCTCCTTAAATTAGACTGTATTTACATTGTTTGCTGTGTAACCCCGAGTAAGTCATTCTACCAGCTTCACTTTCCTTGTATAAAAATAAGGATAATAACAGCACATATCTCACAGGGCTGCTGTGAGCATCAGGTAAGGTGGCATACATAAAATGATAAAGCACTATATAAATGCTAGCTATTTTTGTTGTTATCCCTCTGCCAATAGAATGTAAGTTCCCTAAGGGCAGGAACTGTTTTCTTTTTTTGCCTTTCTGGTGCATGGCACAAGGTAGGTACTTAATAAATTCTTGTTGAATGGATGGCTACATACGTACTTGGATGGATTCTCTGCAAATCCCCAGACTGACAGGCTCTCAGAGTCATCTGATCGTAATTCAGACAGATGTTCCTAATAAATGCACTGGGATCCAAAGGGTTTATCTATTGGCACAGCAACAGACATCACTTGTTATTCAACTTTGGGTCTGATCTTACAGTGATATCTCAATGAGAGAAAGGAGTATTTCATCCTCCAGAGAAGATGTTGGGAGAGTCATGGCCATGGAACAGTCAGCCCTGCAGTAGGAATCAAGAAACTAGGATTCTAGTCTCTAATCTCTCCCCCAGTAAACTAGGCAGATGGACAAACTTCTCCTCATGTCTGGACCTCTTTTTCTCATCTGGAAAATGAGCAAAATACCCATTATCCTGCCTCCCTCATAGGGCCATTGTGAAGATCACATCAATGAACTGGTATGGACGTGATTTTGTAAGTTATAAAACACTTGATGAATAAAAGAGCTTAATATAAGAGATAGCTACTACTGTCATATCATCGTGAATGGTAATGATGACAATCACGTCCCTCCATCCACTAGAGACTCTGGTGCTATGGTAGAAGCCGAACTGGATTTGGATTCAGAAGATCTGAGTTCAAATCCTGACATTACTACTTGCTTACTTTCTGTGTGATCCTAGGCAAGTCCTCTTTCCAAGATCCTTCCCAACTCTAAAATCTATAACCTTTCTGAGACTCATGAGGGGATTGAAGTAAAGGATCTTTAAGGTCCCTTCTGGGTTCAAAAACACAGTTAAAATTCATTATTTATAAGTAATTTTATTATTTATTAATCTGTTTTACACATACTGCATGGATCACTCATGGGTAGTAAGGATCTCTTAGAAGGTGTCCACAGGGGTAGGAAACCTGTGGCCTCGAGGCTACATGTGGTCCTCTAGGTCCTCAAGGGTGGCCCTGTGACTAAATCCAACTTCCCAGAACAAATCCCCTTAGTAAAAGGATTTAATCTGTAAAACTTGGACTCAGTCACAAGGCCACACCCAAGGATGAAGAACGTAGAAGATGACACGTGGCCTTGAAGGTCCAGGTTCCCCACCCCTGTGTAGGGACTAGTGCCTTATATACTTCATGCTTTAATATATCTGGGCCTGAATGCATTCCTCTCTTCAATTCTGAAGATGATATTTGTCAGTAGCCATGTGAGCAAGCAGAGCGGCTGATGGGCCCTTTTATTACTAAGACAGAATTACTGAAGGCTTCTACGTACACCGGCCTGAGCTGGGGAACCAGATGCCTGGTTTCAGAACCATGGATAGCTCCTGAATTCATTCTCAGGCATTCATAGGTAATTTTGTCTGAATTTTATGAGGAAAAGACTATAGGATGCAGGAACAGAGTCCCCTCTGTGTTGGAATTCTTGGCCTGAAGGTAAAGTTTGGGCTAGGTCAATGATGGCAAGAGATCAATTCTTAAGGAGCAGATCAAAGTGGTCAAAAAAATTGGCCCTCTTTCTCTCAGCACTCCCCACCAGTGTTCCTAGGTACAAGGGAGCTGCTCCCTCACTTCTCCCTCTCTCTTATGAGGCAGCTGTGCCCTCCACTCTGAAGTGACACTGTCAAACCCAACAAAGAACATGAGAACTCTCACTAACCTAGTAGAGGGACTGGTCCAAACCTAGCCCCTCATGGTCCCCAGGCCACAGCTGAACCTAGACAGAAAGCCCACTCCACCTCTAATTCCTCCCCAGCATTAGGGAAGGATGGCTAGAGCTGCAGTTGCAGAAGGAACTTTGGGTATTCAGCCTGAGAAGGAGGGGGAAGAGGGGAAAAGCTGGACTCCTGTCCCCTTCACCGGCAAAAATGCTCCAGCATGCACTGGTGTGGGGCCGACCGTGACTTGCAGGCAGAGAAATAGTGATGTGTTAGAGCTGCCTTGTCTGAGATGTGCCTGTTTGGGTCATACTGCAGCAGGTGCATGGGCAGGTCTTTGCTCTCTAGGTCAAGGCTAGGCACAATCTCCTTTATTGACTTCCTGGTAAACTTGGGGAAACTGCCCTGATAATCTGGCAGCTGGGTGACCCCTGCCATATGGCTTCACTGGGTGTGGGGTGTGCCCAGGGTCTGGAAAATTCTGAACAGCTGGCCAATTTCTGAATCTCCAGGAAACAGAGCCCTGCATGTCAGCATCTCTGCAAAGATGCAACCAATGCTCCAGACATCCACAGCTGTTGAGTAGAACTTGCAGCCCAGGAGAATCTCAGGGGTGCAATACCAGAGTTATCACTCATGGGTGTAGGTATGAAAGAGCATGTCAAAGGCCCAGGCCAGCCCAAAATTGGTCAGCTTGATGGCATCTAAGGTTCTGGGGCTTTAGATCATGGTGGATGACCTGATAAGAATGGCAGAAATTTATCCCCTGGAACAACTGGAAGAGGTAGCTCTTGATCAGGTGCAGAGGGAGTTCTGTGGCTGTAGCTGAGTTCATACATTTCTTTGGGTCCTGGCTGAGGAACTCAAACACCAGGTACAGCTTTTTCTTAATATGTACCACATCTATTAGCCTGACAATATTGCAGTGCTTAAGCTCTTTGAGAAAGGAGATCTCCTGAATGGCGGTAATTGGGACACTCTCAGTCTCCCAGTCCAGGTGGATCTTCTTTAGGGCTATGAGCTGCCCCATCTGTTTGTTCCTCACCTTGTACACCACCCTGTAGGTGCCCCTACCAATCTTCTCTACCTTTTGGAACACATCCATGCCAGTGCAGCTGCCTGGATGACAAAGGACCTGCTCTGAGCATCCTTGGCCTGGGTGGGGCAGCTCAGGGACGGAGGGGCTGGGCCTGCCCTGTCACCATCACCAGATCTCTAAGTGACCTAAGGGGCTGCAGCCTGCCTTGGGGCTGGGGGCTGGGTCTGAGGGCTGCTGGGCCTACTCCCCCCTCCCAGTGGTACAACTTACAGAGCAGTTGTCCATCTGCATTGCTCGGTGGAGTTTCCTCACTAAAAGTTCCCTAGGCCAATGAGATCACAGGTCCAACTAAAAGGGGGAAATGAAACTATACCCAAAAAGTTACAAAATTGTTCTTATACTTTGATGCAGTGATCCTACTGCTAGGTTTATACTCCCAAGAAAATCAGTGACAGGAAGGAAATATTTATCTGTACAAAAGTATTCATAGTGGCACTATTTGTAATGCCAAAAAGTTGGGAACAAGCTGTATCCCCAACAACTGGGGAGTATCTGAGTCAATTGTGCTATGTGAATAAAGTGGATCATTATTATATCACAATAAGCAACATATATCAAGAATTCAGGGAGTAGCAGAAGTATTGTAGGAAATGATGCAAAATGAAGGCAGCAGATCTACTGTATATGGTACACAAAGTGACCATAACTACGTAAACAAAGACAATATTAAATAGCAATAAATTTGAGGTTCCTCATCTGTAAAATATAGATAATATGATCCCCTATTTTACAAGGTTGTTGTGAGGTTCAAACGAGATTATATGTGTATATATGAATGCAAGTATTCATACATGCATATATGTATATGTGCGTCTGCACAGTGCTTTGCAACCATTAAAATACTACATAAATATTAACTGTTGGTCTTCCCAAACTTAACTTAAAGTGTGTTCTTTAAAAAGAAATAAGTACAAAAGAATGTAGTTAAATGAAGATCAGCCTCAATCACACTTCAGGAGTGTTTTATTTTCAGGGAATATGTATTGTGATTTGAATTGTGTTTGCTTGCTTGACTACTTGGTTTAAAAAGAGGAGAACTTTGCATTCATGTCACAGCTCCCAAGTCTTCCCTGAGCCTTCTCTTTTCCAGGCTAAACAGATCCTCCAGTGATCTTGTATCTTCTGTACCCTCTCCAGCTTGTCAGGGCCCTTCAGGCAGCACATTCTTTACATAGCCCTTTGCCTCCAATGAATTCATTTTAATGTAATATGTGGTGTTATTCTTATCTGTGGACTGGTATGTTTCTCCTCTACTAGACTATGAGTTTCATTAAAAGAGAAGATTAATATATGGCAAACCTTACAATGCTATATAAATGTTGACTTGATAATGAAAACAAATGTAATTATAATAGGCAGCAAACATAGAAACCTTGCTTTGAAGCTAGGATGAGCTGGATTCAAATTCTACCTCTTATGACCTGGCTGTGTGACTGGACAAGTCGCTTACCTTATCATAGCTAGAGGACTGATGCCAAGAGAGCCATGGGACAAATTGAAGAAGAGGTTGGGTAGATGGGTCACATTCCATGCTACCTGTGACAATTGTAGGCTTGTCTCCAACACAACTCCACCACTCCCCTCCATCCATTAGAGCTCAATGTTCCCCTCTCTCCTTCTCTCACCCCTGGCATCTCCCTGGGCACAACCTGGAGCCTCATGGGCCTGGATCCTCAGACCAAAGCTCAGCCTACCTTCTCCTCGTTTTTATCTTGTGAGGTTGACCAAGGACCTCCATCTACAATAACTCCAAGTGACCCATTCAGACTTGCTTGAAGACCCCCAGCTCACCACTTCCCTTGGGGCAGGCTAATCCACTTTAAGATAGTACTAGTTGGTGGGATGTTTAACCTGACATTAGGCATCTTTGTTCCTGATTCTGACCCTAGGTCAGGTAGAACAACACTAATCTTTGGTATTTTGCAAACTTTACAATGCCCTATACATGGGAGCTATGGAGGCAGTGTGGTTAGGGAGAAAGGGAGACCTGGGTTCAAGTCTTCCCTCTGACCACATACTGACTATGAGACCCTGGATGAATTAGTTAACATTTTGATGCCCTTGAATAGAGATCTCCAATGTGTTGGACATGGCTTAACCCCTATGATTATTGTCCTGCTTCTCAGCACTTTTTAGAACCTAGGGGGAGTTAACACCTAACCATCTATAAATCAAACCCTCTTGACCTTTCATTCAGCACTGCCTCCTTGAGATTTTTTTTCCTAATCTTCCACTAACTTTTAGCAGTCTGTCCTTGCTTTTTCCCATAGATCTGTAATAACAATGTTGCTGGCAGCTACTGTGGAGATGAAAGACTAATAACAAGACCAACAACAAGAGGGCTGCTAGCACAGGTTCTTTAATCTGCTTTTCTAAGGAAAGGAACTTTAAGGGGTTTACAATCTTACTTTAATTAGACATGCATATATCATTCACTTAGTTCAGGGGGAAAAGCCAGCACTCTGAACTTCAGAGAATGTACAAACAGAAATTACAAGCATACATTATATAAACAGAGAAAATAAACACAAACCAGTAGACAGGCTTCTAACTAACTATAGCAATACATACAGTTACCAGAGATAGAAGCATTAACATCTGGGTTTTCAAAGCCAAGGGGCTCTGCGACCACTACCCAGAGTCTCATGTGGTCAAATCACATGACATTCTTCCAGAGGGCCATGGAAAGACAGAGTTAAAACTAATTGGAAATTCAATAACCTAATCCTAAAGAATGAATGGGTCAAACAACAAATCATAGAGCAATCAGCAACTTCATTCAAGAGAATGACAATAATGAGACAACATACCAAAACTCATGGGATGCAGTGAAAGTAGTTCTTAGGGGAAGTTTGACATCTTTGAATGCTTACATGAATAAAATAGAGAAAAGGAGATCAGTGAATTGGGCATGCAACTGAAAAAGCTAGAAAAAGAACAAATTGAAAATTCCCAATTAAATACCAAATTAGAAATTCATTGATCTGTTTTTTCTCTATTTTATTCAATCAATCAATGGATTATTTCTGTGATTTGTTATGTGACCCACTCATTCTTTAGGATGAGATTATGTAGTTTCCAAATAATAGTATCTTATTATAATATCTTTCCATCGTCCCTTATTACAAATAATTTTTATTGCATCATGATCTGGAAAGGATGCATTGACTATTTCTGCCTTTCTGCACTGGATTGTGAGGTTTTTATACCCTAGCACATGGTCAATTTTTGCATATGTGCCATTGAGAAAAAGGTATATTCTTTTCTATTCCCATTCAGTTTTCTCCAGAGGTCTATCATATTTACATTTTCTAAAATTCTATTCACCTCCTTAACTTCTTTCTTGTTTATTTTGAGGTTAGATTTATCAAGTTCAGAGATGGGGAGGTTGAGATCCCCCAATAGTATAGTTATGCATTCTATTTTTTTTTCTGTAACTCCCTTAACTTCTCTTCTAAGAATCTGGATGCTAGACCACTTGGTGCACATATGTTAAGTAATGATATTACTTCACTGTCTATGGTACCACCTCCATTTTATGGGAGAGTTCATCCCATTCATATTCACAGTTATGATTACTATGTGTGTCTTTTTTCCCATCCTATTCCCCCCATTTATGCTTTTATTTCTCCTTTCTCCCTTCCCCTCCTCAAAAGAGTTTAGCTTTTGATCACTGCCTACTTCAATATTCTCTCCCTGTCAGCCCCACCTTATCTTACCTTTTTCCCTTGCTACTTCTTCCTTCCCTTCGAACCACCCCCCTTTTCTTTCCCCTTTCCCCTCCTACTGCCTGTAGGGCAAGTTTGATTTCTATACTTAACAGAGTGTATTATTCCCTCCTTGAACCAAATCTAATGAGAATAAAGGTCAAACACTGCTCTTCTCTCTCCCTTAGTTCCCTCTACCACAGTACGTTTTTGTGCCTCTTCATGTGATGTAATTTACCCTTTTCTGCCTCCTCCTTTCCTCTTCTGCCATTATAATCCCTTTACAACCCTTAATTAGGTGTTTGTATCATCACATCAGTAAATATTTACTCACACCCTCTGTCTATGTATATCCCTTTTAGAAGTCTTAGTAACTATACCATTCTCAAGATTAACAAATATTAACCTCCCATGCAGAGATGTAAACAATTTGCCCTTGTTGAATAACAAGGGTTTTTTTTTCTTTTTTCTCTGTTTACTTTTTTATGCCTCTCTTGAGTCTTGTATTTGAAAATCAAATTTTCCATTGAGCTCTGGCCTTTTCATCAGGAAGGTCTGGAATTCCCTTATTTCATTAAATATCAATCTCATTGCCTGAAAGATTATGCTCGATTTTGTTGGATAGCTGATCCTTGGTTGTAGTCCAAGCTCCTTTGCCTTATGGAATATCATATTACAATCCCTCCCATCTTTTAATGTAGAAGCTGCAAGGTCCTGTGTGATCCTGGCTGTAGTTCTGCAATATTTGAATTGTTTCTTTCTGGCTGCTTGCAATATTTTCTCCTTGACCTGATAATTCTGGAATTTGGCTACAATATTCCTTGGAGTTTTCAATTTGGGATCTCTTTCAGAAGGTGATGGGTGGATTCTTTTGATGACTATTTTATCCTCTGGTTCTAGAACCTCAGAGAGGTTTTCTTTTATGATTTCTTGGAAGATGCTGTCCATTCTCCTTTTTTTATCATGGCTTTCCAGTAGACCAAGCATTCTTAGATTATCTCTCCTGGACCTATTTTCCAGGTCAGTTGTTTTTTCAATGAGATATTTTATGTTTTCTTCTATTTTTTTCATTCTTTAGATTTTGTTTGACTGATTCTTGATGCCTCATAGAGTCATTACTTTCTAGTTGCCCAATTCTAATTTTTAACAAATTGTTTTCTCAGATAGTTTCTGCATCTCTCTTTCCATTTGGCCAATTTTACTTTTTAGAGAGTCATTTTCTCCTGTGAGGTCCTGTAACTTTTTTACCTCTCTAATTTGGCTTTTAAAATCCTCCTTGAGCTCTTCCAAGCATTCTTTTTGGGCTTGAGACTAGTTCATATTCCCTTTTGAGGTTTCAGATGTGTGTATAGTGTCAATGCTGTCCCCTTCTGAATTTGTATTTTGATCTTCTCTGTCCCCATAATATGATTCAATGGTCTTTTTTACTTTTCTGGTTTGTTTCTTCATGGTGGTTGTCTTTTTCCTGGCTTTTAAAGTAGATCTCTGCTTCTGCCCCAAGCTTCTTGTGTTGGGAGCTAGCAGCCTGGTTACTGGCTTTGTGGGCTATGGCCTCTGCTTTTGCCAGCTAAAAGCTATATACTGCTGCAGTTCACCTGGTGGCTGATGTGTGCCAAGTATCAAGCCCCAGTGAAGTCTTTTTGAATTTCCTCAGGGTTACGCTGAAGCTCCCAGCAGGAGGTGTGGGGGAGGGGTGGTCTGGCTCCTAGAAGTCTCCTTTTCTCCTAGGGCTGTGCTAAAAACGACAAGTGGCCTCAGCCAGTGGTCTGTGCTGGTGTCTGCCAATTCCCCTCACTGTGGAAAGGCATGCCAGGGGTCCTAGTGTTGGCACTTGCCTACTCCACCCTTCTGAGGCTCAGGAATTACCACTGCTCTGCTGAAGTGGGGTTTTGCTTGGGATGTTTCCCTTCCTGCACTAGTCTCCTTCTGTCACCACCATAGGGGCCGGTCTCCCTAGCTTTCCAAGCTAAAAGACTGCTGTGCCCTTACTTCTGGCTCCTCTATTCCAGAGTTTTTCCTAGGGCAGTATTCTCTGGGTTATTCAAGGTCAGCAAGGGAGAGATGAGAGCTCTTAGAGTTTACTTGGTCATCATGGCTCCAGGAAGTTCAATAAGGTGAGTTTCAAATCTTTAGACTGTGGGCTGATAGCCCCAGGAGTAGCTGCTGCTGTTGCCACAGGCTCTGCACTTCCATCTCACCTAGCTCCAACAGACTCCCATCCTGCACTGAGAAGCCTGGGGATCACCACCTCAGCTGGCAGGCTGGGCCTGCTCCCATTCCAGTAGGATCAGGTGTAGTCCCTAGTGCTCAGTGCTCTCCTAGTCCAGTGCAATGGATCCCTCCCATTGTTTTTCCAGGCTCTCCTGGGTTGGAAATCTGCCACACTCTGACTCCTAGAGGATTCTACCTCTCTCAAATTTGTTCAGATTCACTTTCTAAAAGGTAATTGATAGAATTTGTGATAGAGCTCAGGTATGTCCCTGCTTTCACTACACCATCTTAGCTCTGCCTTTTCAAGTGGTTTTCAGTGGATTTTTTCTACTTCTACTTTTCCCCCTTGTTCTAATGCTTTAGGACAATTTTCTTTAATTATTTCATGTATTTTTGTATCAAGATTCTTTTTTGATCATAACTTTCAGGTAGCCTGATTATTCTTGTGTTTTCTCTTGATCTGTTCTCCAGATCAGTTGTTTTCTTATAAGGTCTTTTACTTTATCTTTTTTGTTATTCTTCATAAGTTTTTAAAATTATTTCTTCATCTCTTATAACTTCTCTGGCTTTGCCTTGCCCTATTCTAATTTTCACGGTGTCATTTTCTTCCTTAAGATTCTAGATCTCCTTTTCTAATTGGTTAACTTTCTTTTCATAATCTTCCTGTTTCTCTCAGATTGTTCTTTTTAAAAAAATTCTTTCCTCCATCTCTCTCTTTGATTTTTAAAGTCATTTTTAAGTTCTTTTATGAATTCATTTTGGGGTTTGATGTTACTCTTTGGGGTAAAAGAAGGTGTCTTTGTTTCAATATCCTCCTCTAAAGATGAACCCCCTGTCTTCTCTATTCCTATAATCACTTTCTATGGTTGAATTCTTTCTCTTTTGCCTGTGCATATTTTGTTGTAATAGCTTAATTTTTGTAATCACCCCTAGCCCTGGGGGATGGTGCCCCTCGCCCCAGATCTCAGTTCTCCCCTCTAACCTGGAACCAAAGCCAAACCTCCAGCCTCCTGTAAGTGCCCACAACCAAGGGCATCTTTCCCCACTGCTTCTGTACTCACTGGGCATGTGCTCTTTCCTTCTCACCCTTGTTGTTCTTCTTAGCACAGCTGGGTCTGACATTCCTTGTCAGCAGAGGTTCCTTCAATCTTCCCAGGCTCAGATGCCCAATTCCTCTCACTATCCCAGGGGTAAAAAGTTCCTGTGGGGAAGCAGCCTCAAACCAAATAACCCCAGGGCTTGCTGCTTGTTGTTTAAGCAGCTTGCCACTTGTTAACATGGACCCTGGCCTGGAACTGTCTACCCTTCACAGGGCCCAAACCTCATCCTGGGATTTTTCTTCCAATCTCCAATTGTCCCAGGAAGACCCCTGTTGTGCCCCTATTCTTATTTATTTTTACCAGCACTTTGTTCACCCTAAGGTGATATTTTATCTCATTTGTGGGGGAAAATCTTGAAAGTTTGGGATTTTCTGACCTATTCAACCATCTTCCTTTTCCAGTCTTCTTAAACTCTACTGCTCACACCTGGAATGCTCTCCCTCCCTACCTCAAACTCTTAGAATTCCTGCCTTCCTTTAAGATTTCGCTCAAGATCACTGCCTACAGGAGGCCTTCCCTGATGCCCCCTCATTCTCCCAGCCCCAGTTGCTGATGCCACTCTTTCTAAGGTTACTTTCCATGTATTCTGTATTTATTTTGTATGTTGTATGAAGCTGATGATGCCCCAAAGTCCAGCAGAGCACACTGTGGGTACGAGGAGGCTGAAGCTTATAAGAAATGATTAATTATGTGCAAGATGTCATCAGTGATATGAATGATTGGAAAAGGAAGTGGGCAGATAATTTATCCAGGGCAAAGCATGATATCCAAGGTCACCTGTGGGATGGTGAAGGGCCCAGAGGAGGGAAGGTCTCTAGCACCTTAGATCTATAAGCCTTCTGTGGGGGATTCACAGGAGGATGTGGACAATAACTGCATGACACACATAAACAACAAATAAATATTAGTTGTTTGATTGATAAGGAGACCTGAATGAACTGTGATCAGCCTCAATGGCAAGAGTATGCATCTGAAGAAGGTCCATCCAAATATCAAAGAGTATCACAGAATTTAATAGATCTCAGATTTATTTGAGATAACAGTTTTCATAGTATCACAGATCCTATATTTAAAACAGAGGGTGAGGACTCCCCTGCCTTAATATGAAGGCAGATTTTTTTCATAGAACCTCATAACTGGATGATTCTTATTGGTTCTGAAACATTATTCTTCCTGGGTCTTGGGGAATGGAACTTTGGTTCATTGAGTGGGAGTGGCCAAGAAGCAGATTTAGACTTGATGTGAAGCAAAAATCTTCCTCCTGTTAGAGTTGTCTGAAAGGTTGCTTTGGTTAGTAGTGCACTTCCCATCACTTGACGTCCTAAAGTAGAAGCTGGACAAACACTAGTCAGGGAGGGTGTAGAGGGGATTCTTGATCAGGTATGAGACAACCAGATGTCTCAGAGAGCCTTTCTAGCCCTAAGATTCTGTGAAAGCCTTTTTAGACCCAATCTCTGTTTGTGTCTCTGTCTCTCTGCTTGTCTCTCTCCCTCATTCTCCCTCTCTTCCTTTCTTTTTTACTTCCAGGCTCACCAGCTTTCATTCATACCTGTTTGCTGCCCTTCCACAGTCCAATGAAGAGCTAACAGGGAAGAGGAAGGTTGGTATTCCAGGCTTGGTTCACACTGCTCTGAAGCCCCAAGCAGGACTCAGGCAAAATAAGAATGGTAGAAGACGCTCACAGCCAGGACCAGGATGGCATTGACATTCACCACGTTCCTCCACAAGGGTTTTTCCGATGTGTCTGTCAACTGCTTCTGCATGGCAGCCTCCTTCTCCTTGGTCAGCTTGGGGCCTTTCTTTGGCTCCAGCCCGCAGAATGCATTCCAGGCCCTCTTGCAGCACCCTTGGGATTCTTCTGTACCATCTGGAGGAAGGGTAAGAGAGGCAAGCAGTGAGGAAATGTGCTCATAATGGGCATTTCTACAGGGCATTTCAAGTTCGCAAAGGGCTTTGCCAGGATGTCATTTGGGTCTCACAGAAGTGCTGGGAGGTGGGCAATACAGGTATTATTATGTCCATTTTGCAGATGAGGAATCTGAGACCCAGTGAGTTAAAGTGACAACTCAGCTCTCCCTGACTCCAAGAACACCATGCTAGCCAATGCACCCTGCTGCAGTGAGCTCTGAAGGTGACTGGGAGGGAGCTGCTTTTTCTGACAAGTCATCGAACCCCAACAAAAACAACAGCTGTTCCCTGACATTACTAAAGGAAACAACTGGAGGAAATGAGCCAGAAGGGAAAGGGCCTCCAGAGTAACTTCAGACCTCAGGAATCTCAGGATCCTGGTCAAAGTTTGTACCACCAGAGAAGAGGTTTCCACCTTAGTGCCAGAAGGAAAAGGGGGTTTCCATTTTTCAGGTGGCCTTGAACTGACACACAAGTGGGCCCTGAGTCTTCCTAAGGGCAGATTTATCTAAGTAGATGGGAAGTTGTCTCAGCCAGTTTGTCAAAAGTTAAGTCCTTGTTGGAAGGCAGGGCTTCTGAGAACCCAGAGTTTCTGGGCACATAAAGAAACCAAAGGACAGACTGCCGGCCTTGGAGTCAGGAGAACTTGAGTTCACATCCAGCCTCAGAACTTACAATCTGTGTAACTCTAGGCAAGTCATTTAACCCTGTATGTTTCAGTTCCTTATCAACAAAATGACGTGGAAAAAGAAATGGCAAACCATTCCAGTATCTTTGTGAAGAAAGTCCCAAACAGAGTTATGGAGAGTTGGACATGGCTGAAATAACTCAACAACTACAACCACAAAGATGCCAAGTTAAAAAATCATTAAAAATTAAATATCACCTTCTTCCCCCTGGTCTCCAGCTTCCTCTTGTCCATACTGCTCAGGACTCAGATCTACGTGTTCTTCCTGGCTATTGCGGAGAGCCCAGCAAAGGCGGTGCAGCTGTCCGAGGAGCACAGGCAGAAGTTAGCCATGTGACTATGGCAATGAGCACCTCTCCCCATCAAAGATGTTAGAATAGACTTCAGATCAAGTGCTGCCTGCCTCTGGGGAGCCTGCTGCTTTCCCAGCTCTATGTTCTAAGAGCCCTCCAGATCACACTATGTTCTAAAGTCTCTTCTAGATCTGACATTCTTTGTTCTCAGAACCCTCCAAGAGCTCATATTCTGTGTTCTAAGGGCTCTCCCAGGTTTGACATTCCCTGTTCTAAGGCCCCTGCCAGGTTTGACATTCCCTATTCTAAGGTTTCCTCTAAACTCTGACATTCTACCTGCCAAGACCCCTCAAAATTTTGACATATTTTGTTCTATGAAGTTTTTCCTGATCTCAAATCTCATCTTCTCTTTTTATGACTTCTTTCTCTCGTTCCTGGTTTTGCCGTCTGAGGCCAAATGAAACAAGTCTTTTCCATCTTATTTGTGGCAGTCCTTAAATTCTCTCCTGCCTCATCCCTTGGTGGTCTTTTTTCCTGGCTCCAGATTCTCAGTCCCTTCATCCCACCCACATTTGGGATGTGAACTTCAAGCCCCGTGGCACTGTGGTCCTCTTTCCCTACATAGTCGGTATTTCATCCACATCCTTTGGAAAATGGGTGCCCCATCATGGAGTCCCAGATGCTTTCCTTCTCTTAATGAAGACCAAGAAAATCCTACCTTTCTTGGCAGCTCAATCAAGCTACTGCCCCATAGAGGGCTTTCAGTCCACTAAAGCCTCTCCCAACTTTATCAAAGTAGCAACTATTGGGTCATGCCTCCCTCATGTTGTAAAGCTGATCTCTCAGAGCCCAAATGTGAAACTGAACACTTATCTCTACTACATTTCATCTTATTATAGTCCAGCTCTGACCTGCTATGTTTTGAAATGCCCCCTTTCTCTGAGAGTCTACAGTTATATGCCTCAAAGTCTTCTTGATCCTGGATTCATAGCTGAGGTACAAGCCAGGAAAAGGGCATGATTTCATGATGAGTGAAGGCAAACTCATACTTACATGTATGTCAGGAATAGGTTTTGTCAACAGAGAAATACCAACTACAACCAAGGCTGTCAATGAGAAGAGAAAAATGGCAAAATAGGAGAAATGCCATCCACAGATGATGTTGGGACACTGGTTGGGGACCATGCAGGTGCCTGTCCCATAGGCAAACTCAGCAATCATACGAGTTAGGCCAACCACAAGTCCAAGCATCAATCCCCAGAAAGCTCCCTGCCAAAGCAAACCAAGGAAAATAGCTTCAGGGTACTTTCATCAGAAATGACCACAAACCGCACAAAATGTATCTTGTAAAATGGAAGAATTATTAAAAACCAGAATGACAATAACAACAAAAAATAACACAAAGCTTTCATATGTGATTCTAAGAATGTCAGAATTGGAAGGGAAACTGAGTTGAACTTTGTTTATTGTTCAGATGAGAAAACAAAGTCCCAGATAACTGTAATAATTTTCTCCCAGGAAGTTTGACTCCTAATTCATGGCTCTTTTTACCATATGTTTATAATGGACAATTATGAATATTATGTCTTATTGCTGTGAAAAATTTGGAATTTAGGGACATCCATAAATGTGGGAGGAAGTGCCATTTTGTGTTCCCCAAGCAATCAGTCAGCCCTTCCCACTTCTGCACACTGAACTCCCCCCATTCTGACTCACCTGCTCATTAACTCTCTTGCAGAAGATGGCAAGCAGGAACACAGCTGCAATGGGGGACCCAAGGTAACTCGATATTGATTCCACATACTGGATGAGTTCACCATTTTGACCATCCTGGACTAATGGGACCCAAGCAATGCTGAGGGCAATCAGGACGATGATGAACAACCTATAAGCGTATTTATAACAGTAGGTCACAGAGCTATAATTAGTATGGACAAGCTGGAGATTTCCCATGGTAACAGGGAACTTATTCCCCAGGAGGATCTTTCCCCTCCCTATGAGACCACAAGTGTGTATTCCAAAGTGCTCCAATAGCCCCGTACACCATAGAGATTAGAAAGGGGAAGAAGGCTTTGGGAGAGTGTATGGGAGCATAATTACTGATGGTGGAGATTAAGGAAAGAAAGGGAGGGGATGAAGATGGGTTTCTCCTTCTCCATACAGTCAGGCTATCTTTCCTGGGGCCTGCCTGACTTCCTCCCAAATACCTATGAGGGGTTCATGGTGGATTCTCTGGATGATGGTCAATAAAGACACCTTCGTTCTCTTGTCAACCAGGTCCTGAACCTCAGAGTCATTCTTAGTTTCTCTCTTTTCCTTTTTATCCCACATTTAATTCATTAAGAGTCCTATCAGTACTCGTCCCCTACAGTTCTTACATCTGGCTTACCACAGACTAAGATGGCATAGCACTGGTAGAGACCTCAGAAGTCATCTGGGCTAAGGCTTCATTTTGGGAGAAGGAAAACAAGGCCAAGAGATTTAGCCAAGATCACATAGCAAGTGGTAGAACCAGGCTTCAAACTTAGGCCCTCTGATTCCAGAGCTTGGATTCCTCCCACTGCAGCACACTGCTTCCCCAGCATATTTTCTTCCCATACACTTTAACAAGCATCCAACATTTGGGCTAAGTGGCAGGAGCTCTAGACTCTGAGTCCAAAGACCTAAGTTTGATTCCTTGTTGTGATCCTTCCTGGCTGGGTAACCCTGGACCACTGGCTTGCCTTCTCTGCATCTTGATTTCTGCATCCATAAATCAGAGATAGCAATGCTTACCCTGTCTTACTCATGGGTTGGCTGTGAGAAAAGAATTGTAAACTGAAGAGGAAGGGGAGATGCTCCTAGCAAGCTCATTGAAAGTACAGAGAAATCCCCTGGGCAAGAAGGGACAATACACTTGCTGTTGTATCCTGGAGTATATTCCTCAAGCTTTTTTTCCTTTTTGTTGTTGTTTCATGTCCAGGTCATTTATCTCTCATGTTCTTCTCTTCTGGCAGCCAGGTAGTACAATTCATAAAGTGCTGGGCCTGGGGTCAGCAAGACCTAACTAAGTTCAAATCCAGCCTCAGACACTTACTACCTGTGTGACTTAGACACTTATCCCTGTTTGCCTCAGTTTCCTCATCTATAAAATGTGGTGATAGAAATGGCAAACCACTCCAGTATTTTTGCCAAGAAAATCCCAAAAGAGATCATGAGGAGTCAGACATGACTGAAAACAGCTGAACAACAAGTGGTATTAGTAGTAGCGTCAGAGGGTATGCATGGTATTATAGTCCTTGGACTGTAGCTCCAAACTTTTCTCCAGAATGGTTGAACTCCACAAAGAATGCACTGGTGCACCTATTTTTCAACATCCCCTCCAGAATTTATCATTTTCCTTTTCTGTCATGTTAGCCAATCTGATAGGTGTAAGGTGGTACTTCTGAGTTGTTTTAATTTGCATGTCTCTAATCAATAATGACTTAAAGTATTTTGTGTAACTATTAGTAGCTTTGATTTCTTCTTATGAAAAATGCTTGTTCATCTCTTTTGACCATTTACCAATTGGGGAATGCCTCTTATTTTTATAAATTTGGCTCATATATAAATCATAAATTTATGGACTTTATATATTTGAGAAATGAGGCCTTTATCAGCGAAACTTGCTGCAAATTCCCCCCACCAACTTTCCTGCTTTCCTTCTAATTTTGCCTGTATTGGTTTTGTTTGTGCAAACCCTTTTTAGTGTCATGTAATCAAAATTACATAGTTTACTTCCCATAATGTCCTCTGCCTCTTGTTTGGTCATAATCTCTTCCCTTAGCTATAGATTTGAATGGTAATATATTCTACACTCCCCAAATTTACTTATGATATCTCCCTTTATGTCTAAATCATATACCCCTTTTGAGCTTATCTTGATATTCAGTATGAGTTATTGGTTTTTGCCAAAATACTTTCCAGTTTTCCCAACAATTTTTATCAAATAGTTAGTTCTTGTCCCCAAAGCCTTGGCCAAACACTAAATTCCTATAATTATTTACTACTCTGTATTGTGTATGTAACCTATTCCATTGATGATTAGTGCTTTTAATATAGTTTGAAATCTAGTACTGCCAGGCTACCTTTCTTCACATTTTTCATTGGTTCCCTTGATATTCTTAACTTTCTATTCTTCCAAGTGAGTTTTCTTATAATTTTTTCTAGCTCTACAAAATGACTCTTGTTAGTTTGATTGATGTGGCACTGAATAAATAAATTAATTTAGGTAGGATTGTCATTTTTATCATATGGACTCAGCCTATCAATGAGCAATTAATATTTCTCTAATTGTTTAGATCTGTCTTTATTTGTGTAAAATTGTTTCATAATTGTGTTCATAAAGTCCCTGGGTTTTTCTTGGCAGGTAGACTCCCAAGTATTTTATATTGTCTGTAGCTATTTTACATGGAATTTCTCTTTCTATATCTTCCTGTTGTGTTTTGTTGGTAATATATAGAAATTCTAGTGATTTACGAGGGTTTATTTTATATCTAGCAACTTCACTAAAGTTGATAATGATTTCAATTAGTTTTTTAGTTGATTCTCCAGGGTTTTCTAAGTGTACCATCATATCATATACAATGAGTGATAGTTTTGTTTCTTCCTTGACTATTGTTATTCCTTCAATTTATTTTTATTGTTTTATTGCTATAGCTAGAATTTCTACTATGGTATTAGATAATAGTGGTGATAATGGACATCTTTACTTCATTCCTGATCTTATCAGGAAAGCTTTTAGTTTCTTCCCAAGGGAAGGGATTTTTGAAAAAACACTTTATGAGCTCCTAAAGGAGCATTTTAAAAACACTTTTAAAAATCAAAATACATAAAATCCAGAAAAATTAAGTTTGGAATCAGGAGTCCTGAGTTCAAATCCAAGTATTATTATTTATTAACTATGAACCATGGGCAAGTTATCCCATCACTTTTGGCATGTTTCCCCATCTATAAGATGAGGAGGTTGGACTTGAAAATCTCATATTTCCTCTCCCATAGCTCTGAGATGGTATGGTCTATGATCCACATCTTCACTATATCTGTTAATGTGCCATCATCCATGGAGTCATCAAAGTTTGCAATCTGAGTGTCATCCTTGATAATTCTATCCCCACTAATTCCTATATGGAATCAGTTACCAACTCTTGCTGCTTCTGTTTCTACACTATCATTAACATTCATTTCCCTGTTAATGCAATCACCACCCTAAATCGACCTCCATTCCCTCTCACTTAGACTATGGCAACAGCTTTCCATTTGGTTTCTCTTTTTCAAAATCTTTCCTCACTCTGAACTATCCTGCAAATAGCAGTCAAACTGATATTCCTAAAGCACACATCTGACCATTGCACTCTCTCCTAATAAAAACAGTCTTCAATAGCTCCCTATTTCTTCTAGGATCCAATATAAGTTTTTCATCCTGACATTTTTAAAGCCCTTTACTATCTGTCTTCCACCTATCTTTCAATTGTATATCATACAATTTCTCCTAGCACACCCGTTATTCTAATCAAACTGGCTGGCTAGCTACTCTGCACACATTACATTTTATCTCCAGCCTCTTTGCCTCCATATTAGTGGTATCCCATGTCAGGAATACACTCACTTTTCACCTCCACTTTGTAGAATCTCTAGCTTCCTTCAAAGCCCAGCTTAGATGCCACTTCTTCCATGAAGGGTTACTTGATTTCTGCCCCCTCCCCCCAGGCATTAGAATGCTCTTCACCCTAAATCACTTTTTTTTGTACTTTTTATTTACTTATCTGGGTACATAGTGTATCACTCCAGCAGAATGGAAGATCCTTGAGGGCAAGAAATGGTTTTTTTTTTCCCATTTCTGTTTTCTATCTCCTAGAACATAGAAAAGTAGCTTACACATATTAGCTGTTTCCTATGTATGCATTGAATTTTGACTTGTGTTTATAGGATTATTTGAGTTTGTAGTTCATAGGACTAAGAAATGTTATGCTAAACTTTCTATAATTTAGCTGTCCATCACAAACATGGCTTCCTAGGTCTTGCTAACCTACTTCTTCTACCCAGAATGCCATCCATCCTGTTTACTACTGTATCACTTTTAAGATGCATAGGTTTTAGGGAAGAGAATTCCAACACACCCTAGCCCAGATGTTCACAGGGCTATGTCAGCTCGGTGAAGCAGTGGACAGAGTGCTGGACTTCGATTCAGGAAGACCTCAATTCTAATCCTTCTTCAGACACTGACTAGCCATGTGATGCTTGGCAAACCACATATGCTCTCTCATCTGCCAAACGATGATATTAATAGCATCTACTTTACAGGGTTGTTGTGAAGATCAGATGAGATGATACACACATGTAGGTCCATTTACAACCCTCAAAGTGCTGCTATCATAAAATGTTTATTATGCATTATAATAATATATTATAAAATGTTACCTATTATTATTAACTCTTTTACCTTCCTGCTATCAGCAGTTCTCTCTCCGATGCTCTCTTTCGAAATTTGGTATAGATGTCAATGGTGAATAGTGTACTGGAACTATTGAAGATAGAGGTGAGGGAGCTCATGAGTGATGCCAACATGGCTGACAACATCAGTCCTCGAAGTCCTTGAACAACAACCAAAAAAAATGAGGAAATTATCTTCCTCTGTGCTTAGGAGCCAATGTCCATGGCTTTACGTTGTCCTTCCACAGTTCCTGAGCCTTTGAGAATACTCCAAGCACAGAAAGAGGTTGTAGGATCTTAAAACAGATAGTGACAGAGCTAAGGTAGACCTTAGAAAGAGACTGGCAGGCCTAGAATGGACCTTAAAATATAGAATGTCGGTATTGGAAGGGACCATCGGACATAGAAGGTCAGAGCTGGCAAAATGAAGGCTGACCCATACTCAATTTGCATTTGCCACCTTGAGTACTTATATGAGAACCAGGTACCATCTTATCCACATTTGACATGAGCCATACTTGAAATTTATTTAGGAGATTTCATGGAATCATTTCACTTGGGGTCAATGACCCAAAACTGACTCACCAGAGATTGAATTTGAGCCCAAGTCCTCGTACTCCAGAGACAGGGCACTTTCTAGAGCACAGCAAAGATCTGGGTTTGAACTTGTCCTTCTGCCTTACTAGCTACATAGCACTAGGAAAGTTCCTTCACATCTCTGAACCTTGGCTTCCTCCTCTGCGAAACAGAGTTAATCATGATGAAATATACTTATGCTACCTGCTTCGCAAGGATAGTTGGGAAGAAAGTGCTTTATAGGCTTCAAAGTCCTGGAGAAATGGGAGACATGATTATCATGAAGTTATTACCACTCTCTGAGCTTCATTTCTTATCTCTTCAATGAGGGCTTGGACTTAGTGATCTCTAAGGTTCTTTCTTGACTCCAGAGGTCTATACAATCTAAGCTCCATTAGTTTTGTTATTAGCCAGGCAATCATGGCCAGCTCTTGGGGCACCCCCTTGACATCAAGTCAGGGGAATGGTCTGGTTGACCTCTAGTCCTCTGGTTTTTATGATTAGATGGTTATAAAATCATGCTGATCTTTCTCTACTTTTTCAGATAGTTAAAGTATATCAGGCATTCTAGATTGGCCTGATGGATCAATAGATCACCTGGAAGAACTTTGGAAGCCATCTGGTTCCACTCCTTCATTTTACAGAGAAGGAAACTGAGACAGACAGAGGTTAAGTGACTTGCCAAAGGTCTTACAACTAATCAGTGTCTGCAGGTTTTGAACCCAATTCTTGGGCTTAAAACCCTTGAAAGTAAGATTGAGCAATTTGCCCTCAAAGAGACAAGCTAAAATGAGTCCAGAAGAGGCCAAGAAGAATAGTGAGGGGCAAAAGAGAGAACATGATAGCTGTGCTCACATGTGAGAAGACCTATTCCAAAAGAGCAGAATTAGTCTTCTTTAGCCTGTCATCAAAGGACAGAACCAGGAGCCATGAGTGGAAGTTACAAGAAGGCAGAATTAGTTTCAGTGTTAGAAAAAACATCCTAACAATTGGTGTTATCCTAAAGTGGAATGGGCTGCCATTGGAGGTCTTCAAGCAAAGACTGGGTGACCCCTTGTTGGGTATAATGTAGAAGGGATCCTTAGTCAAGGCCAGATTAGAATAGATGACCCCTGAGGTCCTTCTGAACCCTGAGACTTGGTGAGAAAGACCTCCAATACCTGCCAGAGACCACTCATATCACTGTTCTTGACACCCGACAGTGGGTGACATGAAGACACCACAGGGACACTAACCATTAGGCATGAGCTCTATCACCAGCTTTGGGTAAGCCATGTTGGTGCAACCCACACTGGTACCACAGTGCTTCTCACATTCTGAAGGCACAACACAGGCAATTTCATCTGTGGAGAGAGCCAGAGAGAATTCTGGTCAGCCAGGGTCTAAGCAGTGAGGAGAGCCACACCCACCAATTTAGCAGCTGGAGAGTGAACTTCTGAGGGTCTGCTTTGGTAGGGGTTGATGCACTTCACCTGGGGCCAGGACATTCTGCCTGGCAGTTCCCA
This sequence comes from Trichosurus vulpecula, assembly GCF_011100635.1. NCBI lineage: Eukaryota > Metazoa > Chordata > Mammalia > Diprotodontia > Phalangeridae > Trichosurus > Trichosurus vulpecula. Next base: position 12,292,143 of record NC_050573.1, read on the forward strand.
CATAGAAGTAATCCCCTTGAGACGTGCCCAATTTGAGAGCTGGGGCTAACAGCTAGGAGGGCATAAAAACCTGTCCCTCTGCTTCCCACTTTTTCACTGAACTCTCCTCAGTTGTCTTGAGTCTTAAAAACATTTTTCAAAATCACATTTTATTGCTGTCTTTGTTATACCCCTTGAACACAGTGACTTATTTTTGTCTTTATATTCCCAGAACCATCACAGCCCCTGGCACAGAGTAGGCACTAAATAAGTGTGCATCATTTGATCACTTACATCACAATCATTTCTGAGGGGTAAAAGAAAACCTTCTGACCCTGCCCCAAGATTGAACAAAGAACAATAAATCCAGTAACATCCAATAAAGTGACTTCATCTGATAATGTATATAATATTCTTTATCTAGACAAGGTTTTTTTCATCTTTTGGAAAGTGTCCTAGATCCCTTAGGCAATCAGATGGAATCTTTAGATCCCCATCTCAATATGCTGTTTTTAAGTACATAAAATAAAACAAAATATATAGGTTTCAGGGACAGCTAGGTGGCGTAGTGAATGCAGTACTGGCCCTGGAATCAGAAGAACTTGAATTCAAAGCCTTCCTCAGATACTTACTAGCAATGTGACCCTGGACAAGTCACATAACCCCTATTGCCAACAAAAACAAAAAAAAATACATTGGATTCAAAAGGAAACTGATCATACAGAAACAATGCAGCCAAAAGAGGTGTTTTGGAAGTTCACAGATCTTCAGGTTAAGAACCTCTGATTTGTAGAATATTTATCTGTACTCAATCAGTCAATCAATATTTGTTAAGTCCCTACTATGTATCAGGCATTATGCAAAGCACTGGGGATACAAAAATAGGCAAAAGACACTCTCTTTCCTAAAGGAGCTTACAATTGCATGGGAGAGGATAACAAGCAAACAAATACATTCAAAGAAAGCTATGTACAAGATAAATACAAAATAATTAACAGAGGGAAGGCATTAGAATTGAGAAGGGAAAAGCCTTTTCTAGAAGGTGGAATGTTAGTTGGAATTTAAAGGAAGCCAGAGAGATCAGTAGTCAGAGCAGAGAATGAAGAGTTTTCCAGGCCTGGGGCATGACCTGAGAAAATATCTGCAGCCAAGAGATGGAGGGTCTTGTTTATGGAACAGAGAGGAGGCCAGTGTCATTGGATCAAAGAGTGCAAGGTGGGGAATAAGGTGTAAGAAGACTGGAAAGGGAGAAAGAGTAAAGCTGTGAAGGGCTCTGAATGCCAAACAGGATTTTGTATTTGCTCCTGAAGACAAGATGAAGCCAGTGGAATTTATTTAGTAGGGAATGACATAGTCAGGCATGAGCTTTCGGAAAATCACTTTAGATGCTGAATGGAGGATGGACTGGAGTAGAGAAAGACTTGAGGAAGCAAACTTCCCAGCAGCTATGGTGATAGTCCAGATGTGAAGTGATGAGGGTCTGCACCAGGGAAGAGGCAGTATCAGAGGAGAGAAGAGGGAGTATTTGGGAGATGTTGAATATGGGTGTGTGTGTGAGAGAGATAGGGAAGGATTCAGGATGCCATCTGGGTTGGGACCTTGGAGTGCTGGGAAGAGGGTGTTGCTCTTGACATTTTCAGGGAAGATAGGGTGGGGAGAATAACGAACTCTGTTTTGGATGTATTGAGTGTAAGATGTCTACTGAACATACAATCTGAGATGTTTGAAAGGCAGTTGGAGATCCAGTTTAGAGACCTAACTATCTTATACCATGATTTTTTCAGTTTTGTTACTCAGCATTCAACTTCCTTTTAGGGATATTTGAATAACCTCTCAAAGTAGGGAGGCATCATGGTAAAACAGAATAAATATGGGATCTGGAGTCAGAGGACATGGGTTCAAATACAACCTCAGCTCTTACTAGTGTGTCCCTAGTTGACTTCACTTAACTTCTGTGTGCCTCAATTTCCTCAAGTGTAAAATAGAGATAATAATAGTACCTATCTCTTAGGGTTGTTGTGAGGCTCAAATGAGATAATATTTTTAAAGTGCTTAGCACAGTGCTTGGTACATAACAGGTACTTAATAAATGTTTATTTCCTTCCTTCCCACTACCTGTCCTCTGAGACCATTCTGCCTCTAGATCTACGATCCTATCTTTTATTCACACGGTAACCATTGTTTCAGGAAGACTTGAGTTCAAATTCAGTGTCAGACACTTCCTAGCTATATGACCCTGGGCAAGTCACTTAACCTCTGATTGCCTGACAAAATGGATCCAGTGGAGAAGGAAATGATCAACCACTCCGGTATTTTTGCCACAAAAATCTCAAATGGGGTCATGAAGGATTGGACCTGACTGAAAAAAATGAAAAACAACAACAGCCATTGTTCTATATTGTTCTCTTGGTTCTGCTGATTTTCTTCTACATCAATTTATGCAAATTGCACTGGATTTTACTAAATTCTTCATATTTTTCATTACTAACAATACATTAATATTCCAGTATATTCATATGCCTCAGTTCTTTCAACCATTCTCCAATCAATGAACACCCAGTTTGTTTCCAGTTCTTTGCTACCACAAAATATATTGTTGTGCTGTCAACCTGCATCTCTGTCATTGACCTTCTTGGGAACTACACTCAGGCATGGGACCGCTGAGTCAAAGTGTATGGAAAGTTTCAGCATTTTTCTTCCATTTATTTCAAACTGCTATCCAGAAGGGTCTGACCAGATCCCACCTCCACCAACAGTTTATGTGTAACTATTTTCCCATGGCCCATCCACTAATGATTATTCCCATTTTCTGTCATCTTTGCCAATTTTCATGGTTTAACATAAAAAGCTAGAGCTATTATAACTTACATTTGTCTTATTTAGAGCACATTTTCAAATGGCCATTCATAGTTTGAAATTCAGGTGGAAATAGAATTGGATTACAGGTGAAAATAGACAATGGTACTATAATACTGGGAAACTTCAATCTTCCCCTCTCATGACTAGGTAAATCTAGCCAAAATTAAATAATAAAGAAGTCAAGGAAGTGAATAAAATTTTACAGAAGCTAGATACAATAACTATCTGGAGAAATTGAATGGGAATAGAAAGGAATATACCTTTTTCTCAGTGCTACAAGGTAGCTTTACAAAGATTGGCCATATATTTATTAGGGCATAAAAATTTCATACTTGAAAGCAGGAAAACAAGTATAAAATGCATCCATTTCAGTTCACAATGCAATAAAAATATATTTAATGAGCAACCACAGAAACATAGAATAAAAACAAATTGGAGACTAAATAACATATTATTAAAGAATGAGTGGGTTAGAGAACACATCATAAAAACAATCAATAATTTCATTAAAGAGAATTACAATAATGAGACAACATATGAAAACCTATGGGATACAGCAAAAGCAATAATCAGAGGAAAATTTTTATCAATAAAATAGAGAATTAACAGACCAATGAATAGGATATGCAATTTTTAAAAACTAGAAAAAGAACAAACTAAAAATCTCCAATTGAACACTAAATTAAGAGTTCTAAACATTAAAGGTGAGATCAATAAAATAGAGTTTAGAAAAGTATTATATAAATAAATAAAAATGGGAGTTGGTTTTATAAAAAAAAAACACAATGGATAAAACCACTGGTTAATATGGTTTTAAAAAGGAGAAGAAAAACAAGTCACTAGTATTAAAAATGAAAAGGGTAAGCATGCCACTAATGAAGATGAAATTAATGCAATTATAAGGAATTATTTTGACAATTATATCCCAAAAAAATTAACAAATTAAGTGAAATGAAAGAATATTTACAAAAATATAAACTGTCTAGATTAGCAAAAGAGGAAATAAAATATCTAAATATTTATTTTAGAAAAAGAAATTGAATAGGCCATAAATGAGCTTCCTAAGAAAAAGGCATCAGGACCAAGCAGATTTACAAGTGAATTCTATCAAACATTCAATAACCAACTAATTCTAATATTAAATAAATTATTTGGAATAATAGGCCAAGAAGGGGTCTTATTTAATGCCTTTTATGAAACAAATATTATATTGATACCTAAAGCAGGAAGAGTAAAAGCAGGCCCCCTGCTGTAAGGCTAACTGCTGCTGCTGTTCTTGGGCCCTGCTACCCTGCCACCCCATTGAAGCAGACCTTTCCTGCCAGGCTGGTAAGCTGCTTCCCTGTTCCTAGGGCAATTCTAAGGCAGTTTTGTACTTGTTTGAAGAGGAATTTGGAAGAACTTCAGAGGGGTCTTTCCTAACTCCACCATCTTGGCACCAGAAGTCCAATAGTACCATATCTTAAACTACGAGTCAATAATTATCAAAATTATCTAGTACTGGCTAAGAAATAAAAAGGTGGATCAGTGGAATAGAGTAGACATACAATCTACAGTGGCGAATGACTACAGTAACCTTTTGTTTGACAAGTATAGGCTTAGGTTTGGGGAATAAGCATTCATTATTTAGTAAAAGTTGTTGGGAAAGCTGGAAAGCAGTCTGGGAGAAATTGGGCATAGACCATTATCATATACCATTTACCAAGATAAGGTCAAAATGGATACATGACCTAGATATAAAGGGAGATATTACAAGAAAATGGGGAAATTACTTATCAGACTTACAGATAGGCAAATAATTTATTAATAAATAAGAGATAGAAAGCAGCATGAGGTGTAAATTGTATAATTTTGATTGCATTAAATTAAAAAGAAGTTGTATGAATAAAACCAGTGTAGCCAAGATCAAAATGAAAGCATAAAATTGTGGAGAAAGTTTTATGGACTGTTTCTCATATGAAGGTCTCATATCTCAAATATATAAAGAGCTTTATCAAATTTATAAGAACGAGTCATTCCTCAACTGATAATGGTCAAAGGATATGAACAAGCAGATTTCCAATGAAGAAATCAAAACAATTTATAGTCATATAAAAATGCTCTAAATCATTATTGATTAGAGAAATGCAAATGAAAACAACCTTGAGATATGATTTTACACCTATCAAATTGGCTAAAATGATAGGAGAAAGTGACAAATATTGAAGGGGATATGGAAAATCAGTGGACTAATTCACTGTGAGCTGGTCTAACCATTTTAGAGAGTAATTTGGAATTATGCCCAAATAGTTATACAGCTGCCCATAACCTTCATCCTAGCAATACCACTATTAGTTCTGTTTACCAAGATTATTAGGGGAAAAGGAAAAGAACCTATATGTCCTAAAATACTTATAGCAGTTCTCTTTGGGGTGGCAAAGAACTTGAAATTTCAGGGATGTCCCTCAATTGGGGAAAGGCTAAATAAGTTTTGGTATATGATCGTGATGGAATACTACTGTGCTACAAAAAAAATGATGAGCTCGATGAAATATTTTATGAAATAATGAAGAGTTAAATGGGCAGAACCAAGAGAATCTGGTGTGTATTAACAGCAATATTGTTTTAAGGACAACTTTTAGCAACTAAGTAATTTTGACTATTATAAACACCCAAATTAGCTACAAAAGACCTATGAAAGAAGATGCTCTATATATCCAGAGAAAGACTTGATAAATAAATGTATGTAGAATATGGATTCACATATGTGTACACACACACACACACACACACACACACACACACACTTCTACAATGCAGGAGAGGGGCAAGAAAAGAAAGTTACATGATAACTTTATTCTATATTTGAAAGGAAAACCAAGCTGCACATAATATATTTGCAGTTTCATGTACAAAAATTAAATAAAACAACAACAACAAAGAAAAGAAAATTAACCCAAATGTCCCATTCCAGAAGGGTTCCAGGTAATCAAAGTTTCATCACAATCTGAAAGTACCATACAGATCTAGATCCAGAACAAGATCAAAAATCAGAAGGGGCCTTAAAGTCCACTTGGTCCAGTCCTTTCATTTCATGGATTAGGAGGCTCAAGCCCAGTGATAAGAGTGACTTGCCAGGTGGTAAGGGACAATTACATGGCTAGTGAATTATAAGCTTAGAACAAAACTCAAGGATCATTGACCCCAGGTTTAGTGCTCTTCTCTTGTGCCATATCCCTTCCAAATTGCAAACTCCCCTGAATATAGTCCACATCCAAAAATCAGATCTTGAAGAGAATACATGATAATAACACTCATTACTGACCACAAGATAGGGTAGATGTGTGGTCAACACACTTGGACCATCACAGTGTTTCCTAGAGTCTGAAGGTGAGCAGATATCAGAGAGGACTTACCTGGGTACAGAATGCGGCTGATCATACCAGGCATCACCATAAGGAAGAGGGTCATCAGCTTCAGATAGCCACACAAGATGCAGCCAGCCTTCACATGGGACAGGTTCTTCCCTGAGAGACATCGCTGCACAATCACCTGCCACGGAAATGATGCCCCAGGGTTCCCTTATGCAAATTTAAAGATACCCCTGCCTACAGAGGGGAATGTGGCCTGATTCTCATTTCAACCAATGCGTGCAAGTTCCACATAGGCAGCCTTCAGCTCAGTGTAAGAAAGAATGCTCTAGCATAGGAGCTGTCCAGCACTCCAGCACTGGAATGGACAGCCCTAGGAAGTGTAGGTAGTGAGTTCCCCACCCCAGGAGAGATGGACAATCACCTATTTATAATCTTGTAGACAGGCATTTGGACTATGTGGCCCCTCAGACAGTGAGGCTGGGTTTTTTTGGTTTTTTGTTTGTTTTGTTGTTGTTCCAGCTGGCCAAATTACAGCATTGAAGCAAATGGGAGAAATGTATCACAGCAGAGAACACATTGGCTCCTCTGTCTGTTATCCTCACTCTCACCTTCAATCTCTCTCCTCTACTGGCTCATTTCTTACTGCCTAAAAAAGTTGATGACACTGCTATCCTGAAAATACTCTCACTTGATCCTTCCATCCTTATTGATGTAGAAGACAATATCATCCTCCCAGTCCCCCAGGCTCACACCCTAGGAGTTATCCTGGACTCCTCACTTTCTCTCACTTTCTATATCCAAGTTGGTACCAAGAATTGTGGATTTCACCTCTGCAGCACCCCTCCAATATGTCCCCTTCTCTCCCTTCACACTTCTCCATTCCTGATGCAGGCCTCCATCACCTCATGCCTGGACTATTGCAATAGCTGCTGAGGAGAGGGGGTGTCTGCTGCCTCAAGTCTCTCCCAACTCCAATCCATCCTCCATTCAGCCACTAATGTGATTTTTCTAAAGCTCAGGCTTGATCTTGTCACACATAAACACACACACACACAAACACACACACACAGTATCTCTCTCTCTCTCTCTCTCTCTCTCTCTCTCTCTCTCTCTCTCTCTCTCTCCCTCCCTCCCTCCCTCCTCTCTCTCTCTCTCTCTCTCTCTCTCTCTCTCTCTCTCTCTCTCTCTCTAAACTCCAGTGGCTTCCTCTGGCCTCCAGGAGCTAATACAAAATGCTGTTTGGCATTCAAAACCCTTCATAACTTTGTCCTCTCCTCCCTTTCCTGTCTTCTTACATCTCACTCCACAGCATGTACCCTTTTATCCACTTACATTGCCCTCCTGGCTATTCCGCAAACAAGACCCTCCATCTCTCAGCTCCAGGCATTCTCTCTGTCTGTCCCCCATTGTCTGGAATGCTCTATCTCCCCCTCTCTGATGATTAACCTCCCTAGATCTCCTTAAGTACCAACTAAAATCCCACCTTCTAAGACAGCCTTTCTCAACTCCTCTTAATTTCAGTGCCTTCAAGCTGTTATTTCCTATTTATCCTGTATATACCTCGCTTTTAATATAGTTGTTTGTATGTTATCTCCCCACACTACATGGTGAGCTCCTTGGGGATGGGAAATTTTTGCCTCTTTTTGTATGCCAAAAGCTTAGCATAGTGCCTGGCACATAGTAGGTGCACAATAAATGCTTGTTGGCTAACTGGTTCTGTAGTCACAGAGTCTGGGTTCGAATCCCATCTCTGACATTTGCTCCATGTGTGACCTCGAGCAAATCATTTAAATATCTCTGGGCCTCAGCTTTCTCATCTGTAAAATGAAGGCATTGGACTCTATAACCAGTGTGATCCTGTGAATTTAGCTCCTGATGGGTAGACACAACAAAGGGCAGAATGGGTCAACTGATGGGGGAGGAAAATTACTTCGCTTTTCAAGACCTTTTGTGCATAAAAAATCCTGGATTCAAGTTAGGGAAGAGAAATTTAGGAAGCAATTTTTGGGAACACAAAGGGTGTTGGTTGAAAATGTCATTGAGATGAATTAATGTATAATTAATACATGCTGGCTCATTGAGGCAAGCTGGGGATGCTTAATCTCTTGAGGGCAATGTCCTCAAAGGCAGCCATGAAATCATCACAGACCCACCCTTTTGTCTCTAATCAGAGAGAGGATGCCATTATCTCTATTGAATAGAGAAAATCTAAGTGGTCCTTAGCCCTCTTTTCTCTTATGGACATCTCACCTGGTCTGTACACCAGTACCAAAGAGAAACAAGGTTCATTCCAATGATGATTCCCGGCCATGGCAATTCACCAGTGATGGGATCCTGGAAGAGGTGGAAGGAGTCTGCTTTGGGCATGTAGCATTCTGGGCTCAGAGTTACGTTGTTGTCTGTGATGACAGATGGGATGGCTTTCATATACTTCTTAGTGAAGGCCTCATACCCTCCTACTTCTGCAAAAGCTAAAAAACATCAGAAAAAAACTTAACTCTGAATATCCAATGGGAGGCAAGAGGTAACATCAGGTGAACCTGTCCTCACACCATGATAAACATGTCCACGTACATGAATGTCATCAACATCCATAGTGTCCTAAACCTATTGTTCTTCCCACCCCTCTCCTAAAAGCCTTTTCTGATCCCTTCTTTCATTCTCTTTCCAGTCTCAATTTATTTCATGTCATGCTCACTTGTGGATTCATTATTTTCCTCCAGGAGAATGTAAGGTCCTTGAAGGCTGGGATGGTTTCTTTTCTGTTTTTGTTTCCTAGTGCCTAGTACGGTGCCCAACATGGTATTACAATCATCTTTCCCCATGACCTTCCTCTAATTTCTTCTTTTCAAGTAGAGGTCACCCCAGACTCTCAAAGGGGAAAATAGCCAAGTGCAAAGTCAGGAAGGTTCTGCTCTGCTGGGAAGTTTGAGTGCTGGCTCAATGATGGATGATGTGTCTTTGTCATCTGAGGAATCAGACTGAATTCAGAGAGAGAAGCTTGTCTCTAGTTCTTCTGCCAGGTGATCCTTTTTGTCTGTTTTGTTGGTTTTTTGCTCTCTTATTTTGTTTTGTTATTTGCTATAGCAATGCCTATAAATTGTCTCCTGAAGCATGGAGGAGTTGTGATCTATATCACTGTGGGGAGAGGGGGGAAAGTGGACTTTGCCAATGAAATTACACATCTATGAAGCACTGGTTTGTTGCCAGCAATGTATTCCTGTTTGTTTTTTAGTTAATTAGCACCCCTCATTACACTGTCTCAGTGCTTAGCACAATTCCAGGCATGTAGTAGGTGCTTAATAAATTATTATTGACTGACTGATTGATATAGGTACAAGAAGAAAATTTTGTCATAAGTCAGTGACCTGCTAGGGGTGTGTTAACACAAAACTACTTCCTTAGGACCACCAAGCCCCAACATTACACCAAGCACTATGAAATCCCATGATAGGGTCCCTACTCACCCAGAAAGCACAGATAATTGGACAAGTTTTCCCTAAATTATTGTCTAAATTCTCTGACCCTGGGCAGGGCATATGTAACTCATAATTAGACTTTCATGGGGGTACTACCATTACCAATGAAGATAGCAACCACTTCACACTGTAATAGAAATCTAATTCCTCAGGGTCTGGTCAGCTTAATTTTTGTCTTCGAATTTCCAGTGTCAAGCACATAGTAAGTATCCATTCTTTCACTGGACTCACATTTGAAGGTTTTCCATCTCAGTGGCACTAGAAAGAATGTGTGTTTCTCTGGAAGAGCCTTTAGGGACACAGGGCCACTTCCATGTAATAACAAATCTTCAGAGGAGGAAACTCACATGCCAGGGAAACAAACATTGGGTTCTCCAGTGCTGCAGAAGCAGAGTCCTATTTCTGCATCACATAGCCAACAAAATGCAGAACTAGATGTTTTCTCTGATTCTCACAAACAGTAACTCTCCAAAACAGGAATTATGTGCAAAAGATAAAATAATTTCATTTGTTTCCACTGTCTAGGACACCAAGAACCCATAAAAAGGAAAGAAAGTCAATGAACTAACAAGAGAGAAGGCTAACATCTATGGCCCTCCCATGCTCACCCAGTACTCCTTCCCTCATTATCCACCAGGCAGTAAAACTGCACAAGCCCACTCACAAACTTGCAACAGAATTCAATTCCACACTCTTCCACCCTCCTCCATGATGCCAAGGAGAGCCATGCTGAAGAAATTTGATCAGGTTGTGATAGCAGCAAGGGGGATCAGGGCAGCATCAATACAGAGCTTCACAAGAGAATAGGGCAGGACATGTTCTGTGTTTGGGGTGTATAGGGATGACTGGCACTCCACTGAACTGGAGAGAAAGGGCAAAACATACAGTAGAGGCAAAATCTATCTTCCCAGAAGTCATTTATGGTAAATATTAGTGAACTATGAATTAACCTGTGTGGGAAGAAACTGATACAGCTTTGAGGGTCAGCCCCCAGAGAAACTGCCATCAAAGGGAAGGGAGTCAAAAAGTGAGCAATGGGGTGGTTGGGGGGGAAATGAAATAACTTATGACCTCAGGAAGAATACTCAAGTTCTCAAGACCTCGAATAGAAGCAGATTTACCAACAAGGAATATTAACAGCAGAAGGAGAAATGGTCTCCAAATCCCTGAAAGAAGTTCAGGTATTTATGAATACATATGTAAGATAAAGGAAAATTAATCAGTCAGAAAATTAGTTAGTTAGAGGACCCCATGGATTCCAAAGAAAGCATAGAACCACAGCAGGATGTTCCTGGATGGTTTAAAAGAGAAATTGTCAAAGAAGAAATGTCCTTCAGGTGCTATTGTCTTTCTACATCGTACTGCAAAAGCAGTCAAGGCTCACTGGCTAAATGTATTTGGTAAACTCAGTGAAACAAAACCAGGTGGGAATCGATATAATAACCAGCAATAAATGGAACCCATCTGCTGGTTCCTCTATCTAATCACTGCCCTGAAATTGATGGATAGGCATCCCTCCCCTAGGTGGAGCCACTCTGCTGGATGCCTCCAATCCAGGACTCTTATAAGATCACCTGCCATGCTCAGGGTGGTTTCTGTTTCTATTCCAGCCAGATGGTGGTTGCACCTACAAAAAGGAGGGCAGTCCTCCTTATTATGGTGTGCAACTGGTGGTGCTGACCATTCTCTCTTTACTAAGGCAGAGGAGTGTCTGATAAACGGTAGGATAATTTCCTCCAAAATGTAATAAATAAAAATGTTATGGCTTCTGAATGGTGCTGCAGTGCCACATGTTAAAATATGGTGCTGTCTACTGCAATCTGCAGCCTGAGAAAGGAGATCCTTTTTTGGAATGCCTGAGTAGTTCTTTACTGCCCTCTCTGGTTCAAAAGGGAAAATATAAACTTTCTGTCTTCTTTTGCTGTGAACTGGGCTTTGCTGTGAGAAGACATGGAGCTGACCGAATGAAGCCAAATCTACTGCTATTTAAAGATCTGAAGAGTTTAGAAGCTCTCAGGCTTAAGTAGGTAATACTTTTTTCTCAGAGCCCTGGTAAGGGCAGCTGTGAGTGAAAAGAGCTTATTATTGCTCCATCATCTTTGGAGCAAAGATGAACACTTGCCCAGCAAGAGGGTAGTGAGAACAAGAAGGGGAAGCTAGCAGACACGTTATGGTGTATATTGTCCCTGAAGGAATTGAGGACATCAAGAGCTACAGTCCAGAGTTGTCATTTGTCCCAGGCACATGGCTCTCTCACTCATGGATATGCTCTTTCTTTCAGTGTGTACCCATTCTTCCACATGGAGACTGTTAATCATTGGCAAGACAGTATGACGCAGGTTCATGAGGGGGTGTTTGGTTATTTGTGATTTGCCTTATCTTAATTAAAATTTATGATTATTTCTTCTTTGCCTTCTATCGAGCAATTATTAAAATTATTACTGTATTGGCCTTTTGAGTAACCATTCTATGTTTAAAAATTTTAATGGCATCTTAGTAAGTAATTTTGTATAAATGAGAAGTGTGCCAGATGGTGTTCAGGAGCTATATTGCATATAGAAGGAGTGTATGCACACACACACACACACACACACACACACACACACACACACACACCCCAGTGTTATTCTTGAAATGGAGATAGGGAGGGGGGAGAGTCAGATGGAGACAGAGAGAAGCTGGCCACACTTCTAGAGACCTTACCCTGACCTGCTGAAGTTAATGTAGGTGGGGGGGGGGAGGGATAAGCAATCCAGTAAGGGGACAAGAGAAAGCCCGGGAGATGTGGGAGTTGAGACTGCACATGGGCTACAGCCTAATTATACATATGGAGCTAAAAGAAACTTCTGAGGTCATCTAGTCCAATCCCCTCCATTTACAGAAAATGACATTGAGGGAAAGAGAGTGGAAGTGACTGTGCCAGGATCACAGAGTTAAATGCCAAAGCTGGGATTTGAATCTAAGTCCAGTGCCCTCTCTTTTAGACCACACTGCTCCCTCTGATAAAGTGGACTCTTCCTCTCCTCCCTAGAGTCCTTTACTGCTAAAAGCATAGATTTTCAGAGAGCAAGAATAGAAACCCCAAGTGGGAAAGGGACCCATATATACAAAAATAATTGTAGCAGCTCTTTTTGTGGCGCCAAAGAATTGGAAGTCAAGGGGATGCCTATTATGGAGGAATGGCTGAACAAGTTGTGGTATATGAATGTAATGGAATACTATTGTGCCATAAGAAATGAGGAGCAGACAGACTTCATTATAACCTGGAATGACTTATATGATCTGATGCTGAGTGAGGGGAGCAGAACCAGGAGAACATTATACATGATTATAGACACACTGTGTCTGTAAGGACTAACTTTGATAGACTTGACTCCTCTCATCAATTTAAGGTTCAAAGACAGTTCCAAAAGACTCATGATGGAAAAGGCTATGCATATCCAGAGAAAAAATTTTGGAGTCTGAATGCAGATCGAGGCAAACTTTTGCTCTCTCTTTTTTTCTTTCTTTTTTTGGTTTTGTATCTCCTTTCTCATGATTCATTCCATTGGTTATAATTCTTCCTTACAACTGGACTATTAAGTAAATAAGTTCGTTGTGAAGGTATATGTAGAACCTACATTGGATTACATGCCGTCTTTGTGGGAGTGAGGGGGAAGAGAGGGAGAGAGAGAAAATTTGGAACCCCAAAACATGTGGAACTGAGTGTTATAAACTAAAAATAAAAAATAAATATGTCATTAAAAAAAAAATAGAAACCCCAGAGGAGATGGACAGACAGACAGAATCAGGAACAGGCTCCCTGGCTCCTGGGTCTCATCCAACACTCTCATGACTCAGGTCCACACTCTATCCCCCAGGGAGTCTCTGGCCTGGTCTGGCTGTACTTACCATAGCCAGTAAGGATGAAAGAGCCAACCAGCATAATGACTGTCTGCAGGGTGTCAGTGTAAATCACAGAGGCCAAGCCACCTGTGGAGGATGAGGAGAGAAGTGAGGACATTTGGATTCCAGGGGAAAGAACACAATGCAGTAACATAGAAACCTTTGTTGCTTTAACGTTGTAATTCCCTCCTCTCATCTCCCTGCACTCCTGGATTTCTACCATGGCTTGGGCTCACCCACCTTGGAGAGTCCTTTAGTCCTGTGTCCCCCTGTGTCTCCTGTCTGATCTCCCCAGGCCCTTACCCAATACTCTGCCATAATTGCCAGGAATCATGTATGATCTGGTATAGTAGATGTAGCAGTGACCATGGAGGCACTGCTGGGTTCAGATCCTGCCTCTGGCCCTTACTAGCTTTGTGGCTGTGTTGGTAAGCAAAATGGGCTCTTAGCACTTAGTTCAACCAAGTGCCCTTGAAGAGTTTGGCCTTTGTTTCCTTGATTAGATTTGGGTGTCCTTGGTGCCTCCTTGCCTCAGGGGAGGGTCTAGTTTACACACGAGTTTGAGTGACATGTCTGGGACAGCAGAGGCTTTTAGACCACATGGGTTTAAATCGCCTCTTTGTGAAGATTCTAGGTCATGTGGGTGAGTCGTATGTGTGACTCATTCCTGACCCTGAAAAAGAGATAAAACCAAGGGTTGGCTTTCTATTTTTTGGAGCTCTTACTCACAGCAGTGGTGGTGCGAGTGACTTTGGGCCAGCCCTCCTTATGAGCTCCAGGGCTGAACCTAGATTTGTAACTATGAATCTGTATTTGGTCTGTCTGTTGATGTTTGTAATTTGTTTAGGGCTCTCACTCTTAGTGGTGTGTGGAGACTCCGGGCAGCTGTAGCTAATAAGCCCTCCAGCTTGTAAATCCAGTTGTTGGGACATTGTTAAACTCTGGTAACTACGTATTGGGATTTGAGTCAGACGAAGTCTGTCTGTCCATGTATGTACTTTGTTTGTATTTTGCTCTGAAGGTCAGGGTGCTGGGTTTTTTTTCCCTTGAACTAAGTGAATGATATTTGTATGCTGAATTAAAGTAAGCTTGTCAACCCCTTAACGTTGCTTTCCTTACTAAAGCAGATCAAAAGAACCTGTGCTTTTGCAGCATGCTGGTAGCATTCTTGCTTCTGGGCTTATGTTGGTCTTTCACCCCCCACAACAGCTGCTAGCCAGATTGTTGAAACAAATGGTGTAGTCGGCAGGATCTGCCTTTAATAAGAAAGCATGGTGTTTTGGGGTACTGGGTTGGTTGAATGTTTCCCAGTTTTTGTATTGCTCTTTGTACTTGGGGTGGCTATGGTTCTGTGGAGCCTCAGGAGCAACAAAATCCTGAAGGAAAATAGGCTGATGGAAGTGCTGGGAGTGGTTTCCCTGGGGCCCAGAGCAGGGGCCCAGGGAGATAATCCCTTCTTCCAAGGGATTAAGTTGATAAGCCTGGCCCCGGGGGACTGTGCTGCAGATTTGGCTGGAGGGGCTGGTGAGGAGAAAGAAGAAGGGGAGGGCGACTGCTGAAATATTGATCCAGACAGAGCAAAAGACTGCCTGCATGTGAACTTTGGAAAGCTGAAAGCACTGAGTTGCCTTGGAGCTGACTTTGGTGAGAGGATCGAAATGGTGGAGAATCACCTACATTCCAGCAGAAGCCAGGTGAGGCCAGCTGGAGTTGGAACCCAGGAGCTTGGAGTTCAGCCCTGGGGCAAGATGAAAACTTTGCAGCAAGATGCTGAGTGTGCTTTTTGCCTGCCTTCCCCAGCCAGAGCAGAGAACTTTGAGGTGAGCAAAAAGGTGGAGAATCACCTACATTGCAATGTAGATTCTGGCAGAAAGCAGGGGAGGCCAGCTGAAGCCAGACAACCAGGAATTCAGGGGCTTGGAATTCAGCCCTGGGGCAAGATGGAAACTTTGCAGCAAGGCACTGAGTCTGCCTTTTTGGTCCCTTCAGCTTGGGCTGCTTGGGATCCAGGAGGGAGGCATGGATTTGTTTTTGCTGGGTGGGGGAAGTGCCTTGGACCCCCAGGGACCCCACCGTGTTAGCTTTATTGCCCAGCGGACCCTCAGGACTTGGAACCTGGGACGGGAACATAATGGGGAGAACACACCCTAAAAGAATTTTGTTTGGACTCTTTCTTTGAAATTGGGACTTTGGATGCCACGTGGAAGCCTGCAACAGCAATTTGGGGAGAAGAAGACATCCCCAAGAACAGCACTATTTGTTTGTTTGTTTGCTTTAGGACTTTACTAACTAAAGCATGCCCATGCCTCAGGGTACTAGGAAAAAGCCTGCAATGGCAGGGTGATGCTCAAGAAGTACTTTATGAGCTAAAGAGATTAATTTGCTTTGACCTAGGGGTGGACATTTGAATTGTAAACAAGTATTTTGGGAATGATTGATTGAAAAGATTAACTTGCTGGGACCTAGGGGTGGGTCATGTTTGTATTGTAAACAAATATTTGGGAATGTCTCTGAATGATATGTTTTGCTTTGTTGTGAATGATATGTTTTAGTTTCCTGCATAACTGGATCACAGTATATGTTCCAGGATCTGTGGCTGATTAAATTATGTATCCTGGAACAAGTGGTGGAGTGTGTTAGTAAGCAAAATGGGCTCTTAACACTTAGTTCGACCAAGTGCCCTTGAAGAGTTTGGCTTTTGTTTCCTTTGAGTAATTCAGTGTATTTCATTGAGTCTTACTAGGTGCTAAACCCCAGGCCCAAACCCTTATTAGGTGTAAAACCTATGTGGGTGTAGATTGGTAACTAAGGTGGAGACCAAGGTGGAGCTAACTAAGGGGAGGTGCTAACTCCAGAGCCAATCATAGGAGCCTAAGTTCTGGTCATTCAGATGACGTTTGATGATGTCTGAAATGCTTTAAGAAGAGAAGACAGAGCCATTTGCGCAGGGCTCTCACTCGAGGTGGTGCTGATGCAGAGACTCTGGGCAGCTGTAGCTAAGAGCCCTCCGGCTTGTAACCTGGATGCTGAGACTTTGTTAAACTCTGGTAACTATGTATTGGGATTTGAATCAGACAGGGTCTGTCTGTCCATGTTTGTAATTTGTTTGTATTTGTTCTGAAGTTCAGGGTGCTGGATTTTTCCCCTGAGCTAAGTTAGTGATATTTGTATGCTGAATTAAAGTAAGTTTGTCAACGCCTTAATGTTCCTTTCTTTACTAAAGCAGATCAAAAGAACCTGTGCTTTTGCAGAGTGCTGGCAGCATTCTTGTTGTTGGGCTTATGTTGGTCTTTCACCCCCACAACAGCTGCTAGCCGGATTGTTGAAACAGTGGCCCAGGACAAGTCACTTAAAATCTAAGGCTCTCAGTTTCCTCATCTATAAAAATGAAGATCATAATAACAGTATTATACATGGATATGCATTAGGGGCTGAGGACCTGGGTTGAAGTCTCTGCTCTGTCAAATCAATCAAGCAATTCATCAATAGGTAATTGCTGAGCACCTACTGTGTGCCAGGGACATTCACCTATTCAGGCCTTACTTACTCCCTTGTAACCCTGCTTCTGTGCCAGAAAAATTCTCTCTGCACTCCCTCTCTGATCAGCCACTTGATTCCTCCCACCATGTGGGCCAGGGGGGCAGAAGCAGCTGCCACTGGAGCTCTGGAAGCAGCCACTGGAACTTCCTGCTGCTGCTGCCATGCCACCTCCACCACCCCCAGGGCTGGGACCAGACTGCGCACTTCTCTCCCCCACATCCAGCAATTTTCCCACTGACCTGCTAAATTGTCTTTGGTGTTTGTGGGTTGAGAAGTCTGGTAACTGCTACAGCTCAGTGATTCATTGCCCTAAGGCCTGCTCTGCCTGATCTATTCCCAGTGTGGTTCTTCCTGGCATGGTCCACCCAATCCCATTATTTTACAGAGGAAGAAACTGAGGTTCACAAAAGGGCATTGACCCACCTAAAACCATCCAAGTAGAGAAGCTGGGAATTTGAACTAAGCCCCCTAAATCCAGCTATGCACTCTTTGCATGATAATGCATTGCCTGGACTGATTGGGTTGATGTGACCAGTTGGGATGATCCTGGCATTCAGTGTGTGTGCAAATGTGTGTGTACATGTGCAGATGTGTATGTTCACATGTGTGTGTTCACATGTCTGTGTGTGTGTGTGTGTGTGTGTGTGTGTGTGAGATGCTTCTGGATCATCTTCAGTGGTCATTCACTTGCTGTCTTGGACTGTACACAACTGACCCTTCCCAGAATTCCTCTAAATTCTTGACCCCTGCTGTTTGGCCCTCCTCTTCAACCCACAGGTGCCCAAGTCCCAACAACTAGGTTCTCCAGCTGCATTTTGGGGGGGTTGGGCGGTGCCCAAGTCACAGATGGGGAATGAATGGATACTGTGTCCTTGTAGTATACACCCATAGAACTGTGACTCAATGATCCCAGAAGTCCCTGCCTGCTCTACAACCTTTGTTTTACAGGTGAAAAAGCTCAAGCTTGGAGAAGTATTGTGACTTGTCCAACATCTCACAAAAGCAGAACCAGCATTCGAACCCAGGCCTCCTGCTACCTTCCTTTGTGCCACACTCCTTCCTCCTTATCTTAGTAACAGAAGCTCAGAATCTCAGAACTGCAACATACCTCAGTGGCCATTGAGTCTGGCCCGTGCCTCCAAAGAATACCTACAATAATATCCCTGACACGTGTTATGCAATCTCTGCTTGAAGGTCTCCAGTGATGGAGAGCTCACTCCCTCTGGAGGCAATCTGTCCTACCTTGGGGGCAGCTCTCACAGTCACAAAGTCCTCTCATCCATTCAGCCCAAATTTGCCTCTTCACAATGTCCACTCATTGCTTTTGGTTCTGCCTTGTGGGGCAAAGCAAAACAAACTGATCTAATACCTCTGCTCCATGACACCCTTTCAAATGCTTGAAGTTAGGGATCATGGCCCCCTAAGTCTTCTCTCCTCCAGTCTACACACCCCAAGTTTATTCAGTCAGGCTTTATGGTAGGCACTGAGCTGAGGAGTTCAAAGGCCTAGAGGGCAGTGAGTCAGATACAGAGCCCCAAGCAGAGGCTGAAAGACTCACCTGCAACCGTGAAGATCCCCGTGATGACCAATAGGATGAAGATGGCTACGTAAATATCCAACCCAAGGGCCACATTGATGAATATGGCTCCTGAGAACATGTCCGTCTGAGAATGAGAGAAGATGTCAGGATCAAGGAGAAGGGAGGCTCATGGCTGCTGAATGGGTAATGATGATGGGAGACAGAAAATCCCCCAGGGAAGATACAGACTTCATAATAACCTGGAAAGAACTACACGATATGATGCTGAGTGAGCAGAGCAGAACCAGGAGAACATTATACACAACCACAGACACATTGATTCTGGGATTTAATAGACTTGGCTCTTCTCAGCAATACAAGGCTCAAAGACAGCTCCAAAGGACCCATGATTGAAAGAGCTATCTATATGCAGAGAAAGAATAATGGAGTCTGGATGCGGATTGGGGCAAATTATCTGCTCTCCCTTTTTTTTCTATATCTTTTTGGGGGGTTTTGTTTCTTCTTTCTCATTATTCACTCCATTGATCATGGTTCTTTTTTATGACTTGACTATTGTGTAAATACATTTAATGCAAAGGTATTTTTAGAACATATAACAGATTCCATGCTGTCTTGGGGGGAAGGGGAGAGGAGGGAGGGGAAGAAAATTTGGAACTCAAAAACCTGTGGAACTGAGTGTTGTAAACTAAAAATAAAAAAATCTTCAAAAAAAAAAAAAGAAAAGAAAATCCCCCAGGTTGGAGACCTGGACTCTGAGTCAGAATCTGGGTCCTGTTCTGGTTATGCCACTGTAATTACTATGAAACCTTGAAAAAGTCTCCTTACCTCTCTGGGCCACACTTACCTCATCTGTCCAAAGACAGGGATAGACCAAGGTGATGGAGAAGCACTGTGGCATTCTATTGGAAAATGTATTTGATTTGGAATCATAAGATTTGACCTTGAACCCTGGCTCTCTGACTTACTGCCTGGGTGGTCTTGGCCATTGACTTCTTCTCTCTGGGTCTCCATATTTTTCTCTGTAAAATGGGAGTGGTGGGGGTCAGACTAAGATGACCAGAAAGATATGGAGTCCAGAGGACTACACTGAATTGGGAATCCCAAGACTTGAGTTCAAACCCTGGCTCTGTGACTTACTGATTCTAGGATCTTCCTGTCACTGGGATTCAACTTTCTCATGTGTAACATAAGGAATTCAGACTTGGGGCAGCTAGGTGGTGCAGTGAGTAGAACACTGGCCCTGGAGTCAGGAGAACCTGAGTTCAAATCCGGCCTCAGGCACTTGACACATGTACTAGCTGTGTGACCTTGGGCAAGTCACTTAACCCCAATTGCCCTGCCAAAAAACAAACAAAAAAAAAAAGACTAAGAGGAATTCAGACTCAGATAATGGAGAAGTAGAGGGAAAGGCCCTGAGTTGGGAAGAGGAAGGCCTCCATTTAAAGCTCAGCTCTGTCTATTATTTGGTCTGTGACCTTGGGCAAGTCTCTTTCCCTCTAGAATCCTGAGGTTATTCATTTCTGAAGTTAAGGAGCTGGAAGTTATGACACCTCCAGCTCTCATTTTCCATGAATGCTTCAACACTTGCAGAATGTGTGATTTTGTCTGTGGGTGGTCTCTCCACCATTCCAGAAGGCAGCCCATCTGTGCCTCAGTAGACAATCTTTGGTTGCTTTGACCAAAATAAAAATTCAATTCTTGTGCAGTATACTTAGACTCATAGGTCACCTCCCTGATGTAATGGGATGTCAGCAGGAGGACTGATAGAGACCTTGAATGGACTGGAAGGGACCCCAGAGGTTCCCCAGTCCAAAGCCCTTGTTTCCCAGAGGAGGAAAGGGAATCCCTGAGAAGTTGAGTGATTTGTTCAAAGTCACACAGCTAAGAAAGCTCAAAGATGTGCCATCCAACTCTACATCTAGCATTCTTTCCCTGACATCGTAGGGGCCATGAGACCTGGGAATTTTTGTTGTTCAGTCATTTCCAATTGTGTCCAACTCTTCATGATCCCATTTGGGGTTTTCTTGGCAAAGACACGGAGAAGTTTGCCATTTCATTCTGTACCTCACTTTACTGATGAGGAAACTGAAGCAAACAGGGTAAGTGACTTGCCCAGGGTCACACAGCTAGTAGGTGTCTCAGGCCAAACTTGAACTCAAGAAGATGAGTGTTCCTTACTCCAGGGCCCTGCTCTATGCACCATGGCACCATCTGACTGCCCCAGACCTATGAATGCTCTGGTCTAAGGCACTTATGGCTGCCTTCCTCCTGAACTTCCCACACAAGAGATAAATGTGCAGGTAATTAGAGGGTCCAGTCTCTCCCTAGAGACCCCGCATATGGAGCTCTGAGGTGGTAAGAGGCAGGGTAGCATGGTGGAGAGAGCCAGGTAGCCCTGGGTTCCAGTCCTGTCCCTGTCCCACAGAGGCTCTGTGGGACCATTTCATTTCTTAGTGCTTACATGCAATTCTCAAGGACTCTAAGTCACAGATGAGGTGAACTAGCAGAAGGAGTCTCCATACTGGAAGTTCCCTCAAAGGTATAGGCTCCATTCTCCCCTCTCCCCACCACAAAAAGAAAGTGATATGAAATGTACAAGTAGACATTATTTGAGAACACCCTGAAGTTCTTGTCAATAACAACACATCTCTTGAGGAAGGTGGGAGCCATGGCCATGGCTTGGGCTCTTGACACACCCTGCTATTTCCTGGCTTCTGGCCAAGTCCTGATTAGAAGCTCATTATTTCTACCCCCACCCACTTTTTGCTGCCCTTTGAAATGCCTGCTAACACCTAGAGCATTTGTAAAAATTCTCTCTGTCCTAACATTTCTACTTTTGTTTCCCAATTCTGCATGTCTGAGCAGAAAGAAAAAGAAATCTCAGAGAACATCAGGTGCAGCTCAATATTTAACAGAAGAGGAAACTGAGTCAGAGAGAGATGAAGTGACTTGGCCAAGGTCACACAACCAGTAAGTGACAGGTTCAGGATTTCAGGATTTAAGTCTTCATGCTCTGGTACAGTGTCTTCACCATACAATGTACCCTTCCAAATAAACCTTTTATTCTGCTTACCCTGTGTGACCTTGGATGAGTTCTCAGTCTAGACCTTTCCCCTTAGCTGTAAAAGGGCAAGACCCAGTGGACTCTTAGGTCCTTGCCAGTTCTAGGATGATACTGTGAAAAGGTGAGAGTCACATTGGAATTTGTGACTTAATTAGTCAACCCAATGAGGATCTCTTATCACCCAAAGCAGAAAAAAGTGAACAAAAGGTCATGTCTTTGAAATTAATAGCTATTAAAACCTGTTACCACAAGCTGATGCAAGGGTGAACTTCCATAATGTTGGTTGTCACTCCAACATTATCAGTGGGGAGCTGCCATTCAAGGCCTCCCACAATCTGACCTCACCTGCCTGTCCATTCTAATTACAACATCCTCTTCCCATTAACCCTCAGCCCCAGGAAAGCCAAGCACCTCCCCACCCCTATCTCACTCCCACCACCACACCTCTCCTCATACTGTTTAGCCCCAAACTGGAAGGGACTTCAGAGGACCATCTTGTCCTTTGTGCAGAGAGGCACAAAATGGAGGTGGGGGAAACATATGTCTCCTTTGCCCTCCCCTCTCTCCCTACTCAAATCCTATGCTACAGAACATTTCAAGTCTCACCTCTGTCCAGAATTCCAGAGAGCAAGAATTCATGGGACCTCAGCAGCCACAGAGTTCAAACCACAAAACACGGGTTCTTAACCTGGGGTCCATGAATGATAGATAGATAGATAGATAGATAGATAGATAGATAGATAGACAGGTAGACAGATAGAGAGCTGGATAGATAGATAGACAGTCAGATAGATAGACAGGTAGATAGAGATGGATAGATAGGTAGATAGACAGACAGAGAGATAGATACATAGAGGGATGGATAGATAGAGGGATGGATAGGTAGGTAGATACAGAGATGGAGAGATAGGTGAGAGAGATGATTCAGTTTCAATATGATCAGTTTCCTTTGTAACCATATGTGTCTTATGTCATCCATTTGAAAGCTGTCTGAGAAGGAGTCCCAAGGCTTCACCAGACTGGCCACCCAAGGGGGCCACAGCACCAAGAAAGTTAAAAGCCCTGCCATACCTGAATGCAAATCCCCATCTCAGTGGACCCTCCAAGTACTCCTCTAGGCTCTGCGTAATACACCCCATTCCCCTTTGGGACAGCTCTAACCACTAAGCAGTTATTCCCTCTATCACCCCAGCATCTGCCTCTCTGGAACTTCCTACCATTTTTCCTGCTTCTACCCACCAGGCAAAACTGAACAAGGCTAATGCTTCTTCCATCTGTGAAATAGGCATACTCATTATCTCCTCCAATTCAATGTACGTTGTCAAGGGCAAGAAATACTCCATTTTTGTCTCTGTGGCCCTAGTGCCTTCCACATACCCCAGATACAGCTGACTGGGGCAGAACTGACAGGGGCTATTGTTTCCGTATGGGGGCCCTTGCTGCCTTCTCTTTTTTTAACATTTTTATAACATTTAAAAAATTTTTTATTCGTATTGAACTTAAATGCAGAAAGAGAAAAAAGAAAATCTCTATGTACACAGCACAGCATAGAAGATTTAATATAAAAGTGTGGATTTCCATTTCAGAGTGTTTACTTTAAAAGAAAACTATGTAATAAATACAACACATGGGGCAGCTAGGTGGTGCAACGAGTACAGCACCAGCCCTGGAATCAAGAGGACCTGAGTTCAAATCCGGCCTCAGACACTTGACACACTTACTAGCTGTGTGACCTTGGGCAAGTCACTTAACTCCAATTGCCCTGCCTTCCCCCCTCAAATAAAAAAATAAATAAACACAATACATTATTTTCAAAGCTACCCAGATTTCTATGCTCCCTTCTAAATTTTCTTTTGTTCTTTGCTGGGCACTTCTCATTTTTTTCTTCCTTACTCCCCACCATATGCTAGAGAAGAATACAATTAAACACAAATATATGTGTATGTATACACACTTATATGCAAAACTATACTAAATATCTTTCTGTTAATCAGTTCTTTCTCTGGAGGTGGATAGCTTCTTCCTTTGAGGTCCTTTGTTTTTTGTTTGAGTATTTATGATACTCAAGAGGAATTAGTCATTCAAAGTTGTTCTTTGAACAATATTACTGTTACTGTATACAACATTCTCTTGGCTCCATTTTACTCTTCATTACTTCATGTAAGTCTTTCAATGTCTTTTCTAAAATCAAGCAGCTCAGTTTAGCACAGCAGTGTTACATCACATTCATATACCACAACTTGTGGAGTTTTTTAAGATCTTGCCTTCTCACCCTGTGATGTTTCATTACTGTTTTGTAAAGCTAGAAGATTTAGATAGACGGCCCTTAAGTTCTGACTAGCTGTGTGACATAGAGGAAGTCATTTGG
This sequence comes from Trichosurus vulpecula, assembly GCF_011100635.1. Lineage (NCBI taxonomy): Eukaryota > Metazoa > Chordata > Mammalia > Diprotodontia > Phalangeridae > Trichosurus > Trichosurus vulpecula. Next base: position 12,316,210 of record NC_050573.1, read on the forward strand.
CCTCTCTAGGTCTCAGTTTCCCCATCTGTAAAATAGGAAGATTGGGTCAGGTGGCATTTCTATGAGTCTAGAAATGCCCAGACACATTGTCCAGGCAGTAGTCAAGAAGTCAAGAAGAGGAGACCTCAGTGCCAACTGAAGGAGGAGAGATCTGATTTCTTCTACTTGGCTGGAAAGAAATGCTAGGTGTGGTAAAGAAGGTCAAACTTTGGCTCAATGTAAAGAAAAGCTTCCTAATAACCAAAGGCTTCCCAAAATGGAATGGATTGCTTTGCTTCTCATTCCCTATCAACATTTAGCTTGGGTGCCTCCTCTCCCATAAGGCTTGACTTGATTTTCTCCCTATGATCCTATGACTGTCCTCATCCTGCTTATCCTCTGGACACTCTCTAGCTTATTGAAGTCTTTCATAAATTATGGTGCCCAGAACTGAACACAATACTCCTGGTCTAACCAAGGGAAAGGACAGAGAGCCTGCTACCTCCCTATCCACAGAAACACAGGCTTCTGCAGTTGGAAGGAACCTCAGAGGCTGTCTACTCCAACTTGCACTTACTACAATACCTGGCATGTAGTAGGCACTTAATAAATTCATGTTGACTGACTGACTTGTACTGATCAAGGATCCCCTCTATGACAGCTGCAGCAAGTAGTTATCCAAGCTCTGCTCCAAGACCTCCAAGGATGTGTCAGATTTATGGGAAAGGGAAAAATTCACCACCCAACAGGAGATAGAGTGTTACAAAATTCAAAATGGATAATTTTGATTATGTTAAATTGGAAAGTTTTTATATAAACAAAGCCAATGCAACAAAGATTAAGAGGGAAGCAGAAAATTGGGAGAAAATCTTTACAACCAGTGTCTCTGATAAATGCCTCATATCTAAAATATACAGTGAACTAAACCAAATTTATAGAAATACAAGTCATTCCCCAATTGAGAAATGGTTAACGGATATGAACAGGCAGTTTTCACAGGAAGAAATTAAAGATATCTACAGTAATATAAAAATGCTCAAAATCATTATTGATTACAGAAATGCAAATCAAAACACCTCATAGGTATGACATCTCACCTGTCAGATTGGCTAACATGACAAAACAGGAGAATGATAAATGTTGGAGAGGATGTGGGAAAATTGGAACACTATTGCATTGTTGGTGGAGTTGTGAACTGATCCAGCCATTCTGGAGAGCAATTTGGAACTATGCCCAAAAGGCTATAAAAATGTGCATATCCTTTGACCCAGCAATAACACTTCTAGGGCTATATCCCCAAAGAGATCACACAAGTGGGAAAGGGACCTATATGTACAAAAATATTTATAGCAGCTCTTTCTGTGATGGCAAAGAATTGGAAATCAAGTGGATGCTCATCAATTGGGGAATGGTTAAACAAATTGTGGTACGTGAATGTAATAGAACATTATTGTGCTGTAAGAAATGAGGAGCAGGTATACTTCGTTATAACCTGAAATGACTTATATGAACTGATGCTGAGTGAGGTGAGCAGAACCAGGAGGTGATTATACATGATTATAGACACACAGTTTCTGTAAAGACTAACTTTGATAGACTTGACTCCTCTCATCAATGCAAGGTTCAAAGACAGCTCCAAAAGACTCATGATGGAAAAATCTATGCACATCCAGGAGAGAATTATGGAGTCTGAATGAAGATTGAGGCAAACTTTTTGTTCTCTTTTTTTCCTTCTTTTTTGGTTTCATTTCTCCTTTCTCATGATTCATTCTATTGGTTATAATTCTTCTTTACAACTGGACTATTATGTAAATAAGTTCAATGTGAAGGTATATGTAGAACTTAGCTTGGACTACATGCCATCTTGGGGGGTTGATGGTGGAGGAGGGGGAGGGAGAGAAAATTTGGAACTCAAAAGCTTGTGGAACTAAGTGTTATAAACTAAAAAGAAAAAATAATTTTTTTATTAAAAAAAAAAGACCTCCAGGGATGGGGAGCCCATTTTTCTATTCAATCCACTGAAAGTTTATTAAGCACTGACTGTGTGTTCAGTTCCTGGGATCCAAAGACTGAAATTAAAGAGTCCCCATATTCAGTCTAGTTGGGAAGACAGGCCATGCACAAAAGCACAATATGAGGTGGGAGGAAACGAGAGATCCAGGCAAAGTATACTGGGAATATTTGAGGGAGAAATCAAGGAAAACTTTGTGGAGGAGGTGACAACTGAGCTAAGCATCGATAGGGAATCTGAGAGACAAGGATACCCATTCCACTTTGGGACAGCTCTATTTGGAGGTTTTCCTGACAGCTAAAATCTATCTCTCTTTGCAGCTTCTGACATTTCTTTCCAGTCTAGGAGAGAAAGTTAAAACTCTCCTGCTGGACAGTTCATCCTCCGAGACAACTTCAGCCATTATTTGATTCTCCCTTTACTGTCTAGACTATGTGTTTGGGCATTTACAGACTCATAGATTGTCAGAGCTGAAAGGGCCCTGAGTCCCATCTTCCTCACTAGACTGAAAGATGCCTGAGGGTGAAAGTTGTGCCTCATTATTCTTGGAAACTTCTAATACCCACAAGTTTGCCCTTAGCTGTATCAGTGCAGTGTTTACAAATACAGGATAGGATGTCTGAACTGAAAGGGACATTAGATATAACCTAGGGTCACATAGATAGTAAGCATCTGAAACTGGGTTAGAAATCAGATCGTTGAGACAAGGGCACCTAGACAGCACAGTGGTTAGAGTGCTGGGCCTGGAGTCAAGAAGACTCTTCTTTCTGAATTCAAATCTGGCCTGAGACACTAGCTGTGTGACCCTGAGAAAGTTATCTAACCCTGTTTGACTCAGTTTCCTCATCTAAAAAATGAACTACAGAAGGAAATAGAAAACCACTGCAGTGTCTTGTCCAAGAATACTTTAAATGTGGTCACCAAGAATCAGACACAACTGAACAACTTCCAGACTCAAAGCCCAGTGCTCTACTTACATGAACCATCTAACTGCTATTATGAAAATAATTTTGACCTTATGGACTCCCTGAAAGGGTCTTGAGGCCCCCAAGTGTTCCCAGACTACAATTTGATAGTTGCTAATCTATGCTAACCACTTCATTTAACAGGGAGAAACTGCAGCCCAAGACGAAAAAAGTACTGGTCCAAGTTCACCCAGCTTGCTTACAGTAATTAGGGCTCATTAAAGGCTGGTTGTAAAAGGTTTGGGAAGCATCAGCCCATCAGGTTGTGGCTCAGTAGCTAGAAAGCAAATGTCTGGACCAGTCATTTTTCTTGTGAAGAGTGAGACAAGTACATAGCCTAGGAATTTGACTTTAGACAGAGGCAGATAAAGAAGGTAATATCCCAAGAATCATAACATTTTAGACCTGGAAGGGCACTTGAGACATCATTCTCAGAAGCTCAAAAAGTGAGTTCAGTAAATCCAACAAACTTTTCTTGGAGCCCCCAGAGAGCAGTGTAGTATGGCAGGAACAGCCCAGAAATAGGCACCAGGGCACATGAATACGAATTCTAACTCTGATACTTGTTGTTTGTGTGACCTTGGGCAAGCCTCTTAACCTCTCTAGGCCTCAGTTTCCCCATCAATAAAATGAGTAGACCAACCTAGATCATCTCTAAGATATCTTCCAATTTCTATGATCCCAAGATTCCTCCTCCCAAGCCAATGGAATTCACTGAAAGATGCCAAGGGTACCCCAGCCTACCAATCCACCAGCAGTGATCAGCAGCTCTTCTTCCTTAAATATCCCAGCTCCAACTCCTCAAACCCCAAAGGGGTCCACATGCAGTTCACCTGTAGCCAGCTCCACTGCCTTGCCTAGCTTTGGTACTAACAGAGTGCTACCTTGGGGGCTTCACACCAACCAAGAACCTATGGAGAGGTATTTTTCAGAACAGGATCAATTAACTATCCACCAACAAACCAGGCCCCTGGTTCTCTGTTTAGCACCAGAGATAGCTCCTCCTTCCTTATATTAGCATTCTTCTTTCTATTAAGCTCACATAGCTAAAGCACCAACATTTTTAAGATTCCTGATGATAGCTTCCAGCTCTCTCACAACAGGCTTTCTACATCTGGTAGCAACCCCCAAATAACATTTACCAAGCACACACTCTGTGCCAGGAGCTGTGCCAGGTAATGGAGAGAAGGAGACTGAAAAGAGTCATCAACTGCCCTCAGGAAATTTACATCCTACCAAAAAGCAGAGGTAAGATGGACTCACTGAGATCCTCATGGCCACAGATGAGAACAGGGAAAGGACAGAGAAGTAGATCTGAATCCTCTTCCCTCCAAACCTCTTCTTCAGGTACTCTGGCATGGTCACCACCTGCACAGAAAGGAAGAAGCAAGAGTCACACTGCACCACAAAGCATCATGAGAACATTGGGCAGTGGGATTGGGGGAATAGGGACCTTTCTGAAGCACTGTGCCAGCAATCCAGTTAATTCCATTCCCCTGATGCTAGAATGGGAAGGCACCATCCCAATGTGGGATTTGGAGGCAGGTGCCTTAGTTCAAGTCCTGCCCCTCATGTGACCTTGGGTAAGTGATTTGGCCCCTTTGGGTCTCAGTTTCCTCATTTATGAAATTAAGAAGATAAAATAAAACCTCACATGTAATGCATCTTCCAGAGTTGTTGCAGCTAAAGACATGTGGAAAACTTAAAGCATTATATAAAGATGAGCAAACAGACTTCCAAGTGTGTTGTATGGAGAATTGATGAGGTGGCGTTTTAGAGGAGAAAGAACCCCTGCCTTTGGATACTCACCGAAGCTTTGATGTAAATGGGGACAAAGAGCCAGCCTAGGACCAACAGCAATAGCAAAGCCTGCAAAAAACAAGGAGAGATCGTATAGGAATCAGGCTTATCTTCTCATTGGCCCTGCCCAACCAATGCTTGATTCCCCAAGATCCTGGGTTTCTTCCCTCTATTCATCTGATAGTCACATGACATGATTTAAAGAGACTTGGGAAATGTGGTTGCCAAGAAAGAACCCTCTTATAGCTTTAATCAATGAGGCCAAAATGGGCTCCACCTTTGAGTGTGATATTTTGAGTTTTTAGTAGGGAGTCTTTAAGTCATCTTTTAACATGAAAACAACCTTTGGATGGAGGAACGCATTAGACCTTGGTCTAGTCCCTTACTTTCTCTGAGTCACAGTTTTCTCTTCTTTAAAAAGAGGTGATTGGACTAGAAGATGTTTAAGGTTGCTTCCAGCTTGAATAACCTAGAATACAACTTGATATCATAGAAAGAACTCTGGATGTAGAATCAGGAGACCTGGGTTCATGTCCTGACTGGCTTACTGTCTGAGTCACCCTAGGTGAGTCATTTTCCCTCTCTCTGCTTTGGGTTCCTTGTCTCTACTGCCATACTGACAGACTTGTGGTACCTCATGCACACATCCCATGTTTCATCTCTCTCTTTGCACAGTCTTTCTTCATACCTAGAATGCTCTTCCTCTTCACCTCTGCCTTGAAGAATGATTCCCAGCATCCTCCGTAACTCAGATCAATGCTACCTCCTTCCTCGTTCTTCCCTCCCCCAGCTGTTATGCCACCTAAAATTATTTTGTATTTCCTTGTAACTGACAGTGTTGTTTCTCCGAGTAGAATGCACCCTCTTTGAAGGCAGGTGCTGTTTTCATCCTGTTTCTACATATATACCACCTAGCACAGTGCTAGCTACATAGTAGATGTTTTTAATATTCCAATTCAATAAATAAGGTGCCATCAAGCTAGAACAGTCTACAAGTGATTACATGTTAGCACCTTACTGTGAGCTAATTTATTGGATCCTTTCAAAAGGGGCAGTTCCCTGAGATTAGGGTCCAGAAAGCAGTTTATGGGAGTGGACCAGAAGACATGTGAGTTTTGGAGAGTAGGTGCATAGACAACTCAGAATTCTGGGATGTCAAATGGCAGAGACCTCAGAGATCTCTAACCTAATCCAGACCTGACCAAGAATCTCTGCTCCAACACTGCTAGCAAATAGTCCTTTCAGTCTCTACTTGGAGACCTCCAGTGGTGGGGTGAGCTCACTACCTCTCAAGGCTGAATGACCCATTCAGGACAATTCTCGCTATTAGGAAGTTTTGCTTACACCAAGCCTAATTCTGACTCTGCAAAGCTGAAAAGGTCCCTTAAGGCTATTGAGCAAAAGTCTCTAATTTTGCAGGTGAGAAAACTCAAGCACAGAGAGTACAAAGGACTTACCCACAGTTGTACATGTTGGCTCATAGGATCATGAATTTGAAGCTGGAAGGGATTTCTAAGACCATCTGGTCCTATAACCTCATTTTACAGATGAATAAACTGAGGCCCAGGAAGATTAAGCCCAAGGTCACTCAGGTGGTTTTAGAGACAGAATTGGAACATGAGTCTTCTGACACTAGGGACAATGCCTTAGCCACTGAACCACATTGTCTCCTTTCCACAGGTTGATGTGGAGATCGGCATAGGGTCTCTAGAGAGAGAGACCCTAGGCTGCCACTGGTATGAGCAAGGAACTTAGGGGTTACTCACAGTGTGAAGGGGGTCAAAGCCCTCAGAGATGGGAAGGGAGAAAGCATGGAGAGAAGATCACATGTGGCCATAGACACACACACAATCCTCCCTCTCTTTTTCCAGGGGTCCCTCCTGCCGACACCCATCTACTTCTTCAACAGACAAGCAGACCGCAGCCTTTCCAGAACAGGGAGCAGGTGTGCCCATCTTTGGATCCCCATAGGTCTACGTAGGCTGAGCTCTCAGGAGGTCTCAAGGTGTCCTTTCTGCCCTACCTTGCCCTGCCCTGTTCTGCCCTGCCCTTGACCACCCAGAATTCCCCATCGCCTGATCTGATTCTTGTTAAGCTCGTGCCAGGCCATAGGGCACCTCTATCTGTGGCCTGAAGGCTGAGTCAGGGTATTCCAGTGCCTGCAAGTCATATTATTACAGCTCACCACAGTTTTATTTCCTCCTCCTCCTAGGCCATAAGCTGCGTGAGAAGAGGAATGACACTTTATTTGAGCCTTTTCTCTCCCTTCATGCCCAGCATAGATCTCTACCTCAGTGGGCACCCAGTAATGTTGACTGAATAGACAAATAAATGAATGAATCCTTCTCCCAGTTTAGGATAAGGCAATGATGAAGTAGCCCCCAGGAAACCTGTCAGAGCCTAGCATGGACAGACCTCTTTAAGGAACAAAGGGGAATTAGACCTTCAGAAAGTGGCTGAGCCTATGAGAAACTTGTTGGGGATAACTACCTTTCAGGGTTTTCCTGTTTGGCATCTCCACCAATTTCCAGCCTATTTGGTGTGGGCACCTGACTATTTGGTGCATCTGATTCTCTTTGGGGATTTGGAGTTCTGGTTTTGTCATCCTCAATGGTCTAGCCCAAGAACAGGCATGGATCCCAGGCTCCCACTCACTTCATCCACCTCTGTATCTGGCAACCTGCTCCCTGGAAGCTTCATCAGCTAAAAAGATAAAGCCCCTCAGACTAAGGCAGCTGTAAGGTGTGGAAGAAAGAGCTGGATTTGAAGCCTGAAGATCATAGACCCACAGAAAGAACAACAAGAAAGATCCCAACTGAATGTGGTGACATGGCCAACCTTAGTCCCCAAAAAGAAACAGAAGAATTCACTTCCTTCTCTTCCTTGTTTGCAAAGGTGGGGAACTATGGGAGATGAACACTACATATAATCAGATTGGCTAATATGTTGCTTGGCTTTGCTAAGCATTTTCTCCTCTTTTATTCTTCAGTATGGAGGGGGAGATGACTACTTCAGAGAGAAGGGAAGGAGGCAAGATATACTGGAAGATGAAGGTGCTGTAAAAAAGGGTATAATTTTTTAAAAGAAGGCAATCTTTTAAAGCTGGTAGGAACTTTAAAGGTCACATGATCCACCTCCCTTCTTTTACAGTAAAATATACAGCCCCAGTGTCACACAGAACAGCTCACCCCCCAGCTCCGGGCATGCTCACTGACTTGTCCCCCACACCAGAAACGCTCTCCTTTCTCATCCCCAGCTTGGGGCTCCCATAACTTCCCCCAAGTAGCTCAATTCTCACCTTCTGTAGGAGACTTTTCTTGGGCCTCCTCCCTCCCAGGTTTCCCCACCCCCACTAGGGCCATTCTCTCTGCCATTGCCTTCCATCTACCCCCTATACATTCTGGATGGATCTAGTCAGCCATCTGTTGTGTCCTCATGATAAAATAAGTTCCTTTGGAATCCCAGGGGTCAGCACAGTGCCTGGCACACAGTAAAGGCCTAAGGTATGCTTGCTGACTGACTGCCTGAATGTATTCCCTTAGGTGAAGAAGGAGCTCTCCCAGGGAGGTGAGGTGAGGTGTTAGGTTTAAGAAAAAATAATGAGGATGCGTCACATACATTTGTCTCAAGCACGGTAACAGCAATTCCTGAGGCTGCACCAGTCCCAGCCAGTCCCACGAAACTGCCACTGCCAATGTTACTGGCAAAGAGAGAGGCACCGATCTGAAAACAAGAGGAAGAACATGCTGATATCAGACTATGAAACTATTAGAGCCTTTTATAGGAATGCAGGATCATGGATGTAATAATGGGAAGGGACCTTTGTGAATATCTAATCCAACTGCCTCATTTTACAGAGAAGGAAACTGAGGCCCAGAGGGGAGGGCTCCTGCCCTAGGTCACATGTATAAGGAGTAGCAGAGGTGGGATTCAAACTCATCTTTTCTTGGGGCTGTTAATGGTCCTTGGTGGCTTGGGCCCCTCCCCTCTACTGTAAGAACAGGCTGCTTCATTTAGCTTGGAGAGGAGAATTAGAGTGGACTGTCTTCAGGAACTAAAGGGTTATCATTCAGAAGAGTAATTAGAGATTTTAATGATAATAATTTCAATAATTAATTATTGAATAATGCTATATAGCTTCAGAAGAAAAAACTAGGAGCAGTTGATTGAAGTAAGAAACTGGCAGATTAAGTGTGTTGGTAATCAAAATGGGTTCCTTAGCACTTAGTTCAACAAGTGCCCTTGAAGAGTTTGGCCTTTGTTTCCTTTGATTAATTCAGTGTCTTTGATTGAGTCTTACTAGGTGCTAAGCCCCAGGCCCAAACCCCTATTAGGTGTAAAACCTTAGTGGGTGTGGATTGGCAGCTAAGGTGGGGCCCAAGATGGGGCTAACTCCAGGGAGGGCCTAGTTTACATGTCTGGGAGAGCAGAGGCTTTTAGACCACATGGGTGTAAGTCCACCTCTCTGTGATGATTCTAGGTCACATGGGTGAGTCGCATGTGTGACTCACTCCTGACACTGAAAAAGATACAAAAACCAGGGGTTGGCTGTTTGTTCTTTGGAGCTCCTCCTTACAGCAGTGGTGGCGCATGTGACTCTGGGCCAGCCCTTGTTCTGAGCTCCCGGGCTGAACCTAGATGTTGGTAACTATGAATCTGTATTGAGTCTGTCTGTTGATATTTGTACTTTGTTTGTAATTTGCTTTGAAGTTCAGGGTGCTGGCTTTTTCCCCTGAACTAAGTGAATGATATTTGTGTGATGAATTAAAGTAAGCTTGTTAGCCCCTTTAACCTTGCTTTCCTTATTGAGGCAGATCAAAAGAACCTATGCTTTCCCAGCGTGCTGGCAGCTTTCTGGGTGCTGGCTGTGGGTGGATCTTACACCCCCACAGAAGTTGCTAGCCAGATTGCTGAAACAGCTATATAGCTTCAGAGGAAAAAACTAGGAGCAGTTGATTGAAGTAACAAACTAGCAGATTTAGGGAAAACAAACCTTCATATTAAAACAATGGTGCTGTTCAAAGGCAGAATGATTTTTTAAGGAGGTACCACTTCATTAGCATCATAATTTGGGAAGGAAATTAACAATATGGCATATGTCCAGAGAAGAGTGACTAGGGTGGTTAGAAATCTCAAAACCATGCTATAAGGACAAGCATAGGTTAGCTGAGCGCTTGGTCTTATTATACATGTAGAAAATCCAGGCTCAGAAACAGGTTGATCTAGATGGCCACTGAAGTCATTCCTAACTAGGAAATGGCCAGTCTCAGTCTCTGCATCAGCTTACACAAGCAGTAGGTGACTTTTAAGCACAGCTTTTCCATTACTATTCTCACCATACTTTGCTTTATCAAGTCAAGAAAATAAAGAAAAATGCAGTCTAAAAAAAAAATAGGCTGCTTCTCCTTTCCACCCTGGCCAGACTGCTATCTGCCACTGCTTCTTGGATCTACTAACCTGCCATATGACCCTTCTTTTCATTCATCTTCCTGTTGAGTCCCTGATGGGGGCTGAAAAATCCTGGACCAAGAAATAACACTGAAGAAGAGGCAGAGGAGGGGTTTGGAACCCAATGCCTCACTGAGCTTCTCAAGCACATCCCCCTTTCCCACCTTAATTCCTCTCTTCATTTCTGGGCAGGATCCCAAGGCCCCTTTCCCCTCGACTTCACATACATTCTAGACAAGTACACTAAAGAGAAGTGGGACGAGCTCTGGGTGAGGTCCAAAGGGAAGCCCAGCCTTTTTCCTCTCTCTTTTACTTCAGATCTGACCTGGCCCTCAGATGAGCTTCAGGCTTCCTGAGTATGAGGCTTGGGAGAGGTTATAGAAAGCCACTGTTCAAATAAATAACAAGGGGATGGAGAGGGACATACTCACTGGCCACCACACCATGTCCCTGCCAGCCAGGAAGAAGCCTCCCACTGTCCCTCGATTGGTCTTCAGCATGGCCTGGGTAGAAAGGAGCAAATAAGATACATGATATAACAGAGCTGAAGACGCAACAGAGTTGGCACACAGACTACTGAGAGGTGACCCTCCCCCCCAAGAGAAGCAAAGGGAGATTCTTCTCAAGCACATGCAGTCATGTTGTCCTATGAACAAATCTAGGCATTTGGCATTTGGTCAATTAGTCCTGTCTGACACTCCATGGCCCTATTTGGGGTTTTCTTGGAAAAAATACTGGAATGGTTTGCCATTTCCTTTTCCAGATCATTTTACATATGAGGAAACTGAGGCAAATAAGGTTAAGTGACTTGCCCAGGATGACACAGTTAATAAGTGTCTGTGATAAGATTTGAATTCAGGTCCTTCCATACTATCCTAGTATGACTTCACTAAAAAACCTAGAATCACTGCATCTTAAGACTCAGAAGGAGTCATCCAGTCCAGCCTCCCTTTCCACCTCTGGTCTCCTTTCTCTTCAAACAGGGTTTGGTTCAATTATTTATTTTGTTAAAAGAGTAAAGCCCTTGTAAGAAGCACTTTGTCTCCGACAAAAGTTCAAATGATCAAATGTGAAGCTAAATTACGTAAAGATTGATCTCTGTAGGAGTTGGCAGGAAGATGATTCGAAAGCAGAATGTCAACACCGAGCTCTGAGGCTGAGGGCTGGTTCACCCTCCAATCACCCTCATCAGCAAACTTCAAAATCCATCCAAGTACCCCCCTCCCATCAGGTAAGTAACTCAGTCTCTCTGAAATAAGTAAATGACCCCACCAACTGAAAACAGCTCAAAATGCACGCCCACTAGGAAGAGCACCAGTCACAGACAGCAGGTCTGAGTTCAGGCTCTGCTGTGACCTGTGACCATGGGCAAGTCTCTCATCCTTCCTAGTCTTCAGTTTCTTCTATCTACAAATTGAAAAGATTGGTCTACTAACAAGTAAGGAAACTGAGGACCAGAGAAGTTATATTACTTGGCATCATAGATCTGGAGCTGGAAGGGAGCTGAGAAGCCATCTACCAAAGGCATCATTTCACAGCTGAAGAAACTGAGGCACAGGGAAGTGACATGATTTGCTTAATGTCACTCAGAGGCACTGGTGGGCATCAGAAGCAAGATCTGAAGCCAGGTCATTTGCCTCCACACTGTCACCCAGGACAGAGTGAGGTTTCCCACACTGAAGGTGTTCAAGCAAAGGCTAGATGACCGGTGGGTGCCTTAAGGGTTCCTTGCTCAGGTATAGTTTGGACCAGGTGGTTTCCAACCTTCTGGGACTTTGAATGATTCTAATCAGTCACCTTATGTGGGAGGTATGTCCCCATTTTAATAGATGATGCTTAGAGAGGAAGAAATGACTGGCCCATGGTCACACAGCTAGTTAATGCAGAAGTAGGCACTCAAACCCAGATTTCCTGTCCCCAAGGTCCAGCAGTCTCTCCACAAACAAATGTGTCCTAGATGGTTACAAATCAGACATTAATTAATATATGGGAGAAAAGACACTCAGTGCTGTGTTCCCGTGTGGAATCTGGAGAATTCTCACTCCTGCTGTTGGTTACATTTTTACTCCGTGGGGAAGGAGGAAAGCAAGTGGTGAAACCAGCTTCATTGTTGCAGTTGGCTCAGCGTGTATTGTGCAGGCCCAGTTTAGGGTCAGGGTAACTGGCATAACCTAGCCAGTCCTAGGGAGAGAAAAGCATTCCATGGCCACAGCTGTTCTTATCTTCACATGAACTCTATTCTGATCTTAAAACAACATGAATGCAGGTGAGAAAACAGAAAATATATGCAGAGTGATTTATAAGCAGGGGACTAGAAACTGGGGGATCAGGATGGAGGTCCGGAATGAGCCTTGAATAAGGATTCTAAGAGACAGAGGTTATCAGGAAGGGCCTTGCAGGTATGGGAGGCAGGCTATGCAAAGTCATGGAGACAAGAAATGAAACATATTGAACAAAGAAGAGCAAATGGGCCAATTCGACTTAAGTGGACTGTGAATGATAAGGAATAATGTGGAATAAACCCAGAAAGAGAAGCTGGAGTCAGATTGTAAAGGGCTTTAAACACCAAACAGAAAAGTTTTTATTTCATCCTAGGGGCGATAGGGAGCCACAGGAGTTTCTTGAGAGTGGAGAATGACATGATCAGATCTGTGCTTTAGCTATGTCAATTCAGCAGCCGTATGGATGAATAGATTGGAGAGGAGAGAAACTGAAAGCAGAGAGACCCAATGAGATGCTATTGCAATGGGAAAGGAGAAAGGTCATGAGGGATCAGACTAGAGTGAAGAGAAGAGGATGGGTGTGAGAGAAGAGCTGGTAGAGAAGGAGCTCATAGGGCCTTTCTTTTCTCAGTAATATGAGATTATGTCATCCACTGACAAGGTGGGGTAGGAAAAGAGGGTAGTGTGAGAGGATCAAGGAGAAAAAAGAAGGCTTGGAAGAGTGGCTGTGGAGAGAGAGATGGAGATTCCACTGGGGAGGAGAAAAAGGATTGCTTAGTTGTGTTAGAGTCTGGATGAGGTTAGGGAACATGATCTGCAGAGGACCTGGCTGGCTCAGTTGTGCCACTTTCTTCTTCCCTGTTAAGCAGCTGGGGTGGAGGACAGAGACTGCAGGAGTTTGGTGAGGCATGAACATTGACAGGACAAGGGAGCAAGGTATTTGACAATGTCGGACTGACCAACCGGGACGTCAGGAATTGAAAGGGAAGCCAGAGCAGTCAAAGGGCCTGGATATAATGGAGAGGATGAGGAATAGATTTAGGAGTGAAGGACAAAGAGAGAGATGCTAATAGAAGGCGCTGGTCTTGCACAGAGAAATTTCAGAATTCTCCATCCAGAAAGTGGAACACTTGTGTAATCACATTGGTGTGATCACTACTGTGTGATTTTGGACAAATCACTTAACTTGCCTTAACCTTTGTTTCCTGATGTGTACAATGAGGGAGTGGAACTTTACAGGTGTCTAAGCTCTATTCCAAGCCCTCATCGATGATACTATGACAGTCCTGTGTGGAGTGGAGGAGCAGGTCATGGGAGTAGAGAAGGCTGGCCACCAGGCTGTCCAGGCTACTCAAAGGGCCATTAACATTCATGTCAAAGTACCCAAGTATAAGTTCAAAGATGATGTGGAAGACCTTGAGCTAGGTGCTGGACTCCTGAGGGCCAGTAGGTAACTGTTGGCCAGGATTTGAATGGGGGAAAGGGATTTGTTGTATAAACCCCAAAGGAGAAGAGAAAGCTGAGAGGTGATGGCAGAGAGAGGGTCTGGGAGTGCTGTTAGAGAGCAATGAATGTTTCCATTCCTTCTCCTGGACCAGTTTCCTGGGAGCAGGAGAGAACGTTCATCTAGCCCTGGGAAGAATGACTAGGAATGCAGGGTCTCTTGGGGTGGGGAAAGGAGGGAGGAGGAGCCAGGTCTCTGTGAAGGCCAGAAGATAGAAGGAGGGCAGCAGGAAGAAGTCTGGATCAAGGGGAGTTTGTGAACAATAGAATGCGAGGGGGAGGAGACTAGACAGGAGGATGCAAGGGACTTGCAAAGGGGCGTGCCTGAGACAGGTGGTGATGAGAGGATGGGAAGGGTTTCACCTGAGCACAGGTAGGTGAGGGGGGGTCTGTATTATGTGAATTAAGACAAGGTGGCTTAGCAGCTTGAGAGCCACAGAACGAGGATGCTGTACCTTATACCTGGATATACCACCCTACAAGTATCTGTCTATAGTAGGGGTGGTGCTCTAATGTGCAAAGAACAGTACATTTGTTAGTGGAAGAACTGGGTTCAAATCCCAGCTGTGGTACTTACTGTCTATTATTCTGCTCACAAACTCTTCAAACCTCAGTTTCTTCATCTGTAAAATGAGGGTTTGTGGTAGATGACTGCTGAAGTCCCTTCATAAATCTCTGATCCCAGACAGTCATTCAACATTCATTTAAACATCTCCAGTGAGGCAGAGCCCTCCACTGTCTGGGGCCAACCCAGCTCACTAGGAAGAACATGGTTTCTCTCCTTCATTTTACAGATGAGGAAACTCAGGCCTGAAGGAGAAACTCAGATACCTCCCATTTCTATGAAGCTCAGTGATTTACACAAGCCCTTCCCTTAAGACTGCAAGACAGATGCTGTAGAACTGAGGTTCCAAGAGAGGAAGAGATTTATTCGCAATCCCACAGAATTGTGATGAGAAAATTGGACTCTTATATAGGTCTTTCCACCGCACCCTGATAAATACTTAGAGAAAGGACCATTTTTCTTCTGTTTCTCCTCAGTGTTCTGGCATATTGAATGCCTTGACCTGTCCCCTGTTGAGGGAGGGGAGAAGGACACAGCTGGCCAGCTGCCACTGGAATAAATTGATGACATTCCCTCAGTTTCCCCACCTCCACCCCCACTTCCTAAAACTCCACTGTCAAAGAATAGACTCACTGAATATTAGAGCTGGAACAGACTTTAGAATGGAGGATGTCCAAGTTTGATGGCTTTAGAACATGGAATGTTACAGACAGGATGGGCATTAGTACTTGAGATGTCAGAGGCAGAAGTCCATCCCTTTCATTTTACAGTTGGGGAAACCAATGCCCAGAGGGAAGAAAGAGCTTGTCTCCCAGATAAAAGCATTGTGGTAAGCAAGAAAGCTCCAAATTCAGTCCCCTTGCCTCCTCCCTGCTATGCCCACCAGTCCCCTGCTTTGCCATTAACCTGGCTCCCCCACGTACCCACAAGCCCACGGCCATGACCACCACAAAGTAGATGACAATGACTGAGATGTCCGCAGCATTCTTGATGCGGTCCGACGAGTGGGGAGGTGCGGGGGTTCCCACCGAGACCCTGGGGCTCACAGTGACGTCCATGGTGGCGGCAGCAGCTTCTTCCTCTCCTCGCCTGAGCAGCCTGGTCCTCGCCGACAGACAGACGGTCCCATGCCGTCCCGGGGCTCGCTGCCTGCCTCTTTATGGCTCCTGTGCCAAGGCCCGGTCTTCCGTGTTAATGATCAGCCCCGGTCCGGTCCGCTGAGGGGAGGGCAGAGAAGGAGGGCAGGGCAGAGGAGGAGGGCAGAATCCCAAGCAGGAATGGAAGAAGGCCAGGGCAGGGGAGGGGAGTACCCAGGTCTTCCCCTGCTCTGAGAGAGAAAGAGTGAAGAAATAGTGAAGTTTCCCCAGCTAGTGGCCCATTAAAGGAAAGAACTCTGTCTGGAGGGCTGCGGAGGGGGAAGGGAGTGCTTCCCACGAACAGCGGGAAGTGGGGAGTAAGGTTTGGGGGAGGGTAAATTAGGAAGCGAGAATGTAGACCAAGGATTGGTCCCCTCCAGCCTCCTTCAGCCTCACTACCAGGGAAATAAAGTTGGGGTGGGGGGCATCTATGCCGGCAGAATTAAACTCTAACTTGAGCCCCCTGACTTTTGAACAGCCAGAACTCTCCTGATCCTACAGCAGCTTGTGCTTCCCTAGACAAGAGGATGCCAAATGGAGCCTGATGGGAAGAGGTCCTCAGAATATTGCCTGGCCACTCTCCGCATGTTTTAACTCTATGGGGTAGACCAAGGATCCCCTCCAAAACCTCCAGCCTCTGCTTATAGGTCCCCAGGGAGGCACAGCCTGCCCTCCCACCTCCCTTGGGGGCAGCCCCTTCCTCTCTGGTACAGTGCTCATTGATGTCAGGAAGTTCTTCCTCAAATCAAGCCAAAATTGGTCTCTTTGCAACTTTACCCCCTAGATCCCTGTGGTGCTCCCCTGGGGCCTGGCAGAGCAAAGCTCATCCCTCCTCCCCATGGCAGCCTTTCAGATACTTGAACACAGTTCCCATGAGCTTTCTCTTCTCCAGACTATGCATTGCCTTTTCCTTCAGTGGATCCTCTAAGGGTATGGTTTCAAGGCCCTTCCCCATGCTTGCTGCCTCCTCTGGCCATTCTCCAGTTCATCAGTGCACTTCTGGCAGATCATTCTTCACATGACCCTTTGACCCTCCCTCACCAATGCACTTACCAAGTATATCAGGCATTATCTTTATCTTTGTGTGTATATTTCCCCCTAATTAAATGACATAATATAAAGCACTTTGCAAATATTATAGTGCCACATAAATGCTGGCTATTAATAATGACAGTAAATATATTTGTAGTAATGATGATAATTATAATAATGAGACACCATGTCTAGACAGCTAGAGCCAAGAAGAGGAAGATCGGGATTCAAGGTCTGACTCTGATCAACTCACTGTGTGACCCTGGGAAAGTCACTTGACTTTTGATGCTATAAGCCTGAAGCCAAGAGGACCATGGCATGAAATCAAGGGAAAGGCAGGAAGACTGGTCACATCCCAAAGTTCCTATGATAGTCATTTGTGGGCTTGTCTCCAACACAATTCCACCACTCCCCTTCAGCGATTATAGCTCACCACTCCCCTGTCTTTGATCCCTCTCACTCCTGGCATCTCCTGTTCAGGGAATATTCATTCCCTAAAAGCTTAAAACAAAGGGGATCCAGGCACCTAAAGGCAAAATCTCCTGATGCCCCCTCCCTGAGTACACCCACACCAGCTCCCCCAGATTGGTTTGCTACAGGTGTCCCTTAGCTGACATAATCTGCTCTTTGGAGCAGTGGCTAAGAAAATCAGATGCCCTTAGACACACTTTTCTTTGGGGTTGAGGCTGGGTTGCATCACAGACATCATTACATTATCTCTTCCCCCAAGCCCTCCCCTCATCAAAATCTTCCTATTACTCTCAAGGACACCAGCATCCTCCCAGTCAGTCCAGCTCACAACCCTGGTGTCACTCTCAATTCCTTACTCCCACTCACCCAATGTAGCCAACCAGTTGCCAAACCTTATCATTTATTTCTCTGTATGGGAGAGAAGAGGCATTAGACTGAGTACCAAGCTGAAGGTCTACGGAGGCCTTTTGCTGACCTCATCTGTGAAACCTGAACAGAATATATCAGCACCGTGCTAGGAAATTGAATCGTTTCCATTTCAATTATCTTAGAAAGATTCTGAAGATCACCTGGCAGGATAAGATATCAGACACTGAGGTCCTTTCTCAGGCTAAACTGCCAAGCATTCAAACTCTGCTTCAGAGAGTGCAACTCCAATAAACTGGCCACATTGTTCAAAAGCAAAATGCACGCTTGCCAAAAAAGACTATTTTGTGGAGAGGTAATGCAGAAGTGCTCACTTGGTGGTCAGAAGAAGCTATACAAGGACACTCTCAAGATCCCTCTTAAAAACTCTGGAACTGATTATGGAACATGGGAGATGCTGGCACAGGACCATCCACCATGGTGTGCCCTCATCAGAGAAGGTGCTGTGCTTTTTGAGCAAAGCAGAATTGAAGTAGCTCAAAAGAAACTCGAGATGTGCAAATCTACCCCAAATGTTAGCATGCACTATTTGTGCCCGACCTGTGGTAGTGCATTCCAAGCTCATATTAGTCTGATCAGCCACAGTCAGACACACTGTAACTTGACTCTTGCATAATAGTGTCATTTTGGTCCTCTTCAAGATCGAAGGACAAAAACCATACTCTGTTGGTTCATTGAAAGTATCTGTGGCATAATTCTAGTAGCAGACAGAACAATAAGTATCACATGCCCCTTCTATTGTTCCCAGGTGACTTGGGTCTCCTCATCCAGGTCTCTATACTTTGATAGCTTTTCATTTCTTGTATTTTGGACACTTTGATTATTTGATATGATGTCTATTAAAAACATCATCCTTCAGTTTATAGCCAAGCAGTGATATGTCCAGGATTTAGTGATAATGATAAATCCCTTAAAGTCCGTGCCCCACAGGGGTGTAACAACAAAGGAGAGGAATTCCAGCCATGGTGGTGTATGTGTGCCCTGAGACTATTAAAGTGAATGTGAAGGCCTGGCAAGAATACTGGCCTTCTACTAAATTAGGCTCTGAAGACTTCACTGATTGGGTTGGCCCCCAGCCAGCAGGATGAATCTATCCATGAATCTAATAAATAGGCAAGGCAAGCCAGCGTTGTAGGCTGGTCTTCAGACTGTTGTGATCTTAGCTTGATAGATAGCTTTGCTTTATTCTTTAGTTCCAATAAAGAAACATCAGCAGCACAAATCAGAAATACAAATATCCTATGGGCTAGAAATACTTCAGTGTGGGTGGCTGGGCATGAAAGCAAGCAAAGCACAAATGCCCACAAAGTGGTTTAAGAACAGAAATAGTTTCATTATACATCAGGAAAATCTCATAGAAAATTGGAACAGATCTCAGCCGCCGTAGGCTAGCGTATCACATCGCATTTTTTCAATGGTGCCTTTAGCTCCAAGTCACGCAACAACATGTTGCCAAGTGGTGCAGGGCAACCATTAAAAATAACTCCATTTCTAAAACTAGATCAATCTTCTTTCTTTTTTAAATCAAATTGACCAAAGGTTTATCAATTTTATTGGGGTTTTTTATAAAACCGGCTCTTAGTTTTATTTGTTAGTTCAGTTGTTTTCTTTATTTCAATTTTATTAATCTCTCCTTTGATTTTCAATATTTCTAATTTGGTATTTAGTTGGGGATTTTCAATTAGTTCTTTTTCTAGCTTTTTCAGTTGCATGTCCAAATCATTGATCTCCTTTTTCTCTATTTTATTCATGTAAGCATTCAGAGATATAAAACTTCCCCTAAGAACCACTTTCACTGCATCCCATAAGTTTTGGTATGTTGTCTCATTATTGTCATTCTCTTGAATGAAGTTATTGATTGTTTCTACGATTTGTTGTTTGACTCACTCCTTCTTTAGGATTAGATTGTTTAGTTTCTCATTAATTTTTAGTCTATATTTCCATGGACCTTTATTACATACAATTTTTATTGTATCACGATCTAAAAAGGGATGTATTGACTATTCCTGCCTTTCTGCACTGGATTGTGAAGTTTTTATGCCCTTAGTACATGGTCAGTTTTTGTGTATGTGCCATATACTGCTAAGAAGAAAACATACTCCTTTCTATCCCTATTCAATTTTCTCCAGAGGTCTATCATATCTACCTTTTCTAAAATTCTATTCACCTCCTTAACTTTTCTCTTGTTTCTCTTGTTTATTTTGAAGTTAGATTTATCAAGTTCAGAGAGCGGGAGCTTGAAGTACCCCACTAGTATAGTTTTGCTGTCTATTTCTTCCTGTACCTCCCTTAACTTCTCTAAGAATTTCGATGCTATACCACTTGGCGCATATATGTTAAGTAATGATATTATTTCATTGTCTATGGTGAATTTTTAGCAGGATATAGTTTCCTTCCTTATGTCTTTTAATTAGATCTATCTTTGCTTTTCCTTTGTCTGAGATTAGGATTGCTACCTTGGCTTTTTTTTTACTTCAGCTGAAGCATGATGTATTCTACTCCAGCCTTTTACCTTTACCCTATGTGTATCCCCCTGTTTCAAATGTGTTTCTTATAAGGAACATATTGTAGGATTATGGTTTTTAATCCATTCTGCTATCCACTTCCATTTTATAGGAGAGTTCACCCCATTCACATTCATAGTTATGATTACTACCTGTGTCTTTCTTTCCATCCTATTCCCCCTCCTGTTTTATTTCCTTTTATTTCTCCTTTCTCCCTTCCCCCCTTAAAAGAGTTTTGCTTTTGACCACCGCCTCCATCAATTTTCCCTTCCTATCAGCCCCCCTCCCTTATCTTACCCTTTTCCCTTACTACTTCTTCCCTCCCTTGCAACCACCAGCCCCTTTTGGTTTCCCCTTTCCACTCCTATTGCTTATAGGAGAAGTTAGATTTCTATACTTAATAGAGTATGATGTTCCCTCTTTGAATTAAATCCAATGAGTAAAGCTGAAACAGTACTCATCTGCCTCCCTTCTTTCCCTCTACTATGTTTTTGTGTCTTTTCATGTGATGTAATTTACCCTTTTCTGCCTCCTCATTTCCTCTTCTCCCATTACCATCCCTTTGCATCTCTTAGTTAGGTTTTCTGTCATCATGTCAGTTAATCTATACCCTCAAGCCCAGGCTGCTCCTGACTGGAAGTCATGTGCTCTTCCCCGATGCCTTGGCCTAGTCCATTCCTGCACCTCATTGTCCTGTGGCCTGAACTCCCAACCCTTCCTCATCCTGCTCATTCTCTGTCCCTCTCCAACTTGTCAATATGCTCCCATTGGGAGGAACTGGAAAGGTCCAATATAGCAGCCTCACCTCCAAGCTGCCACATAGCCTAGTTAGAAAGCATGACCAGCTAAGCCTTGGGCTTTCTCTTCATAGGGACATGCTAATCTGGTGACAGAGTCCTAGGAGAAAGTGACAAAGGGCTTGATCTTTTGCTTTAATCCTCCTCTGGCTCCAGGAGAAAGAGATGAGCTCTGGACTACAAGTCACGGGATATCATCATGTTTATAACTCAAAGCAGTCTCAGGGAGCAAGCACTTCATTTTTCCAGAGGAAAAACTGAGGCCCAGACAGAGCCTCAGAACTGGGATGCCCAAGGTCAATATAGGGTTAGCAGGAGAGCCAGGATTTGAACCCATGTCATATGCATCTCAGTATTCATCCTGCCTGCCAGTCCCTTACACTGTTCCCTCTGAGAACATCTATGAATATAAGTTCATAAATTTAGAGCTAAAAGGGCCATTTACTCCAACAGCATCCCCCCCTTTTTTTTACAAATGACTTGCCCAGGGTCACTCAGCTTGTAAGTGTCACCCCATTCCCATCCTTGTTCTTCATCTATCATTCAGCAGGGTGGGCCAGTGGCCAGAGCTCTCTCTCTATTATACGCTCTGCTCCCTGAATCCCCAAGAATTCCACATTTGTCATCCTAGACCTCACTGGCCCTCGAATCAGCTCCAGCTCACAGATCTCGAGCTCTGCTACTTCCCTCACTGACCCTCAGCCCCTGCCCTTCTGCTCTTCCACCTCTACCCATACTTGCTCCTCAGACTCATTGCTTCAGCTTTTCTTCTCCCAGGATCCCAACCGTACTCCATCCTCTGCTACCTCACTAAGGAAGTCAGAACTCAGCTCCAAAATACTTTTGCTTTTCTTTGTATCCCTAGTACTTGGCACAGTGCCTGGCACATAGTAGGTGCTGAATAAAAGGAAAATTGTTGATTTTATTTGGCTTGACTGAGGCCTAAGAAGTTGAGGGATTTGCATAAAGAGTTCAAGTCTTCCAATCCACAAATGTGATGATATCATCACCATCATCTCTAGCAACTATATAGCACTTTAAGATGTTACAAAGTACTTCACAAACATTGCTGTTTTATTCTCACAAAAACCCTGAAGGGTTGATACTCTCATCATTTTAGAGATGGGAAAACTGAGGTAGACAGAGGTTAAGTCAGGCCTCCACAACCTGCTGCCTGAAGGCCGCTTCCTACCCAAGGGCCACTTACAGAATGCCAAAGGATTTCCTATATGTACAAAGGATGTTTTCCTCTACATTTTTGTGAGCTGCCTGAAATCCTTTGGTGTGCCCCAAGGAGCCTGCAGGCTGCAGGTTGTGCAGGCCTGGGTTAAGCGGTTTGCCCAGGGTCACACAGCTGGAAAGCGTTTGAGGCTGGGTTTGAATTTAGGTCTTCCTGACTCCAGGTCCAGTAATCCAGTCACTGATTGTTTCCTGATACTCTTCCATTTGGAAAATGGAGACTACAAAGCTAGCAAGCTACGTGACATCCGTAAAGGGCTTGTACATCTAAAGAGCAGAGATTCCCTTCCTGTTTGGATGGGGAAGTGGCCACAAAAGCAAGAAGATTCAGCACTGGGTGTTGTCCACTGCAAGGTGGACAGGCTTGACAGGGCTGGAAAGCAGTTCCTTGGCCCCACCTCCTCCTACCTTAAGGCCAGGCCACCCAATGTCATCCTTCTCTGCTCCCCATTGGTCATTTCTGTGCTTGTCTGCTTTGGTTTGGGGACCTTAGAAGCCATCTAGTTCAACTGCCTCATTTTACAGGGAAGAGAACTCATCTTCAAAGAGACTCAATAGTTGTCCAAGGTCGCACAGTAAGGACAAAGTCAGATTTGCATGCCAGCTTCTCTGACTCAAACTAGAGAATTCTGTCCACAAATCAGGCGTAACATCAAGAGTTCACCTTTTCAATTCATTCTGGTCCTCATTTCCCTGACAAGGCCATTTAGTCAATTGTGGATTTGAATCCAAGTCCTCAGAATCCAACCCTTCACCCTTCACTACTTGTCTTTACTTACTGGAACCTGTGAGGATGGAGGGGCTGGGCAGCCAGATGCCCAGAGTCTACAGGAGAGCAATATAAGAACAGTAAGGACTTTGGATTCCAGAACAAAGGATAGAGGACAACCATGTTCTTTCTCATCCTCCTCCATCCTTCTGACCTTCTTTTGGTAACTGTCCTTAAGCTCCCCTTTCCCCCTTCATACCTGTCTAGCTGAACATCTATCACTATCTCCTGATCTCTCTGTCTTTTTATTTCCAGCCAGAAATACTCACTCACCTTCCCTCACCTACAAGGTCTGGGCTGGGTGAGCCCATTAGGAGCCAGGTAAAAAGTTTATGACCAATTCTAAACTTGTCTCAGGCCCAGAATCTCCTTACTGCAGCATTCAAGCTGTACTTCTGCCTGTCTTGGTCTGGCTCCTCAGTTCTAGAAGCTCTTTGAGGCTCTAGTTCTTGACTCCTTGCCCTTGGCTCCCAGCTCATACTTTCTTCACAGCTCTGGTGTCTTTCGGTATTATTTGTCCCAGTGGGGTTTGTCTCCTAACCTTCCCATTCTCAGACCCCAAATTTATCTCTGAGTTCTGGTACTCATGGAGGCCCTGACCCATGCCCATTTCCCTGGCCTCTGGCTTGCAGGTTAGCCCTTACATTCACAAAACGCATACTTCCTGCCTGATTGCCTCCTCATTGCCCAGTTTAATAATGATAATAATGATGATGTTGATTATGATAAAAATGGCATCATCCTCTTGTTCTCTGCCCTGGTCAGAGAATGTTTGTAGTATTGTGCTCAGTTCTGTGTACCATGTTTTGTTAAGGACACAGAAAAAATGGAGAGGAGACAGTCATGACGAATAGAAGAAGAACAAGGATAAAGATAATCAATGGATGGATATATGGATGCTTGTGTCAGTGGGTGGATAGATGGGGAAGAAGATAGATGAATGAATTGAGGAGGAGGAAGAGGAGGATAGATGTATAGATGGATGTGGAGGAAGGGTAGATGGATAGACAAATATGACAAGTATAGATAGAAGTGTATAAGATGATGAAGATAGATGGATAAATATATAGGTAGGTGGATAAATGAAGGAGAAGATGAAAAAGAGGATGGCTAGATAGAAAGGAAGATGGATGGATGAATAGGTGGTGATGAAGAGGAGAAGGTAGAGCATAAGTAGATGAATAGATAATGAGGATGGATGGATGGATAGATGGATGGATGGATGGATGAATGACTCTACACCATGTAGTCCCTCAGAACTGTCATCTGACCTACTTGTGTAACATGAGAACACCTCATCCCACCTATCTGACTCACTGAAGCATGTTTTAGATATCTAGACCTTTCCATCTGCCCTGCATTTGTATCTCCTGAGCTCAGGATAGTGCTTGGCACACAATAAGGATTTCATAATACTTTTTCATTCATTCATATATGGTGAGGATAGACAGATAGATGACTAGATGGTGATGGTGATGAAGACAGATGAATAAATAAGGATGAAGATAGATGGGTGAGGAGATGATACTGAAGATGGTGATGAAGAAGAGGAAGAGGAGAATGAATAGTGATGAGGATGGAAAGTTTATATAATAATTTAAGGCTTGCAAATCACTTTACATATATTATTTCATGTTGTTGTTTGTTTGTCCTTTTGTATTCTATGGCTCCTCTCAGCAATAACATCCCCTGTTCTAAGGCCCCTCCAGCCCTGACCTTCCATGTTCTAAGGCCCCTCCAAGCTGTGACATTCTCTGTTCTGAGGCCCCTCCCGGCTCTGACATTCCCTGTTCTAGGGCTCTCGACACCTGATATTTCCTGTTCTAAGACTCTCTGACCTTCCATGTTCTAGGGCCCCTTTCAGCTCTGACATTCCCTGTTCTAAAGCCCCTCCAAGCTCTGACATTCCGTGTTCTAGGGCCCCTTCCACATGTGATATTTCCTGCTCTAAGGCCCCTCCAGTCCTGACTCTTTGTGTTCTAAGGCCCTTCTCAGCTCTGACATTCCCTGTTCTAGGGCCCCTCAACACCTGATATTTCCTGTTCTAAGACTCTCTGATCTTCCATGTTTTAGGGCCCCTTTCAGCTCTGACATTCTCTTTTCTAAGGCCCCTCCAGATCTGATGTTCTACAATCCTATTAGAATTGTCCTTAGAGCATGGGCACTGAAGCGAGTACCAAAGTTGTACCCATGAATAAACATGTTCATATCTATCACTCCTAAGAGCCAAGAGCCGATCTCTGGCTAATACTCATAAATGACCACCCATTTATTTCATGGTGTCTTTGTTGCCCTTTCCCTCCCCAACATAATTGTTTGTTTGTGTAACTGATGCTCTGTGTGATTATTGAAGACTTTTAACTTAGCAAACTGTTAGTCATCGAGCTGGGAAAGTTGAGCAAACCCAGCTTGTGTTTAGACTTCCCTTGCCAAAGCTAGCTATGGGCTTTTCAAGCACCCTTTGGACATGGTGCTGAAAGTCTACTGAGTGGAGTAAATGAAGCACACCATTGAGTGATAAGAAAGGGGTCAACCTTTGGGCAATCTACTCATTCAATGTTTGACCAGAGATTTTAATGGCCTTTGGCCATGACAAACATGTGAACAGTTTCCCACAGTTTATGATCTGTGTTTCAGTTAAATCACAGCATCTCAGAGCTAGAAAGAACCTCAGAGACAATCAGTCTTCTAGTCCCTTCAAAATCCCTCTACCCCATCCACGATGAGTGGTCACCCAGCCTGTACTCGAAGACCTCCAACAAGAGAGAAGGCACCACAGCCACCACCACCATGGGACAGCTCTCATCACTAGGAAGTTTTCCACCAAAATTTGCCCCTTTCTAGCTTGACCTCAATCTTCCTAGTTTGGACCTCTGGGGCCAAGTCCCTGTGACAAGTTTCAAGCTTAAATGGCATTTAAGAATGAAGCTATCATGAATCTTCTCTTCTCCAGGGAAAACCCTTACTCAGTTTCTCCAATGGGCCCACACAGAAATTTAAGGCCCCTAACTACCCTAGCTGCCTTCCTTTAGACATACTACAGCTTATCAATGTCATTCCTAAACTGTGGTGCCCAGGACTGAACACAATCTTCCCTATGTTGTCTGACCAGGGCAGACCTAACAACATTAGACACCATGGCTCTATGTAATGCTAGAAGTGACTTTCCCAAGGCCAATTCTTAGCTGCACAAAGTTACCAAGTCATTTTTCCTTTCTGTATCTCACATCCTCCTCTAGGATGAGGGGGCTGGACCCTATGAGTTTCAAGACCTCAGAGGACTCCCAGCTTTGAATTCTTGATACTATGATGCTAACCCCATTTTACAGATTAGAAAACTAAGGCTCAAAAAGAACATGGAAGGGAAAACTAACATATCAGACAACACAGTCAGAGTCCTGAAGGGCTTTGACAAAATGGAACAATGGATTAGATCTATTAATATAAAAATTAACCTGGACAAGTATAAATAGATCTCAAAATCTCTTTAATGTGAGGGTCCAGTTGAGGTTAGGGAATGTGAATTGAAGTGGACCTAGTTGACTCAGTTGCATGGCTTTCTTAAGCTCTCTTTGGCAACTGGGGTGTAGGGGTAGAGAAGGTGGGTGGTGGCAGTTTGGAGAGGCATGAACATTAACAGGAGAAGGGAGCAAGGGATTTTAGGGCATCAGACTGACAAACCATAATATCAAGAATTGAAATGGAGGAAATAAGAAAAGGAATAATGGTCAAAGAGCCTAGATATAATGGAGAGGGGAAAGAATAGATTTAAGAGGAGTGAGGCACAAAGACAGAAGATTTTGGATGACCGCTTATTAAGCATGTTTGAGACCACACTCTTATAGAACTACAGCTTGGAGGGTTGGTTTCTGAGGTCCGCTTTGAATATGCACACCTAACAGGTCTACACTGGAGTCATGGGACCTCAGAGTCAGAAGGGGCAACCAAAAGTCATTTAGTACTATTCTTGCTTAACCAATGCATCTGAGGAATGGTCATCCAGCTTTTGCTTTTAAACTTCCAGGAGGGGAAACCCATTACTTCCCAAAACAGCCTAGTCCCCTCTGGAACAGCTCCCACTGTTAGGAAGTTTCTATTTCAAGCTGTTATTTGCCCCTTTGCCATTTCTCCTTCGCTCTGCTCCCTGCCACCACCACCCCTCCCCTGTCCATCACCCCTGGTTCTCCACCCTGGGGCCAAGAAAGAAGTATCATCAGCCAAGTTTGAACAGGTCTTCCTGACTCAAATTTTTTAGTTCGAGCAGGAGCCTCATAATTTAGAAGGAAAAAATACTCTTGAGTGCTAGCCCTGAAGCCAGGAAGACTTATCTTCCTGAGTTCAAATGTGGCTTCACTCACTAGCTGTATAACCCTGGGCAAGTCACTTAACCCTGTTTGCCTCAGTTTCTGCATCTATAAAATGAGATGGAGAAGTAAATGGCAAACCACTCTAGCATCTTTGCCAAGAAAACTCCAGGGAGGCAGAGCCAAGATGGCAGCTTGAAAACAGGGACTTGCTTAAGCTCTCCCCCAATCCCTCCAAACACCTGTTAAAAAATGACTCTAAACAAATTCTAGAACTGCAGAATGCATGAAATAACAGAGAGAAACAAGTCTCCAGTCCAAGATGGCCTAAATGGTCACTAGGAAGGGTCTATCACACTGTACTGGGAGCAGAGCACAGCCCAGCATGGATCATGCCAGGACAGACCAGGCTGGGAGTAGATGGGGCAGAGTAAGTCTCAGGGCCCTGAATTACTGAGCTGAGGTGGTTACCAGATGTCTCAACCCACAAACACCAGGGAAAATGGAGCAGGTCAATGGGAAAACTGCTGGATCTGGGTGAGAGAAGTGCGTGGTCTGGCTCCAACCCACAGGGCAGCTGCTTCCAGAGCTCCAGTGGCAACTGCTCCTAGAGCCCCTGGTCCACACGATAGGAGAGATCAAGTGATGGATCAGAGCAGGAGTGCAGGGAGCACTTTGCTGGCACAGAAACACATTCTCTTGCTTTGTCCTGCCTGGATCTGGGTTGCGGTCCTTGTTGGTGGTTCTTGGAGGAGAAGGAGCTCTGGTGTGGCAGAGCTTGAGGTGACTGTGGAGAGGGAATCAACCTGGTAGTTACGTGGCAGAAAGGAGTGCTTGCCCTCACAGACCAGAGCACAGGCCAGAAGAGCATCATGCCACCTCAGAATAGAAGTAGCTCTGAAAACAGCAGCGCAAAACCCCTGAAACTTGGGACAAAGCACTATCCATTCTGAAAGCAGTCATACCCTGACAAAAAAGCTCAAAAATCAAGTAATTGGCTGGGAAAATAAAAGGACTCAGAATATAGAATATTTTTGGTGACAAAGAAGATCAAAAAATACAGCCAGAAGAAGTCAACAAAGTCAAAGAGCCTACATCAAAAGCCTCCAAGAAAAATATGAATTGGTCTCAGGCCATGGACAAGCTCAAAAAGGATTGGGAAAAGCAAATAAGAGAAGTAGAGGAAAAATTGGGAAGAGAAATGAGAGTGATGCAAGAAAATCGTGAAAAACAAGTCAACGACACAGTTAGGCTCAAAAAATACTGAAGAAAGTAACATCTTAAAAATAGACTAACCCAAATGGCAAAAGAGTTCCAAAAAGCCAATGAGGAGAAGAATGCCCTAAAAGGCAGAATTAGCAAATGGTAAAGGAGGTCTTAAAGACCACTGAATAAAACACTGCCTTAAAAATTATAATGGAGCAAGTGGAAGCTAGTGACTTTATGAGAAATCAAGATATTATAAAACAGAACCAAAGGAATGAAAAAATGGAAGAAAATGTGAAATATCTCGTCAGAAAAAGCACTGACCTGGAGAACAGATCCAGGAGAGATAATTTGAAAATTATTGGACTACCTGAAAGCCATGATCAAAAAAAAGAGCCTAAACATCATCTTTCAAGAAATTATCAAGGAAAATCATTCTGATATTCTAAAAGCAGAGGGCAAAATAGAAATTGAAAGAGTCCACCGATCGCCATCCAAAGAAGATCCCAAAAAGAAAACTCCTAGGAATATTATCGCCAAATTCCAGAGTTCCCATGTCAAGGAGATAAAATTGCAAGCAGTCAGAAAGAAACAATTCGAGTGTTGTGGAAACACAAACAGGATAACACAAGATCTAGTAGCTTCTACTTTAAGGGATTGCAGGGCTTGGAATATGAGATTCCAGAGGACAAAGGAGCTAGGATTAAAACCAAGAATCACCTACCCAGCAAAACTGAATATGATACTCTAGGGGATAACATAGATTTTCAGTAAAATAGAGGACTTTCAGGCATTCTCCATGACAAGACCAGAGCTGAATAGAAAATTTGACTTTCAAATACAAGAATCAAGAGAAGCATGAAAAGGTAAACAGGAAAGAGAAACCATAAGGGACTTACTAAAGTTGAATTGCTTTGCTTACATTCCTACATGGAAAGGTGATATTTGTAATTCATGAGACCTTTCTCAGTATTAGGGTAGTTGTAGGGAATATCCATATATATATATATATATATATATATATATATATATATATATATATATATACACACAGAGAGAGAGAGACAGAGGTAGAGAGAGAGAGACAGAGGCAGAGAGAGACAGAGACAGAGAGACAGAGGGCACAGGGTGAGTTGAATATGAAATGATGATATCTAAAAAAATTAAATTAAATTAAGGGGTGAGAGAGGAATATATTGGGAGAAGGAGAAAGGGAGAGATAGAATGGAGTAAATAATCTCACATAAAAGTGGCAAGAAAACGCAGTTATAATGGAAAGGAAGAGAGGGTAGGTGAAAGGGAATGCGTGAATCTTGCTCTCATCGGATTTGACTTAAGGGGGGAATAACATACACACTCAATTGGGTATCTTACCCTACAGGAAAGTAGCGGGGAAGGGGATAAGAGGGGGTGATAGAAGGGGGGAAGATTGGAGTAGGAGGTAGTCAAAAGCAAACACTTTTGAAAAGGACAGGGTCAAGGGGGAAAATTGAATAAGGGGGATAGGTTAGGCTAGGCTAGGCTAGGTCAGGCTAGGCTAGGCTAGGCTAGGACAGGATAGGATAGTATGGAGGTAAATATAGTTAGTCTTTCACAACATGACTATTATGGAAGTGTTTTGCATAATGATACATGTGTGGCCTATGTTGAATTGCTTGCCTTCTTAGGGAGGGTGGGTGGGGAGGGAAGAAGGAAGAAAATTTGGAACTCCAAGTTCTAAGAACAAATGTTCAAAAAAATTTTTTACATGCAATTGGAAAATAAGATATACAGGCAGTGGTGTATAGAAATCTATCTTGCCCTACAAGAAAGTAAGGGGAAAGGGGATAAGGTTGGGTTAGTGGGGTGACAGAAGAGAGGGCAGACTGGGGAAAGGGGCAATCATAATATATGCCATCTTGGGGTAGGGGGTAGGGTGGGAATGCAGAGAAAATTTGTAACTCAAAATCTTGTGGAAATCAATGGTGAAGACTAAAAATATTAGATAATAAAAAATAAATTTAAAAAAATACAACAAAAAAAGAAAATCCCAAAAGGGGTCATGAAGAGTCAGCCATGACTTGAAAAATGATTCTTCTTGACTCCAGCCCCACCACCAAGCTACCCTACAACCACTGCAATAATATAAAGGGGAAGAAGAAAAAAGAAACTGGATATTATGTAGTTAGAATGACAAAACTGTCCCAAAGATGAGAAAATGTGCCACTTTCTAGTCTTTGCAGAGATAGAGATCTATGAGCTAGTTGGCATAGCGGGTAGAGCACTAGACCTGTAATCCAGGAGATCTGAGGTAAAATCTTGCCTCAGACATTTACTAGCTGTGTGACTCTGGGCAAGTCACTTGACCTCTCTTGACCTCAGTTTCCCCATCCCCAAAATGGGGATAGTAATACCACCTACCTCCCAGAGTTGTTGTGAGGATGAAATGGGATATTTGCAAAGTGCTGGGCAAATCTATTAACACTACAGAAATGCCAGGTGTTGCTTCTGCTGCTGCTGCTGCTGCTGCTGCTGTTGTTATAACAACAGACTCGGGTGATGTGTTGATTGATTATACAGAACTACCTTTTGTTATTTTATTTCTTTTTTGGTCCTTGTTACAAAGAATGGATGACTAAATAGGGAAGAGGGGAGGGATCTCTTTGGAGTCTAAGATGATAGAAAAACAGATACCACTCCATATGGCTTTATTTTTGAATGATTTAAATTTTATTGATATCTTCTGCTTTTCATCACCTTCCTTCCCAAAGCTGTTAATACAAATTATTGTTTTAGAAAGAATTCTGCTCCTTGGCTTCAGAGGGCAGAAACAGGAGCAGTGGGTGGGTTATGGCAAGGCAGATTTAGGCTCAATGTCAGAAGAACTTCTGCAAAATCAGAGATGTCCTGTGGGCTCTGGTGGGTCCCTCTTAATGGAGGACCCCAAGCTAAGTGCGACCAAACATTTCTCCTGGATGCCATAGACAGAGGGGATGGCCTCATTCACTTGGGAGACCCTTCGAAGCACTGAGATGCTTGAAGCCTGTGACTGACAAGGTGATGAGCTGCCCTGGGGATGAGTCTCCCATAGGGAGGATTGCTCTTTCTCATCATCTCTGTCCTCACCAGAGCTCCCCAGCTTTCTGATCTCAGCCTGTTGCTGAGCCTAGCTGCCTTCTGTGAAAGTCTGAGTCAGTACAGTGAGAATGCAGTCCACCTCACTGCCTGCCCCAGAACGATGGATCCAAGCAAAGGAAAGTCTGGCCAAATTGCATGGTAATATTGCTTGGTGGGGGTGGGGGCCTCTAAATTTTGCAAGCCCAGGGACACAGTGGCCAATGCTGTAGGAAGAGCACTGAGCTAGGGCTCAGGAGCCATTGGTTCCAGTCTCTCTAGTAACCACTTGTGTGACCTTGGGCAAGTCCCCTCCCCACTCTGAGTGTAGTTTTCACTTTGTTTAATGGTGAAAGGAGATTAGAGTGGATCATGCCCCCTGCCCCTTCCAGCTGACATACTCTCTTCCAAGGTCCCTCCCAGCACTGACATTCCTTGTCCTAAGGATAGTCCAAGTTCTGAAATTCCCTTTTCTAAGGCCCCTTACAGCCCTGACATTCCTTGTTCTGAGGGCCCTCCCAGTTCTGACATTCTTTTTTCTCAGGCTCGTCTGATCTGTGAAATTTCCTGTTTTCAGGCCCTCCCAGCTCTGACCTTCCATGCTCTAAGTTTCCTCCCAGTCTTGACATTCTCTATTCTAAGGGCCCTTCCAGCTCTGACATTCCCTGTCCTAAGGATCCTCCAAGTTCTGAAATTCTCTCTTCTTAGATTCCTCCTGGTTCTTACATTCTGTGTCATAAGTGGAGGGAGAGGATCCTCTGGGACAGGGGACCATGAGCAATCCCCTGGCAACATTTTCTTTGCATATAGACCTTGAGTCCACCTTCCTGTTGCCTTGGTTGGGAGGCAGCTAGGTATCACTGGCCCTGAGGTCAAGAAGTTCTAAATCCTGCCTGGCCTCAAATACTTCCTTGCCCATCAGATATCCTGCCTCTTGTCCAGATACCCTGAGTTCTGCAAAGGGCTTCTCTATTCTTCAAGGTTCAGTTCTAATCTCACCTACTCCAAGAAATTGCCCTGGATTCTGCTGAAAGTGATCCCCTTGGGGAGATAAGACTGATTGCTCTGCTTGAGCTTTGGACTCTGATATTCTAAATATGTTTTGTGTTTATTTATATACCTACCTTCTATCTTTTATTGCATTCTAAAGTCCAGGAGGCCAGAGAAAATATTTAATTCCCTTGTGTATCTGCTGAATCTCAGCCCATCAGTCAGCATGCTCTCATGAATGGCAGCTAGGTGTGCACAGAGTGTTAGATCTGAATCAAGAAAACCGAAGTTCAAATTCAGCCTCACACACTCACCAGGTGGGGGTCAGGCTATTAAATGTTCAGTGTGAGGATTTGCATCTCAGAAATTGGCAAACGCTACTAGTCAGGGCTAGACTTATTATTTTCTGGATTATCTACACTTAAGAAAATGATGTAGAAAATGTTAAGAATGGAGATTAAACTTTAAAATGTGTCATTTGCAGAAACACAGCTGTGTCTCCCAGGGGACCCACTGAGGAGGGGGTGTGTGGTTAAACGTACATAGTAAAATTGTGTTGACTGACAGAAATGATATCTCCAGGTATTAAGGTTCTCTTAGTTGCCACATCTAATGGCCTCTTCTTAATCCTGATCCTCCTTGACCTCTCTGCAGCATTTGACGCTATTAGTCACCCTTTCTTCCTGGATAATCTCTCCTGTCCAGGTTTTCATGACCCTTTTCTCTTGATTCTCCCCTGACTGGTCTGACTCTTTATCAATTTACTTTGATGATTCTTTATCCATGTTACATCCACAATGTATGGGTGTTCCTCAAGATTCATTCTTAGATTTCTTCTTTCTCTCTCTGTACTGTCTCACTTGATGGTCTCTTCAGATTACACAGGTTTAATTGTCATCTCTATGCTGATGATTCCTAGACCTGTTTTCCAGTCTTAGTTTCTCTCTTGAACAAAAGTCACATGTAAACAACCGTTTTGGGCTAACTCCAACTTGTTATCCCATAGTCATCTTGAACACATCCATAAAAGAATCCATTATATTTCCCCTCATCCCTTCCCTCCTTCGAATTTTACCTTATTCTCTCAAAGGCACTATTATCTCTCAGTCACGTGGGCTTGCTACCTCGGCATCATTCGTTGTTTCTCTCAACTCATAGATCCAATCAATTGCCAAATTTTGTCTTTTGTTTCTGTAAAATATCTTTCTTTGGCATCATTGTTTATTTCTCTGACCCCACAGAGTCAATCAATTGCCAAATTTTGTCAATTATTCCTCCACAATACCTCTCTTTCTTCACTCATTTCAATCATGTCTGAATATATGGGATCCCATTTGAGGTTTTCTTGGCAAAGATAGTGGAGTGGTTTGCCTTTTCCTTTTCTGACTCAATTTACAGATGAGGAAACTGAGGCAAACAGGGTTATGTTACTTGCCCAGAGAAACATAAATAGTAAGGGTCTGAGCCCAGATTTGAACTCAAGTCCTCCTTACTTTAGTCCCAGTACTCTATCCACTGTGCCACCTAGCTTGTCAATACCTCTTTTACACATCCCCTTTTCTCTATTCAAACAGCCACCACACTAGTTTAGACTCTTATCACCTCATACCTGGCCTATTGCAATAGCTGCTGGTGGGTCTGTCTGCCTCAAGTCTCTCCCTACTCCAGTCCATCCTCCACTTAACTGCCAGAGTGATTTTCCTAAAGTGCTGGTCTCACTCTATTACCATCTTGCTCAGTAACCTTTGGTAACTCCCTGTTGTCTTCAGGATCAAAAATAAAGTTTTTACTTGGCATTTAAAGCCCTTCATGACCTGGTTCCTTCCTAACTTTTCCAGTCTTCTTAAACTCTACTCCCCTCAGCAAATTCCATGATGCAGACGTACTGGCCCACTCGCTGCCCATGACGCTCCATCTCCTCTGACTTTACACTGGTTGTTCCTCATGCCTGGAATGCTCTCCCTCCCTACCTCAAACTCTTGGAACTCCTGCCTTCCTTTAAGATTCAGTTCGATATCAACTCCTACAGGAGGCCTTCCCTGATTTCCCCCTCATTCTTCTAGCCCCAGTGCTGATGCTGCTCTTTCTCAGGTCACCTTCCATGTATTCTGTATTTATTTTGTATGTTGTATCAAGTTACTGACAATCCAAAGGACAGCAGAAGGGCACACTGTGGGTGTGAGGAGGCTGCAGCTTATAATTAATGATTAATTATGTGCAAAGTGTCATCAACGTTAGGAATGATTGGAAAAGGAAGTGGTCAGGTCACGTAACCAGGGCAAAGCATGATGCCCAAGGACACCTGTGGGACGGTGAAGGGCCCAGATGAGGGAAGGTCTCTAGCACCTTGGACTTATAGGCCTTCCATGGAGGATTTATAAGAAGATGGGGACAAAAACTGCATGACACACATTAGATGTTTAATAAAATATTTAGTGTTTGGTTGATGAAGAGACCTGAATGGACTGTCATCAGCCTCAGCGGTAAGACTATGCACTTGGAGAAGGTACATCTAAATATCAAAGAGTATCAGAGAATTTAGTGAACATTAGGTTTATTTGAGATAACAATTTTCATAGTATCACAGATCCTATATTTACAACATGGGGTAGGGCTCCCCTCCTTGACACAAGGTATGATCTTTATAGAACCTCATAATTGAATGCTTCTTATTGGTTCGGAGAACATTATTCTTCCTGAGTCTCAGAGAACACAACTAGGTTCCATGGGTGGGAATTTCCAGGAGGCAGATTTAGATTTGATGTGAGGCAAAAATCTTTCTCACTGTTAGAGTTGTCATGGAGTAGAAGCTGGATGAGTCAGGGAGGGTGTAGAGGGGGTTCTCAATCAGGTATGAGCTGTATTAGATGTCTCTGAGAGTCCATTCCATGAAACCCATTATATACACATTCTCTTTCTCTGTCTCTGTTTTTCTATTTCTCTGTGTATGTTGTCTTCTTTCTCTCTCCCTGCCCCCCTTTTCTCTTCCTTTCTATATTCCTCCTCCTCCTCCTCTTCCTCTTCCTCCTCCTCCTCCTCCTTCTTCCTCTTCTTCCTTCTCTCTCAATATAGATAACTATATCTATCTATGAGGTTAGGAAGAGACAAGGGGTTTGGGAAGAGGCATTACTGTTAGACCTACAGATGTTTGAAAATGGAGGTATGGAAGGAAGAGCACAGAAAATATTTGAGAAAATAGGATGGAATTTCCAGTTCAGAATTGGTCAAAATATTTAAAGTCGGTTGAGTGGCTGACCAGTGAGGTGAGTCCTGGTACAGATCTGGTCCTCTGATCTGTTGTCTGTAGATTACCATGGCAAGGGGAATGAATGCCAGGGGGGTTACTGCTGTTACAATGGAAAGCCCTGAATCTCTTTCATTGCAGGAAAGACAGTGCTGGACCCAAAGAGTTTGGTGGCTTCTGTGTGAGTCACATTCTCGTCTATATCCCAAGGGTGACATGTCCTTTCTTCTCTGTTCCCAGGAAAACAAGATTCCCTCTCAAAGCTATGATGATCTGTGTGTACCGTGCTGGGTTGGAAGTCATATAACCTTGCATCCTAGGCCACAAGACAGTGAGTGGCCAGAGATGATTTCATGTTCAGTCCAGTCTCTCTTTAGATGTTTGCCTGAGTTAAAACATTCTGAAGCCCCACTTTTACACACAAACAGAGGTAGCAGTAAAAAAAATCAGCTACCACCCAGCTATGAAATGACTTTCTAAGGATTTAGGATGAATGGGTCCTATTCAAGAGTTTAGGGACCCAAGTTTTGCAGATTTGCCCATCTATCTCACCACCTTTCAATTATGCTTGTTTGCTGCCCTTCCACAGTCCAGTGTGAGACTAACGGGGTGGGGGGCGGGGTATTCTAGGCTTGGGTGACCTGCTCTGAAGCCCCAGGCAGCACTCAGGCAAAATAACCATAGTAGAAGACCCAAACTGCCAAGAGCAGGATGGTGTTGATATTCACCACGTTCCTCCACAAGGGTTTTCGGAGGTGTCTCTCAGTTTCTTCTGCAGAGCAGCCTTCTCCTCCTCAGTCAGCTTGGGGCCTGTCTTTGTCTGCAGCCCACAGAATGCATTCCAGGCCCTCTTGCAGCACCCTTGGGATTCCTCTGGGTCATCTAGAGGAAAGGGAAGAGAGGCAAGCACTGAGGAAATGTGCTCCTAATGGGCATTTCTTCAGGGCATTTCATGTTGGCAAAGGGCCTTACCAGGATGCCATTTGGGTCTCACAGAAGTGCTGGGAGGTGGGCAATACACGTATTATTATGTCCATTTTGCAGATGAGGAATCTGAGACTCAGTGAGTTAAAGTGACTTCTCTGTGGGCACACAGCTAATGGGTGGGAAAGGGAGGATTCAAACTCAGCTCTCCCTGACTCTAAGAACAGCATGCTAACCAGTGTACCCTGCTGCTGGGAGCTCTGAAGGTGACTGGGAGGGAGCTGCTTTTCTGGCAAGTCATCGGACCCCAATGAAAACGTAGCTGTTCCCCGACATTACTAAAGGAAGCAACTGGAGGAAATGAGCCAGAAGGGAGACGGCCCTCCAGAGTAACTTCAGACCTCAGGAATCTCAGGGTTCTGGTCTAAGTTTGTACCACCAGAGAGGAGGTTTCCACCTTAGCACCAGAAGGAAAAAGGGGTTTCCATTTTTCAGGTGGCCTTGAAAAGATGCACAAAGGGAATCTGAGTCCTTCTAAGGACAGATTTGTCTCAGTAGATGGGAAGTTGGCTCAGCCAGTTTGTCAATATGTAAGTCCTTGCTGGAAGGCAGGGCTTCTGAGAGCCCAGGGGAGCTGGATGCACAGAGAGACAAGTGGACAATTAAGTATCACCTTCTTCTCCCTGGTCTCCAGCTTCCTCCTGTCCATACTGCTCAGGATTCAGGTCTATGCGTTCTTCCTGGCTATTGCGGAGAGCCCAGCAAAGGCGGTACAGCTGTCCAAGGAAAACAGGCAGGAGTTAGCCATGTGACCATGGCAATGAGCACCTACCTCTCTCCACAAAGGTGTTAGAATGAACCTCAGATCAAGTGCTGCCTGCCTCCAGGAAACCTGCCTTGATTCTTTCCCAGATCTATGTTCTAAGGTCCTTCCCAACTCTATCACTCTATGTTCTAAAGTCTCTTCTAGGTCTCACATTCTAAGAGCCTTCCAAGAGCTCACATTCTGCCTCCTAAGGGCTTTCCCAGATTTGACCTTCCCTGTTGTAAGACCCCTCCCATCTCTGGCATTCCTGGTTCTAAGGTGCCCCCTCAGCTCTGATATTTCCTGTTCTAAAGTTCCCCCTCAACTCTAACACTTCCTATTCTAAGGTTACCCCTCAGTTCTGACATTTCCTGTTCTCAGACCCCTCCAAGAGCTCACATTCTGTGTTCTAAGGGCTCTCCCAGATCTAACATTCCCTATGCTAAGGCCTCTCCCACCAGCGACATTCTCTGTTTTATGGTCCTTTAAAGCTCTGGCATTCCCTGTTCTAAGGCTGCCCCACAGCTATTACATTTTGTGTCTAAGAATCCTCCAAGAGCTCACATTCTGGGTTCTAAGGACTCTCCCAGACTTGACATTTCCTGTACTAAGGGCTATTACAGCTCTCATATTCCCCATTTAAGGCTCCCTCCGAGCTCTGGAATTCCCTGTTTTAAGGTTTTCTTTCCACTCTGATATTCTACATGCTAAGGCTCCTCCCAGTTTTGATGTCTTATATTTGATGAAATTTTTCTTTACTTTGAGACTCACTTTACCTTTTTACAACTTATTTCTCTGGTTCCTGAATTTGCCCTCTGGGACCACATAAAACAAGTCTTATTCATCTTCCATGTGACTGTCCTTAAATTCTTGAGGCCATCTATCACATCTCTACCCTACCTCACCCCTGAGTAGTGTCTTTTTCCACCTCAATATTCTCGGTCCTTTCAACCTACCCACATTTGGGACATGAACTTCAAGCCCTCTGGCACCCCATTCACTTTTCCCTGGATGGTCTGTACTTTATCCACATCCTTTTAAAATTGGGTCTCCCATCACTGAACACAGTACTCCAGGTGGAGTCCCAGATACTTTACTCCTCTTAGTGAAGGATCCTGAATTCATAGCTGAGGCACAAGCCAGGAAAAGGGCATGATTCCAAGATGAGTAAAGGCAAGCTCATACTTACATGTATGTCAGGAATAGGTTTTGTCAACAGAGAAATACCAAGTGCAACCAAGACTGTCAACGTGAAGAGGACAATGGCAAAATAGGTGTAATGCCATCCACAGATGATGTTGGGACACTGGCTGGGGACCATGCAGGTGCCTGTCCCGTAGGCAAACTCAGAAATCATATGAATTAGGCCAATCACAAGTCCAAATATCATTGCCCAGAAATCCCCCTGCCAAAGAAAGCAAAGGAGAGTGGTTTCAGGGTGCTTTCAGCACG
This sequence comes from Trichosurus vulpecula, assembly GCF_011100635.1. Taxonomy (NCBI): domain Eukaryota; kingdom Metazoa; phylum Chordata; class Mammalia; order Diprotodontia; family Phalangeridae; genus Trichosurus; species Trichosurus vulpecula. The sequence continues at coordinate 12,355,095 of NC_050573.1, forward strand.
AGGGACCACGAACCACACAAAATTCATTGTGTGGAATGGAAGAATTATTGAAAACCAGAATGGCAATAACAACAAAAAACAACATAAAACTTTCATATGTGATTCTAAGAATGTCAGAATTAGAAGGAAAACTGAGTCCAACCGTGTTTGTTGTTCAGATGGAAAAACAAAGTTCCGGATAACTGAAATAATTTGCCCCCAAGAGGCCTGACTCCCAATTCAGGGCTCTTTCTGCCATACATTTATAATGGATGATCATTAGTATTGTGTCTTATTGCTGTGAGAAATTTGGATTTGGGGACATCCATGAATGGGGGAAGAAGTGGCATTTTGGGTTCCCCAGGCAATCAGAGTCCTCACCATTTCTACACACTGAACTCTTCCCATTCTGACTCACCTGCTCATTACCTCTCTTGCAGAAGATGGCAAGCAGGAAGACAGCTGCAACAGGGGACCCAATGTAGCTTAATATCGATGAAAAGTAATGGACAAGTTCACCATTTTGACCTGCCTGGACTACTGGGATCCAAGCAACACTGAGGGCTATCAGGACGATGATGAACAACCTACAAGCAGATTTCAATCAATAGGATATTGAGCTATAACTCGGGTGAACAAGCTGGGGATTGTTTTATGGTGGGGGACACATTATGCCCCAGGAAGATCCTTTTTCCTTCCCATGAGACCACAAGCCTTGTATTGTAAGGTACTCCAACATCATAGGGATTAGAAAGGGAAAGTAGGCTGTGGGAGAGGGTCAGGAAGTGTTCGTTAATCTTTCCTTCTTGAAGAAATAACATCATAAGGGGGATGTCTTGATTTTTGCTCAGATTGGATTGAAGTCAGGCAGAGCTGCACAAAATCATCAGTCTCACTCTCCCCTCCAGAGTCACCTAAGTACAGTGGCAAGACAAAAGTCAGGATGACTGATGATGCTTGGGGTGCAGTGGATGGCCTGGCCATTTCTAAGTTAAGGTCTTTCCCTGCTCTCAGTTTGTCTGAGGCAACACCCATTTGATGTCTATGGGCTGGGCAAGAATTGAGGCAAAAGGTGGCTTAATTTTCCACCAAAACAATATCAGTCTGGGTGGGAGCTTTCATGGAATGACCAATAATATTTCTGGTCACGGGGATGAAGGAAATAAGGGGAAGGGATGAAGATTGGTTTCCCCTTCTCCACACTGTCAGGCTACCTTTCCTGGTGGCTGCCTGACTTCCTCCCAAATGCCTGTGAGGGTTCATGTGGATTCTCTGGATAATGGTCAATAAAGACATTCTCTTTCCCTTGTCAACAGTGCTCTGAACCTTAGAATTATTAGTAATTTCTCCCTCTTCCTTTCCCCCTCACACTCAATCCATCACCGGTCCAAGCAATTCTCTTCCCCTACAGTTCTTGCTACTGACTCATCTTCGGCTGAGAGGGTGTAGAGCTGGAAGAGACCTCAGAAGTCATCTCAACAGAGCCTTCATTTTGGGGGAAAAGGAAACAAAGTCAAGAGATTTGGCCAAGGTCACACAGCAAGTGGTAGAAGCAGGATTCAAACTCAAGTTCTCTGTCTCCAGAGGTTGTGTTCTCCCCACTGCACCACACTGCCTCCCCAGCATCTTTTCTTCCCGTACAACTTAACAGGCAGCCAACAGTTTGGCTTAGTGGCAGGAGTTCTGGACTCTGATTCCAAAGATCTGAGTTTTATTTCTGTTGTGACATTTCCTGGATGTGTAACCCTAGGCAACTGGCTTGCTTTCTCTGCTTCTTGATTTCTGCATCCATAAAGTGGAGAGAGCAGTGCTTACCCTGCCTTACTCATGGGTTGATTGTGAGAAAAGAAAATTATGAACCTCAAGAGGGAGGGGAGCTGCTCCCAGCAAGCTCCTTGAAGGTACAGAGAAATCCCCTGGGCAGGAAGGGCCATTCCACTTGCTGCTGCATCCTACAACACATTCCTCAAACTTGATTTCCTTTTTTGTTGTTGTTGTATATTCAGGTCATTGATTTCTCCACCTTCCTTTCTCACAACAAGGTGGTACAATTCATAAAGTGTTGAGCCTGGGCTCAGTAAGATCTAACTAAGTTTAAGTCCAGCCTCAGACACTTAGTAGATGGGTGTCCCTGGGCAAGTCACTTAACAGAGACTGCCTCAGTTTAGAGTGCCAAGCCTGGAGTCAGGAAGATTCATCTTCATGAGTTCACACTCACATCTGGTCTCAGACACTTAATGGATGTGTGGCATAGGCAAGTCACTTCACCCTGTTTGCCCCAGTTTTCTTGTCTGTGAAATGAAGTGGAGAAGGAAATGGCTAACCACTCCAATATCTCTGCCAAGAAAACCTCATCAACTACAAGAAGCAGTATTGCTGGGTCACAGGTAAACACAGCTTTATAGCCCTTTGACCATAGTTCCACGTTTTTCTCCAGAATGGTTGAACTCCTCCAATAATGCTTTTGTGTACCTATTTTTCCACACCCTCTTCAACATTTATAATTTTCTTTTTCTGCCATGTTAGCCAATCTGATAGGTGTGAGCTGATACCTCGGAGCTGTTTTACTTTGCATTTATCTAATCAATATGATTTAGGGCATTTTCATGTGGCTATTGATAGCTTTGATTTCCTCTTCTGAAAACTGCCTATTGATATCCTTTGATCATTTATCAATTTGGGAATGGCTCTTTTTTTTTTATAAATTTGGTTCAGTACCTTATTTCAGAAATTAGACCTTTATCAGAGAAACTTCCTGTAAATCTCCCTCCCTACCCCGCCCCCGGAAGTTTCTTGCTTTACTACTAATTTTGGCTGCATTGGTTTTGTTTGTACAAAGTCTTTTTTAATTTCATGAAATCAAAATTATCCATTTTACTTCCCATAATCTTCTCTGTCTCTTTTCTGGATTTTTACATTTATCAAGCATTACATTCGTATGGGCATTTACTAATGTTTATTGTGTACATAATCTATTCCACTGATCCACCATTCTATTTGTTAGCCAGTACCAGATTGTTTTTGATGATCACTGTTGTGTAACATAATTTGAAATTTGATACTTCTAGGCCAGCTTTTTTCACATTTATTTCATTGATTCCCTTGATATTCTTGACCTTTTGCTCTCCCTGACGAATTTTTTTTGCTATTTTTTTCTAGCTCTGCAAAACAATTCTTTGATAGTTTGATTGATTTTGCACTGAATATGTAAATGAACCTAGGTAGAATTGTAATTTGTATTATATTAACTCAGCCTACCCATAAGTAATTGTTCAGATCTGTCTTTATTTGTGTGAAAATGGCTTTTGTAATTGTGTTTCTGTAGTGCCTGGGTAGGCTCCCAACTATTTTATATTATCTGAAATGATCTCAAATAGAATTTCCCTTTTTATCTCTTACTGCTGCTTTTTTGGTTATAGATAGAAATGCTGATGATTTATATGGCTTTATTTTATACTTTACAATTTTGCTGCATTTGTTAATTGTTTCAACTAGTGTTTAGGTGGTTCTTTAGGGTTTTCTATGTATGCAATCATATCATATATAACGAGTGATTTTTTGTTCATTGCCTATTTTATTCCTCCAATTGATTTTTCTTGTATTATTGCTATAGCTAGAATCTCTAATATAATATTAAATAATAGTGGTGATAATGGACATTTTTGCTTAACTCCATATTTTACTGGGAAGGCTTCTAGCCTATCCCCAAGGGAAGGGATTTAAAAAATACTTTACTAGCTCCTTAGGGAGCATGTCAGAAACATTTTGAAAGATCCAAATATATGGAGTCTATACAAAAATACATTTGGTATAAGAACACCTGAGTTCAAATCTAAGCACTACTATTTACTAACCGTGTAACCTTGGCCAAGTTACCCTACCACTTTAGCAATTGGTTTCCCCATTTATAAGATCAAGAGGTTGGATCTGACAATCTCTCAGTTCCTCTACCACATTTCTGAAATACTATGGTCTAGGATTCAAATCTTCCCTATTTCTGTTAAGGGGCCACCATCCCTGGAGTCCTCAAAGCTAGTAATCTTAGTGTCATCCTTGATGCTTCTGTCCCCATTGATTTCCACGTGCAATCAGGTGCCAAGTGTTCCTGCTTCTACAGTATCATTCACGTACACATTTAAAAAAATTTTCCCCCAATTACATACAAAGACAATTTTTAGGATTCATTTTTAAAAATTTTGAGTTCCAAAATTTCTCCCTCCCTTCCTCACCTGTTCCCCCTTTCTGAAATGGCAAGCGATTTGTTCTCAGTTACACAGGTACAATCATGCAAAACACATTTCGTTATTAATCGTGTATTCACATTCATTTTCCTGCTGAAGCTACCACCAGCCTAGTTTGACGCCCCCATTCTCTTTCATTTGGACTATGGCAATAGCCTTGTATTTGGTCTCCCTGCCTCAAAGTCTCTTCCCACTCCAAACTATTCTCCAAACAGTAGCCAAAGCAACATTCCTAAAACACAAATCTGACCATTACACTCCCTCCTACTAAAAACATTCCTTCTATAGCTCCCTATTGCTTTTAGGATCCAACATAATTTCCTCTCCCTGTCATTTTTAAGGCCTTCTACAATCTGCCTTCCACCTACGTTTGAATTTCTTATCATATAATTTCCCTTAGCACATCCTCTATTTTGATCAAACTGGCTGGCTAGCTAGCTACTCCATACACATTACATTTTATCTCCAGTCTCTGTGGCTTTGTATCACTGGTCCACCATGTCAGGAATGCACTCAATTTTCACCTCTGCTTTGTAGAGTCTTTGGCTTCCTTCAAAGCCTAGCTTAGATGCAACTTCCTCCATGAAGGATTACTTGATTTCCCCCTCCCCCCAGGCATTAGAGTACTCTTCCCCCTGAAATTGCTTTTTAAAAGTATGTTTTATTCACTAATCTAGGTACATGGTGTATCCCTCCAACAGAATAGAAGACCTTTGAGGGCAGGAATTAGTTTTTCCCCATTTTTGTTTTCCATCTCCTAGAACCTAGAAGAATAGCTTACATATATTAGGTGCTTAATATATATGCACTGAATTTTGGAAAGAATCTGTTACTATTTGAGATTACAGAGCTAAGAAATCTTAAGCTAAGATTTCTGTAATTTAGCTGTGCATCACAAACATGGCTTCCTAGGTCTTGCTAGCCTACTTCTTCTACCCAGAAGGCCATCCATCCTGTTCACTTCTGTATCGTGTATAAAAACATAGGTTTTATGGAAGAGAATTCCAGCACACCCTGGCCAAGATGTTCACAGGGCTATGTGAGCTAGGTGAAGCAGTGGACAGGACGCTAGGCTTAGATTCAGGAAGACCTCAATTCTAATCCTTCTCCAGACACTGACTAGCCATGTGACACTTGGCAAACTGCATGTGCTCTCACAGGTTGAATTTCCTCATCTGTCAAGTGAGAATGTTAATAGCACCTACTTTACAGGGTTATTATGAAGATCAAATGAGTTGATCCATGTAGGTCCTGCTACCATAGAATATTTATTATATATTATAATAATATATTATATAGTGTTAGCTATTATTATCAGCTCTGTTACCTTCCTGCTAGCAGGAGCTCTCTCTCTGATGCTTGCTTTCGGATTTTGGTATAGATGTCGATGGTGAACAGGGTGCTGGCACTATTGAAGACGGAGGTGAGGGAGCTCATGAGTGACGCCAACATGGCAGACAACATCAGTCCCCGAAGTCCTTGAACCACAACCAAAAACAGAGGAAATTATCTTCTTCTGCACTTCGGAGCCAATGTCCATGGCTTTATGCTGTCCTTCCATAGTTTCTGAACCTTTGAGAATTATTCAAGCGTGGAATGTCAGAGGTGGCAGAGTCTTAGATCAGAGAGTGGCAGAGTTAAGATAGACCTTAGAAAGAGAATGTCAGGCCTGGAAGGGACCTTAGAATATGGAATGTCAGTATTGGAAAGTACCATAGCACAAAGAAGGTCAGAATGTCAGAGCTGTCAAAATGAGGGCTGACCCATGCTCAATTTGCATTTCATACCTTGATTGCCTCAGCAGCTAAGCTACACAGTGGATAGAGTGCTGGGCTTGGAGTCAGGAAAACTCATCTTCCGGAGTCCAAATCTGGCCTCAGACACTTAATAGCTGTGTGACCCTGGACAAGTCACTTAACCCTGTTTGCCTAAGTTTCCTCAGCTAGAATATGAGCTGGAGAAGGAAATGGAAGTTCACTCCAGAATCTCTGCCAAGAAAACACTATTGGGGTCATGAAGGGTCAGACACTACAGAAAACCGATTGAACACACACACACACACACACACACACACACACACAGAACTTGAGTGTTTATACATTTGGGAAAACCTTGATATGAACAATACTTGTATTTTATTTTGGAGATTTCCTGGAATAATTTCAGATGAGTTTGATGACCCAAAAATGACTCCAGAGACAAAATGCTTTCTTGACACACCAGATATCTGTATTTTAATTCTAGCCCTTTTGCCTTACTAGCTGTGTGAGACTAGAAAAGTTCCTTCACATATTTGAACTTTGGCTTCCAAGGGGAAGGGTCTCTGATCATGCAGAAGATCTTGGACCAACTTAATTAGGGACCTCTCATAACCCTAATAAATTGAATATGCTTGGAGCTCATTCTCAATGACTTTTCTTATTGATTAGAATTTTACAGCCCACAGCTTGATGTTAGGAAAGACATCCTAACAATGGCCATTAACCCAAAGTAGAATGGGCTGACATTGTAAGCTGTTAAGCAGAGACTGAGTGACTCCTTGTTGGGTATAATGTAGAGGGAGTTCTTAAGGCCATATTGGAATAGATGACTCCTGATGTCCTTCCCAATCCTGCAACTCAGTGAAAAATGGCTCCAATACTTGCCAGAGACCACTCGATTCACTGCTTATGGCACCCTATGGTGGTTGACATGAAGATCCCACAGAAATACTTACTATTGGGCATGAGCTCCACCACCAGCTTTGGGTAGGCTATGTTGGTGCAGCCTGCGCTGGTGCCACAATGTTGCTCACACTCTGAAGGTACAACACAGGTGATTTCATCTGTGGAAAAAGCCAGAGAAAATTCCTGTCAGCCAGAGTCTAAGCAGTGAGGAGAAGCAAATCCTCTGGTGTAGCAGCTGGAAAGGAAGCTTCTGAGTGTCTGCCTTGGCAGGGACTGATGGGCTTCAATATCCTTGGGCCAGGGCATTCTGCCTAGCAGCTCCCAAGTAGAAGTGACCCACTTGAGACATGTGCTAATTTTAGAGCTGGGGCTAACAGCTAGAAGGGCACAAAACCCTGTCCCTCTGCTTCCCACTTTTTCATTGAGCTCTCCCAGGATGTCTTGACTCTTAAAAAAATATTAAAAACATATTTTATTGCTGTTCTTGTTATACCACTTGAAGACACTGACTTGTTTTTGTCTTTGTATTCCCAGAACCAATGACAAGCATTTGATTGATTAAGTCACACCTATTTCTGGGGATTTAAAAGAAAAGCCTTCTGCTCCTGCCCCAAGATTGAACAAAGAAAAATAAATCCAGTACAATCCAATGAAGTGACTTCATCTTATAAAGTGTACTATATTCTTTATTTAGATCCAGCTTTTTTCATATTTGGGGGGCTGTCCTGGATCCCTTAGGCAGTCTCATGGAGCCTGTAGACCCCTTCTCAACAAGGTTTTAAGCATAAAAAAACAAGCTCCACAGGATTCAAAAGGAAACTAATAACACTGGAGCAGAGCTATCAAAAGAAGTGTTTTTCAGACCCCTACAGGCCAAGAAACCCTGATTTAGAGAATATTTCTCTGTAATCGTTAAATCAGTAAATCAACTTGTATTAAGTGTCTATTGTGTTTCAAGCACTATACAAAGCACTGGGGATACAAAAAGAGGCAAAAGACTATTCTCAAGGAGCTTACCATCTAGTGGGGAGAAACAACATACGAACAAATGTACACAAAGAAAATTCAATAGGAAATGATGGAAGGCACTAGAATTAAGGGGTATTGGGGAAGGCTTCCTGTAAAAGGTAAAGATTTAGTTGGGACTTAAGAGAAGCCAGGAAGCTTAGTAGGTGCAGTTGAGTTCCAGGCCTGGGGGGTCAGCCAGAGAGAATGCCCGGAGTTGGCAGATGGGGAATCTCATTCATGGAACAGCCAGGAAGCCAGGGTCACTAAATCAAAGAGTACATGTAAGGGGATAAGGTGTAAGAAGAGTGGACAGAAAGGAGGGGGCAGGTTATGAAGGGCTTTGAATGCCAAACAGAGCATTTTATATTTGATCCTGGAGACAATAGGGAGCCACTGGAGTTTATTAAATAAGAGAGCTTTAGGAAAATCACTTAACTGGATCATTTGGAATGGGGAGAGACTTGAGGATGGCAGACCCCCCCCTCTCCCAGCAGTTACTGCAACAGTCCAGGCATGCCGTGATGAAGATCTTCACTAGATTAGGGGTAGTGTCAGAGGAGAGAAGGGAATGTATTTGAGAAATGCTACAAAGGTGAAATAAACACACCTTTTTCTCTTCATTCTGCTGATTTCCTTCTGCCTCACTTTGTACAAGTCCTCCCAGGTTTTCAGGAATTTCTCATAGTTTTCATTGCTAACAGCATATTAATATTCTAGCATATTCATATGCCTCAGCTCTTTTAGTCATTTTCTGATCAATGGGCAGGCACTGAATTTGTTTTCAGTTTTTTTGCTACCACCAAAGTGGTGGGGATGTGGTGTTCTGGGAAAAATAGTACCTTGGGTACCTTGGGTACAGTCTGCCAGTATGCCAGGCAGTGATGACTGCCAAGGCCTTTTTCAGGGATGTTGTCCACTTTGGTATCCACCTGATTCATTTAATTCTCACCTGTGACTCCAAGAAGCTGTAGCATGTGCAGTGGCCACACCCTAGTAAACCACTTTGGCAGATGTATTAAACTAGGCTGAGGGTAACTGAGGAGTCTCAGACCTGTTGGTCAATTAAGGGGGTGGCTATCCCAAGCATGTGAAGACTTCTCCCAGTGAATTGGGCACACTAGAACAAATTGTCCCAATGGCCAGGAGGTGGCTAAACTCAGTGCTTTGGAGTGCTTAGAAGTTGGTTAGACATCAAAGATGCCAAGGTCCTCCACTCCAACCCTAGCCATCACCAGTCCTCTTGACTTTTGTCTTGCCACTGGAAGAGAGAGTGAGGCTGACGATTCTCAGACATGGCAGGGAGTCTTTCAGAGGAATGAAATAAAAAACAGCAACAATGGTCATTTACTACTGAAGACTTGTGAGTTTCATGACCTTCTCATCACCAACACCATCTTCCATTTACCTAAACACAATAAAACTTCATGGATGCACCCTAGCAGAAAACATTGGCATTTAATAGACTATATCATTGTAAGAAGAGACAGACAATATGTGAGCATGAGGAAGATGATTTGTGGTACAGAGTGCTGGACTGATTATAGACTCATCCCCTCCAAGCTAGAGATTCCTATTCAAAAAAAGCTGCAGCCCCAAGGCAAGATAAGTATCAGAAGATTTAATGTCAACAGATTAGAGCACTGCTCTGAACTGGAACAGTTTGTTGCTAACTTGGAGGGAAAGCAGAACCAACATATGGTTGGCAACAGCAGAGGAGAAAGGGAGTGGGCAACTTTCAGAGAGTTGGTGTGCAGCACTGCATTAACTCATGGGGACCAGAACACTCACAAACATCAAGACTGGTTTGATGAAAATGATAAGGAAATTCAGAAGCTGCTAAATATAAAATGAGAACTCCACAGGATTTGCCAGCAGGAGAGTTCATTCATCTCTAAGAAGTCAGTGTTTAACTCCAAAAGCAAAGTACAGGAGAAGCTGAGAAAGATGCAGGATTCCTGACTCAGTAAGAAGGGAGATGAAACTCAGTTTTACACTGATAGTAACAATGCAAAGTGATTTCATGATGCCCTGGAGGCATTTTATAGGCCAAAGACCTATGGTGCACCTCAGTGCTGATGGAGCTGCATTGATCAGTGATAAGGACTGATCCTGGCGAGACAGGCTGAACACTTCCACAATGTTCTCAACAGAACATCAGCAATTAATGCAGAAGCCATTGACTGTCTACCTGAGGTTCGAGTCAGTGCATCTCTAGCCAAAATTCCAACTGAAGAAGATGTTTTGAATGTCATTAGGCTTCTCTTCTATGCCCTGGAATCTGATGCTGATTCTATCCCCGCTGAGATTCACAAGGCAAGGGGTCCACTGCTCATACAAAAGCTTATTGAAACTTTTTGGTTATATGGAAAGAGGAGGTTATCCCTCAGGAGTTCAAAGATGCCTCCATTTCCATATCTATAAAGGAAAAGGAAACAGACTCTCCTGTGACTGTCATGGGTTGTGGGGGTGGAGGGGGAGTTTCTTTGTTAGTTATTGCTGCCAAGATTCTTGCCAGACTCCTCCTTAGTAGACTGATCTTCACCTGGAAGATGGTCGTCTACCCAGGAGTTAGGGTGACTTCAGAAAGGGCTGAGAAATGGTCAATATGGTGTTCACTGCTAGACAATTCCACGATCAGAACAGAAGTCTATATACAATGTGCCTGGATTTAACTAAAGCCTTTGATGCTGTCAGTCATGAGGGCTAATGGAAAATTATGTCAAAACCTGGTTGCACAGAGAAGTTTATCAGTATTGTTTGCCAATTTCATGGCAGCATCCTTGTCCAGGTCCGGTATATGGATGATGCTCTCACACTTTCCAGTCACCGATGGAGTGAAGCAGAGCTGTGTGCTTGCTCCCATGCTTTTAAGCATTAAATTTTCTGCACTGTTGTCAGATGCCTTCAATGAAGATGAAAATGGCATCAAGGTGAGCTACTGCACTGATGGTAGATTATTTAACTTGAAAAGGCTACAACCAGACTAAAGTGGAGGGAGAATTTGGTATGTGACTTTTTGTTTGCAGATGATTGTGCATTCAAAACAGCCTCTGAGGCTGAGATGGAACAAAGTATGAATTGATTCTCTGTTACTCGTGCTAATTTTGGGGAAACAATTAACACCAAGAGAACAAAGTATCTCCACCAGCACGCACCATACCATCCATATGTAGAACCATGGGTTACTGCAAATGGAGAAATATGGAATGCTGTGGATGAGTTCACTTTCCTTGGCAATATGCTTTTCAGGCATGTACACGTAGATTATGAGGTTGATGCACACTTTGCCAGAGCTATCTCACTGTTTGGGAGGATCCAAACCAAAGTTCAGAGAGAGAAGAGGTATTAGACTGCCTACCAAACTGACATTCTATCGAGCCATTGTGCTGACATCATTGTTGTATGCCTGTGGAACATGAGCAGTATGCCAGTACCATGCGAGGAAACTGAATCACTTCCATTTGAACTGTTTTAGGAAGATTCTGACAATTACCTGGCAGGATAAGGTACCAGACACTGAGGTCCTTTCTGGAGCTAAACTGCCAAGCAATCAAACTCTACTTCAGAGAGTGCAACTCTGAATAGCTGGCCACGTTGTTCAAATGTCAAATGTACGCTTGCCTAAAAGACTATTTTACAGAGAACTCACACAAGGTAAGCACTCATATGGTGATCTGAAGAAGCAATACAAGGACCCTCTCAAGGTCTTTCTGAAGAACTTTGGAATCAATTGCATGACATGGGAGACACGGGCAAAGAACTGCGTAGCACCCAAAAAAAAAGGAAAGTGCTCTATGAGGGAAGCTGAATTGCAGCAGCTCCATAGAAATTTGAGATGCGCACACTCCAAATGTTCATATGGACTATTTGTGCCCTACCTATGGTAGAGCATTCTGGTCTGATAAGCTGCAGTCAGACATGCTGTGACTTGCCCCCAATGTAATTATGCTGTTTTGGTCCTCTTCAAGAACAGAGGACAACAATCAACCACCACAGATATGTGGGTCCAAATATTTTGTTGTGCTGTGAATGTTCATCTCTGCCATTGGCCTTTTTGGAGACTATGCTCAGGCATGAGACTGCTGAGTCAAAGAATATGGATGGTTTGGTTACTTTTCTTGCATAATTTAAAAACTACTCTCTGGAATGGTTGGATCAGTTCATAGCTCTACCAACAGTTTATGCATGCCAGTCTTCACCAAGCCCCTCTACCATTGATTGTTCCCATTTTCTGTCATTTTTGCCATTCCTCATGGTTTGATATAAAAAGATAGAGCTGTTGTAATTTACATTTTCTTATTCTTAGGGATTTAGAGTATATTTTCAAATGGCCATTCACAGTTTGAGATTCTTCCCTTGAAAAACTGTTGACTCATATTATTTGATGATTTCTGTATTAGGCAATGGCTTTTGTTATTCCCCTATATATCTTGTATATAAAACTTTAATCAATGACATTTGATTCAATTATTTTTCTCAGTATACAGTTTCTCTTTTTATTCTATTTCTATTGGAATTAGTTTCAATGAAAGTTATTTAGTTTTGTGTTCTACACATTGTTTATTTTGTCTTTTATGATTTCTTCTGCCTTTTGATTGGTTAAGAATTCTCCCCTGAGCCAGAGTTTAGACAGCAGTTTGGGGAGGCGGTTGTTAGTGTTTTTACTCAGAAAGAGAGTCCTTTTTGAAGATGGCGGATGGAAAGCAGGGACTCACTTATGATTTCCCCCAGGTCCCTCCAAACACCTGTAAAAAATGACTCTGAACAAATTCTAGAGCTGCAGAACCCACTAAATAGCAAAGGGAAGCAGGGCTCCAGCCCAGGATGGCCTGAATGGTCATTGGGAAGGGTCTATCACATGGTGCTGAGAACAGAGCTAAGGCCAGTGTGGGGCACCAGGACCAACTAGACCAGGAACCGGGCAGTACAGGCCATAGGACCCTGAATCATTGAGTTGTGGTAGTTACCAGACTTCTCAACCCACAAATGCCAAAGACAACAGAGCAGGTTAGTGGAAATCTGCTGGAACGGAGTGAGAGGAGTGTGTAGTCGGTCCCAGCCCAGAGGGGTGGCAGAGGTGGTGCGGTGCTGCGGCTGCTTCCAGAGCTCCAGCTGTGGTTGTTTCTGGCCCCAGGTCCACCAGCGGGAGGAATTAAGCGGTGGATCACAGTGGGAGTGCAGAGCCTGCTTTGCCCTGCTTGGATCTGGCGATTCTTAGGGGGGGGAGGAGCGCTGGTATGGCAGAGCTTGCTGTGTAGAAGTAGCTCTGAAAACAGCAGCTCAGCCCCTAAAGCTTGGGACAAAGCACTCTCTATTCTACAAGCAGTCACACCCTGACAAAAAGCTCAAAGGTCAAGTAGATGTCTAGGAACATGGCCAGGCAGCAAAAAAGGACACAGACTCAGACTCATATTCAGACTCTAGAATCTTTTTTTGTGACAACGAAGATCACAATATGCAGCCAGAAAAAGTCAACAAAGTCAAAGAGCCTATATCAAAAGCTCTAAGAAAAATATGCATTGGTCTCAGGCCATGGAAGGGCTCAAAAAGAATTTGAAAGAGCAAGTAAGAGAAGTAGAGGAAAAATTGGGAAGAGAGATAAGAGTGATGGAAGAAAATCATGAAAAACAAGTCAATGACTTGCTAAAGGAGACCCAAAAAAATACTGAAGAAAATAACACCTTAAAAATAGACTAACTCAAATGGCAAAAGAGCTCCAAAAAGCCAATGAGGGGAAGAATGCCTTGAAAGGCAGAATTAGCCAAATGGAAAAGGAGATCCAAAAGACCACTGAAGAAAATACTACCTCAAAAATTAGATTGGAGCAAGTGGAAGTTAGTGACTTTATAAGAAATCAAGATATTATAAAACAGAACCAAAGGAATGGAAAAATGGAAGACAATGAGAAATATCTCTTTGGAAAAACCACTGACCTGGAGACTAGATCCAGGAGAGATAATTTAAAAAGTATTGGACTACCCGAAAGCCATGATCGAAAAGGAGCCTAGACATCATCCTTAAAGAAATTATCAAGGAAAACTGCCCTGATATTCAAAGTTTTAAAAGCAGATGCTCAAAAAAAAGTTATTTTGCATGCAACTGGGAAATAAGATGTACAGACAATGGGGCATAGAAATCTATCTTGCCCCACAAGAAAGTGAGGGGAAAGGGGATGGGTAGCGGAGTGGAGTGACAGAAGGGAGGGCTGACTGGGGAATGGGGCAATCAGAATATGTGTCATCTTGGAGTGGGGGGAGGGTAGAAATGGGGAGAAAATTTGTAACTCAAAATCTTATGGAAATCAATGCTGAAAACTAAAAAATATTAAATAATAAAATATGGAATTAAAAAGAGAGAGTCCTTTCACCAGATCCTTATGTTCTGGGGGTGCATTTTAGTCTCTGACACCTTAGATAAGATCACAAAATAACCCTGCAGAAATCCAATGAGGACAACCTCATTTAGCTAGAATCCAACTGATCAGCACCCACCAAGTCCCAGAAATAGCGCTCATTACTGACCATGAGGCAGAGAAGATGTACGCCCAACACTTGGGCCTTCCCAGCATTTCCAAAGGCCAGAGGTTAAGGAGGTGTCAGGGAAGATTTACCTGGGAACAGAATGCGGCTGATCATACCAGGCATCACAATGAGGAAGAGAGGAAGCATTTTCAGGTAGCTGCACAAGATGCAGCCAGCCTTCACATGGGACATGTTCCTCCCTGAGAGGCACCGCTGCACAATCACCTGCCAGGGAAACAGAAAGTGTGGATGGTGAAGGGCCCCAGGACTCCCTTACTCAAGTTAAAAGGTGCTCCTGCCTCCAGAGGAGGATGTGGCTTGATTCTCATTTCAGGCAACGGGTAGAAGTTCCAGGTAGGCAGCCTTCAGCTCAGGGTAAGAAAGAATATTCTAGCATTAGAGCTGTCCAGCACTCCAGCACTGGAATGGACAGCCCTAGGAAGTGTAGGTAGTGAGTTCCCCACCACAGGACACATTTAGTCAGATGCTGTAGATAGGCATTTGAAGTATATGGCCCCTCAGACAGTGAGGTGGTTTGTTGTTGTTCCTTTGTTGTTGGCCAAAACAGAGCATTGAAGCAAAGGGGGGGACATGTATCATGGCAGAAAGAGTATGATGTTGCTGAGTGTGCTCTGCCAAGCCTAAGCCACAGATCACTACCACCTTCCACACCCTGCTACATACACGCTGCAGAAGGAAGGTGCAGAAAATCATGAAACTGTTCTGATCAGGTCACTCCAAATTTTTATTACATAACTTCAACTGGGCCCACTGCTGGTTGGAAATCCTCCTATGCTGCCCTTATCAACTCATGCTCCCACTCTCCAAAGTGGTTCTTCCAAACCTTTTCATTCCTCCTCAAACCTCCCATGGGCCCTCTTCCCCCAGCTGCTCAGCTGAGAACCTTAAGAACCTCATATTTCATAGAATAAAAAGGAAGCCATTCACTCTGAGCTCCCTCTTCTCCCCTCTTCTTCATCTCCTATCACTCAGGTTCCTCTTTTAAACCTGTCTCACAGGCTGAAGTGGTCTTACTGATTACCAACATTCACCCCTCCACCTACTCAAGTGATCCCATTTCACCCCATCTCTTCCAACACATTGCCCCACCCTCTGTCATCCCCACTGTTTCAATTATCTTCCATCTATTTTTGTTTACTGGCTCATTTCATACTGCCTACAGACATGCCTAGGTCTCCTTTATGCTGAAAAAAACCTCTCACTTGATCATTATATCCCTATTGCTGTAGAGGACAGCACCTTGTGCTTAGTCCCTCAGGCTTCCATCCCAGCAGTCATCCTGGACTCTTCACATTCTCCTTGCCCTGCCATATTCAAACTGGCGCCACGGCCTGTCCACTTCACCTGTACAGCATCTCTCAAATACAGCCCCTTCTCTCCTCTGATACTGCCACCCCTCTGGTCCAGATTCTCAGCACCTCATAGTGGGATAATGGCAGTAGCTGCTAGAGGCTCCGCCCATGTCATGTCTCTCTCCAGTTCAACCTCCATTTGCCCACTAAAATGATTTTCTTAAAGTACATGTGCAACTCTGTCACCCCCGACTAATAAACAAACCCCAGTGGGTCCCCATTGCCTCTAGGATCAAATACAAAATGCTGTCTGGCATTCAAAGCCCTTCATCACCTAGCCCCCTCCTACCTTTCCAGTCTTCTCACACTGTACATCCTACCCATGTCTTCTTCCATCCAGTGGCCCTCCCCTCCTGGCTGTCCCACCAACATTTTCTCTGGCTATCCCCTATGCATGGAATGTTCTCCCTCCTCCTACTGACCTCCCTGACCTCCTTCAAATACCAACTAAAATCTAACCTTCAACAAGTAGCTTTCCCCCAAACCCTTATTTCCAGGGTCTTCCCTCTTTTGATTATCTCCAATTAACCTGTAGAGAGCTTGTTTGTGTCTAGTTGTTTCCATGTTGTCTCTCCCTATTAGCCTGCGAGCTCCTTGAGGATGGGGAATTTTTGCCTCTTTTTGTACCATGAATGCTTAGTATAGTTCCTGGTACATAGTAGGTGCATAATAAATGTTTATTGACTAACTGGCTCTGGCATCAGAGAGTCTGGGTTCAAATCCCATCTCTTACACCCATCTCTTACATGGGGTCACACCCCATGTGTGACCTCAAGCAAACATTTAAATATCTCTGCTCTGAGCATTGGTTTCCTCATCTGTAAGATGGAGGTATTGGACTCTATGATCAGTGTGATCCTCTGAGTATTGCTGCTGATAGGGGGACATGACAAAGGGCAGATCATGGTCCAAATGATGGGAGGAGGGGAAGAAGAACAACGACCTTGCCTTTCACGAGTGTTTGTGCAGAAAAAGGCTGGATTCAAGGTAGGGAAGGGGAATGAGGAAATGTTTGGGAACATAGAGTATTGTCTTAAAATATGGTTTAAAGAAGTTTTTTGGTGAATTAATGTATGATTATTGCATACTGGCTCATTGAGGCAAGCCGGGAATCCTTGTGGACACATTCCTCATCTGAACGTTAATGTCCTGAAAGACAACCATGAAATCATCACAAACCACCTCTTATTGCTTCTAATCAGAGAAAGTCTTCAGAACTGAATGAGGCTGACCCTGGGGGGAATTATAGCCATCATTCTGTGACAATCTTTCTGTTTGGGATTCTTAATTGTGTGACATTGGGCAGGTCCTTTCCCATATGTAGACCTGTTACCCCTCTGCAAGATGAAGAGGATCTTAGAGGACTCTAAATATGTGACCCCAGGGAATTTGAACTGCAACTGAATAAACAAGTGAATAAATGAGTGTGTGTGTGTGTGTGTGTGTGTGTTTAAAAAGAGGTAGAGAAAAGAGAAAGGAGTGTATGTGTATGTGTAAGGGAAGAGAAGGGAAGGGAAAGAGGAAAAGGAGAAGAAGAAAGAGAGGAAGGGAGAGAGAAGAAAAGGAGGGATAGAGGAAGGGGAAAGTGAGAAAGGATGACGGGAGAAAGGAAACATGGAGAGAGGAAAAGAAAAAAGAGAAGTTGAAGAAATGAAGAGTAATGGATCTTTGAAAATTGGAATTTGGTGTCTGTTAATTATTGGTCTGCTTGTTTCCTGGAAATTAGAGCTTTCCCAAACAGGAGTGGAGCATCTCAGGAGGTAGATAGTGCCCCATCACCAAAGGTCTTCAAGCAAAGACTGGATCAATGGTCAACTCAGCGGTGAGATTCTATGACTCAGTGCCTCAGTGGTTCTGTTCCCTCCTTCCTCTAATCTCACTTTGTATTCTTGGATCTATTGCCTTTTTAGTGTCATCCGCACTTTGACATTGGAATGTTGATATCTGCATCTTGGGCTCCACCACTCACACCCTGGCTAGGTGTCACATTTGGCAAGCTATTGCCCTTATGTGGGCTTTAGCTTTCTTCTTTGTAAAATAAGGCTCTTCATTCTTGCCTTGTCTCCTTCTTGGGACATTCGAATGAAAGAATGATTGGGAAACATTTTGGAAAGAAGAAAGTTTTTTGCACAAACAAGAACGTCATCTTTTTCTTAGGTAGCACAAAAAAGCACTGGCCTTGGAGTCAGCTTTGGGTTCAGTTTTTTTCCGGTAAGCAATCAAGGTGAGGTGATTTACTCAGGGTCACAAAATGGGTTCAGTTTCATCTATTCTACTCAATTTGACTCAACAAATAATTATGAGATGCCCATTATATGCTAGTTCCTGGGGATACAGAGTTGAAAATGGATAGGTCCCTATTCTCAAGGAGTTTCCATTCTTCTAAAAGGATGCACCCAAGTAAGGAAAAACAAAGTATGCACAAAGGAATTTCCAATGGTAGAGAGCAGTTAAGAAGAGGAGGACCAGTGAAGGCCCTGAGCAGAGCTTTGAAGGAAGCCAGGGTTTCTAAGAGGCAGGTGAGGGAGGGAGGGAGGGCATGAGGCATGTCTTAAACACATTGTCTGGGTGATCTTGGGCAAATGCCCTAAGTTCCCTAAGCCAGTTTCTTTACCTGAAAAATGAAGGGGTTGAAATGTACAGTGGGATGACCACTAGCTTTGGGGCCAGAGACCTGGATTTGAATCCTGCCTCTATCTTACACTAGCCACATAGCTTTGGGAAAGTCACCTAACCACTCCACACCTCAGTTTGCTTATTTGTTAGAGGAGGCAATGTAATGGTAATTTAAATTTGAAGATCTTTCACACCCATTAATAGGCCCAAGTGATCTGCTTATGTCACAGGATGCCTAAATCACATGTGGTAGGAGGAGGTTGCTGAGAAGAAAAGGAAGGTATGCCACAGGAAATGCTCCGAGAGCACTTAGAGCTAAGGGAGAGAGCACATGTGTCCTAGCTGTGCTGTGAGTGATTGTTGGTGGCAAGGTCCCTGAAGGGGGTGTGGAGGTTATGGAATGGAATCATTCTCTGCCATGATATTGTGTATTGATTTCTTTGCTGCTATGATGGATTGGGCTTATTGGTTTGGGGACCTGGTTCACTGGTGTACGAATAAATGGTTTACTTCTTCTACCTTCTTTATGGAGAGTCTCTTATATTTTGTGATACAGACCTACATAGGCATATTAACAATTATCATCTGTATTGTGATTATTGCCTTGCTAATACAGGTGGCTGGGCTAGAAGGTCTCTAAGGTCCCTTCCAGCGCTAGGTCTAGGATCCCATTCTTTCTATTGCCCTTAGGCCTCTCCTCTCTCATGGACCTCTCACCTGGTCTGCACACCAGTACCAAACAGAAACAAGGTTCATTCCAATGAGGACTCCTGGCCATGGTAGTTCACCAGTGATGGGATCCTGGAAGAGGTGGAAGGAGTCTGCTTTGGGTGTGTAGCATTCTGGGTTCAGAGTTACGTTGTTTTCTGTGATGACAGATGGGATGGCTTTCATGTACTTCTCAGTGAAGGCCTCATACCCTCCTACTTCTGCAAAAGCTAAAAAACATCAGGAAAAAAGTTAACTCTGAGTGTCCAATGGTAGCCAAGAGGCCACATCATGTTAACCTGTCCTCAGGCCATGATAATTATGTTCATGTACATGAATGTCATCAACATCCATATTGTCCCAAACTTCTTGTCCATCCCACTCCTCTCCCAGGCAAAAGTATTTCCCAATCCTCTCCAGGTCATCTTGTTCCCCACCTAAAATTGTCTTGCACTATGTTTACTTGTGAATACATTATTTTCTTCCAAAAAATGTAAGCTCCTTGAAGGCAGGGACAATTTCCTTTCTGTTTTTGTATCCCTAGTGGACTGCCAGTTCACACAGTGAATAAGGTGCCAGCTTTGGGTTCAGGAAGACTCATCTTCCTTAGTTCAAATCCAGATGAGACACTTACTAGCTGTGTGGCTCTGAGAAAGTCATGTAACCATGTTTACCTTAGTTACTTCTCTGTGAAATGAGCTGGAGAAGGAAATGGCAAACCACTACAGTATCTTTGCCAAGAAAGTCCCAAATGGGATCACGGGGAGTTGGACACATCTGAAACAACTCAACACCAACAGTGCCTATTATGGTGCCTGATTTCAGATTACAATAGTCCTTCCCTGTGATCTTCCTCTATTGCTGTTTGTCAAGTGGAGGTCACCTTAGACCAACAAAGATGATAACAGCCAAGAGTGCAAGGTCAGGAATGTTTCACTTAGCGAGAAAGCCTTTGAGTGCTGCCTTGTTGATCAACTCTGTTTGTTTGTCATCTAAGGACTTGGACTGAGTTCAGAGAGGCTCATTTCTAGTTGTTTTGTCTGATGATCCTTTTTGTTTGTTTGATGACTTTTTGCTCTTGGGGTGGGGTCTGGTGATCGGTGTATTATGAAGGCAGAATTTATGATTTCAAAGAGAATTATATATATGTCTGAATGGTTCAGAATTGCAGGATATAAGAAATTCCCTAAGTAGAAGGCAGAAGAATTAAAGCATTTACTCAAGCTCCAAAGTAGCAGACCCACGAACCAGAGTCCCCATTTTGATATCCTAGTCAAAAGCTTTCAGGCCCAATAAGTCCGCCTCACAAGAGCAACCAGGAGGCCACAGAAAAACATGATGGCATTAAACCAAATCATATTCATGCTTCCCCCCTCCGGTAAGAAGATTACCCACTGGCTTCAAGCCCTTGCTCAGCACTCCTTGGCCCACAACTACCAGCAGCTCCTGAGCCTTCAGCTCCTTTGGCTTTGGCTTTATCTTCAGCTTCGGCTGTAGCTGTCTCTGGCTCCAACAAATCTCAATCTCCAAGCTGTCTTCTCTCCTCTTATAGAGTTTTTGACATCATCAAGAATCGTCTGAATGATCAGAACTTAGACTCTGGTGATTGGTTCTTGAGTTGGCCCCTCCCCATAGGACCCTGGGAGGTTCACATCCACATAGATTAGGTTAACACCTAATAGGGATTTGGGCCTGGGGCTTAGCACTTAGTAAGATTCAAGACTGGCATGGCTCTGGAGTTAGCACCTCCCCTTAGCCAGCCCCACCTTGGGCCCCACCCCAATCACCAATCCACATCCACAGAGGTTCCACACCTAATAGGGGTTTGGGCCTGGGGCTTAGCACCTAGTAAGGCTCAATGAAATACACTGAATTACTCAAAGAAAACAAAGGCCATTTTGCTTACCAACACAATTGGTTGGTTTGTTTTGCTCTAACAATGTCTATAAATTGTCTCCTGAAGCATGCAGGAGTTGTGATCTGTATCATTAAAGGGAGAAGGGGAAAAGTGGATTACACCAATGAAATTAAAGATCTTTGAAGTAATGGCTAGTTCCCAGCATGGCACTCCTGTTTGTTCTTGAGTTAATTAGCATGTCTCATCACACAGTCCCAGTACTTAGCACAGTGCTTGGCACATAGTAGGTGCTTAATAAATGTTTATTGACTGAGTGATATGGGAAGAAGAAGAAAATTTCATATTAGGCCATTGACCTACTATGAACTTTGTCAACAAAAGTCCACTTCCTCAGGACCATGAAGCCCCAACAGTACACAGAGGACTATGAAGTCCCATAATAGGGTCCCCACTCACTCATAAAGCATAGATGAGTATTCATGTTTTCCCTGAACCATTTTTCAAACTCTGACCCTGGACAGGGCTTATGTAACTCATAATTAGACTTCATGGGGTACTCTCATACCTCTCCGAAATAGGACTGATGGGCAAAAGATAAAGAAACTTTATCTGTCTCCACTGTGTAGGGCACCAAGAACCCACCCAAGGCAAAAACTCAATAACTAACAACAGAGGAGGCTAATATCTGCTCCCATCCCATACTTACCCAGCATCCCCTCCCTTACCACCCACCAGGCAGCAAGGCTGCACAAGTTCACTTATAGGCTTGCAACAGAACTCAATGCTATACCCTACAACCTTCCTCCATGCTGCCAAGGAGAGCCAAGCTGAAGAAATTTGATCAGGCTGTGATAGAAGGAAGGGGGATAATGGCAGCATCAAGGAGAGGTGCCACAACAGAGCTTCACCAGACAGTGGCGCAAGACCTCCCTCCCTCTCTCTCTCTCTCTCTCTCTCTCTCTCTCTCTCTCTCTCTCTCTCCATGTATTGGGAAAGTTGTGGCATTCCATTAAATTTGAGGGAAAGAGCAAAGCACACAACTGGAGCAAACTCTGTTTTCCCTGAAGTCACTTGGGGCAAAAATTAGCGAACTATGAATTGTCCAGTGTGGAAGGATGTTGAGGGAGCCTTGAGGACCAGCTCCCTCAGAAACTGCCATAAAAGGGAAGGGAGACAAAAAGTGAACAATAGAGGAAAGTAAAAGAAAAAATGAAATAACCAAAATCTCAGGAAGAAGAAAAATCAAATAAAGACCTTGAGTAGAAAGAGATTGACCAAAAAGGAAAATATTAATAACAGAAGGGAAAATGGTCTCCAAATCACTGAAGGAAGTTTAGGTATCTATGAATGCACATTTCAAGATAAAGAGGAAATGTATCTGTATCTCATTAGTTGGGAGATTTTGTTGATTCCAAAGAAAGCATAGAAACACAGCAGGGTGTTGCTAAATAGTTTAAAGGAGAAACAGTGAAAGAGGAGGTGTCCTTTAGGTGCTATGGTCTTTCTAAATTGCACTGCAAAAGCATTTGAAGCCTACTAGTGAAATATATCAGGTAAACTCAGTGAAATGAAGACAAATGGGACTAGATATCATAACCAGCAACATATGGAACCCATCTGCTAGTTCTTCTAGTCCCTGCCCTGAGATTGGTGGGTAGGCACCCCTCCCCTAGGTGGAGCTCCTCTGCTGGCTGCCTCAACTCCAGGACATTTATGAGTATCCTCTGACATTTCCAGGGTGGTTTCTGTCTCTGTTTCAGCCAAGTGGTGATGGTACCTACAAGACAGAGGTCAATCCTGCTGAGATGGTGTGCAACTGGTGGTGCTGACCATTCTGTATTAAGTCAGGGAAGCGTGTGATAAACTGTAGGATGATTTCCTTCAAAATTGAAGAAATAAAAATGTTATGGCTGCTGAATGGTGTGCAGTGTCATATGTTGAAGTATGGTGCTCTCTACTGCCACCTACAGCCTGAAAAAGGAGAACCTTCTTCAGAGTGTCTTGATTGCTCTCTTCTGCCCTCTCTGGTTTAAGGAGGAAAAGACAGGCTTTGCTTCTATTTAGTTGTGAACTGGGCTTTGCTGTGAGATAAGGCTTAGAGCTGATTGGATGAAGCCAAATCTCCTGCTATTGAAAGATTTGAAGAGTTTGGCAGTTTACAGGTTTAACCGGGGAACACTTTTTCTCAGAGCCCTGGTAAGAGTGGCTGTGAGGGAAAAGAACTTGCTATTACTTCATCATCTTTAGAGCAGAAGAGGAACACTTGCCCAGCAAGAGAGCAGTCAGAACAAGAAGGGGAAGCTACCAGAGAAGTTATGATGTATATTGTTCCTGAAAGAATTGAGGAGCTACTGTGCAGACTTGTGATTTGCCCCAGGGATATGAGTTTCTAACTCATGCATATACCTGCTAAGTTTCTTTATGTATGTGCTTGATTGGGGCAACTAGGTGGCACAGGGAATAGAGCATCAGCCCTGGAGTCAGGAGGACCTGAGTTCAATTGGGTCTCAGGCACTTGACACACACTTACTAGCTATGTGACCTTGGGCAAGTCATTTAACCCCAATTATCCTGCCTCTCCCCTCCAAAAAAAGTATGTGCTTGATTTTCTACACGGATACTGGTATGCTTTGGTAAGAGAGTATGACCCAGGTTCCTGGGGGGATGTTTAGTTATTCATGATTTGCTGTATCTTGATTAAAAGTTACTATTTCTGTTCCTGTCTTTTATTGATTAAATGTTATGATTTTTTTAGTCTTTTTTGTTTGTTTTTTGGCAGGGCAATTGGGGTTAAGTGACTTGCCCAAGGTCACACAGCTAGTAAATGTATCAAGTGTCTGAGGCCGAATTTGAACTCAGGTCCTCCTGACTCCAGGGCCGGTGCTCTACTGAATGATAAACCATTGTATATAAAAGATCCTCCATATTATAGTGCAGGCCCAGCACGTATGCTTCAGGTTGTCCTCTGCATGAGCTCTCTCCCCCTTTAATAAACCTTCTGGACTCTCCTACTTGGAAATGCGATAAGCCTCCAGCAAAAAATGACAAACCTTCGGACTCTCCAGCTTAGAGATGTGATAAGCCTTGAACAAAGGATAATTAACATTCTTTAGGTTAAACATTTGGGGAAACTGCCATTCTGGTGTCTAGCCAACTCCCAAGAATGTTACCTCACAAGACCCCATTGTGAGGATTGGCTCCCCTCTCAATGGGAACATCTGGAGTAATTGGCAGTAAGTTTTCTTTGTTCAGGACCTTATTGAAGTCTCCACGTGGGTGAGTTGCATGGAGATCTCACCCATGGAGAGGATGCTTTGCCTGGGACTTTCCCATTCAGGACCCTGATTGAACTGTGTACCCCGGGACCCCCCAGCTTTGCAGGATCAGGTGTTGGTGCTCCCCGAACTGGTGATGTATTAATGTATTGCTGTCTGTGTCTTCATCAGTTTTGCTGTGATTAGCTGTGTTGTTGTTGCTGGTGTAACCCCAATATAGTATTCCCCCTGCCCTTTAATAAAAGCATTATTCCATTAGGAGTGTGTCTTATTGCAGGCTAGAATCCAAACCTAACTTAGCTTAACTGCACTCTCCTCACTGTGCCACCTAGCTGCCCAAACGTCATGGTTATTACTGCACTTGCCTTGCTGTTGAGGAAACTTCTTATGTTTAAAAATTAATGGTGTCATGGCAACTAATTGAGCATAAATGGGAAGTGAACCAGATGGTGGTCAGAAACCATCTTGGCATATGGCAGAAATGTATACAAGTACACACACAAACGCGCACCAGTCTTACCCCTGGGATGGAGATAGGAAGAGAGAGAAGGAAGGAGAGATAGACAGAGACAGAGAGACTGATCACACCTTTGGGGACATTACCCTGAAATACTAAAGTGGAGGTAGGTGGAATAAGCAATCCATCACTAGGACAAGAGAAAATCTGGGGAGAGTTCGTAGTTGAGACCACACATGGGACACAGCTAATGATAGATGTAGAACTGGAAGGACCCTCAGAGGTCAACTAGTACAACGCTGTCATTTTACAGAAAAGGACACTGAGGCAAAGAGAGTGGAAGTGACTTGGCCTGGATCACAGAGTTAAATGCCAAAGGTAGTATTTGAATCTAGGTCCAGTGCCCTCTCTACTAGACCACACTGATCCCCCTGATAAAGTGAACTCTTCCTCTCCTCCCTAGAGTCCTTCACTGCAAAAAGCACAGATTTCCAGAGAGCAGAGACAGAAACTCCAGTTAGATGGACAGGGGAAGAGAGTCAGGAATAGGCTCCCTGGCTCCTGGATCTCATCTGACACCTACCACTGCTCAGGTCTACCCTCTATCCCCCAGGGAGTTCTCTGACCACCCTTGGCTCTACTTACCAAAGCCAGTAAGGATGAAAGCACCGACCAGCATAATGATTGTCTGCAGGACATCAGTGTAAATCACAGAGGCCAAGCCACCTGCCAAGGATGAGGAGACAAATGAGGACATTTGGATTCCAGGGGAAGAAACACAATGCAGTAACACAGAAACCATAGCTGCTTTAATGTTATGTGTCTCTTCTCTCATCTCCCTGCACTCCTGGCTTTTTGCCATGCTTTGGGCTCACCTGCCTCAGAGAGTCCTTTAGTTCTATGTCCCCCGGTTCTCCTCTCTGATCTCCCCAGGCTCTGACCCAATACTCTTTCATAATGGCTAGGAATCATGTATGATCTGGTATAGTACATGTAGCAGTGACCATGGTGAGTTCAAATCCTGCCTCTGCGCCTTACTAGCTTTGTGACCCAAGCCAAGCCACATCAACTCTGTGATTCTCAGTTTCCTCTTCTATAAAAGCAAAGATAATAATAGCAGCA
The DNA here is from genome assembly GCF_011100635.1 of Trichosurus vulpecula. Classification (NCBI taxonomy): domain Eukaryota; kingdom Metazoa; phylum Chordata; class Mammalia; order Diprotodontia; family Phalangeridae; genus Trichosurus; species Trichosurus vulpecula. The sequence continues at coordinate 12,380,919 of NC_050573.1, forward strand.
TTATACATGGAGAGAAGGGTGCATTGGGGGTCTGAGGAGCTGGGTTCAAATCTGTGCTCTGCCAAATTAATCAAGCAATTCATCAATAGGCATTTACTAAGCACCTACTGTGTACTATGCATTAATCTGTCTTGCCTTGGACAGGTACATTCACCTCTCCAGGCCTTAGTTGTTCCCTTATAAAATGAGGGAGTTGAAACTTAGGAACTCTAAGGTCCCTTCTTGCTCCCCATCTATGGTCCTACCTGTAGTGCCCAACTCATCCAGGGCTGTTGTGAAGCTTAGTAAGACAGTGTGAAGCCCTATGTACCTGTCAGTTGTTGGTATCCATAAGATTTAGAGTTACACAGGACCATCTGGCCCAATCACAGTATGTTACAGAGGGAGAAACTGAGGTTCAGAAAAGGGCACTGACCCACCTGAAACCACACAGGTAGAGGACTTGGGAACTGGAAATAAGCCCCCTAAATCAAGCCACATGCTCTTTGCATGATGCTGCATTGTCTGGACTGATTGGGTTGGTGTGACATTTCAGGTTGAACCTGGCATTCTGTGTGTGTGTGTGTGTGCGCGCGCGCGCGCGCGCACGCGCGCGCATGCGCACGTGTGTGAGATGCTTCTGGATCCCCTTCAGTGAGCATTCACTTGCTGCCTTGGAATGTACACACCTGAACCTTCCCAGCATTACTCTAAATTCTTTGCCCTTTGCTCTTTGTCCCTCCTCTTCAACCCACAGATGACCAGGTCCCAGCAACTAGCTAATGGGGCTGCATTGTTTGGCATTGGCCTGTGCCCAGATCACAGATAGGAAATGAATGGATGCTGTCCCTTTGCAGTATAGACCCATAGGATTGTGTCTCAATGATCCCAGAAGTCCCTGCCTGCTTTCAAACTTTGTTTTACAAATGAGGAATCTCAGGCTTGGAGAATGATCATGACTTGCCCAACAGCTCACAAAGCAGAACCAGCATAAAAACCCAGGTTGCCTACCACTTTCCATTATACCACACTCTGTCCTCCTTATCTTAGTAATAGAAACACAAAATCTCAGAGCTGCAACCCTCAGTGGCCATTGAGTCTTGCCCATGCCCCGCGAAATACCTACAATAATATCCCTGACATGTGATGATGCAATCTCTGCTTGAGGATCTCCAGTGATGGGGAACTCACTACCTCTGGAGGCAGCCTGCCCTACCTTGGGGAAGCTCTCACAGTTACAAAGTTCTCTCATCCATTCAGCCCAAATTTGCCTCTTCACAATGTCCACTCACTGCTTTTGGTTCTGCCTTGTGGGGCAAAGCAAAACAAACAGATCTAATCCCTCTGCTCCATGACACCCTTTCAAATGCTTGAAGTTAGGGATCATGGGCCCCCAAGTCCTCTCCCCTCCAGTCTACACACCCCAAGTTCATTCAGTCGGGCTTCCTATGGTAGACACTGTGCTGAGGAGTCCAAAGGCCTAGAGGGCAGTGAGTCAGACAGAGAACCCCCAGCAGAGGCTGAAGGACTCACCTGCAATAGTGAAGATCCCTGTGATGACCAATAGGATGAAGATGGCTACATAAAGATCCAACCCAAGGGCCACATTGATGAATATGGCTCCCGAAAACATGTTCCTCTGAGATTGAGAGAAAATGTCAGGATCAAGGAGATGGGAGGTTCATGGCTGCTGAGGGGCTAATGATGACAGGAAATAGAAAATCCCCCAGGTTGGAGACCTGGACTCTGAGTCAGAATCTCGGTCCTGTCCTGGCCTTGCCACTGTATTACTGCGCAAACTTGAGGAAGTCTCCTTCCCTCTCTGGGCCTCACTCGCATCATATAGGGATCACTTGCATCACATAGAGGGATAGATAAAGATGATGAAGAAGCAGTGTGGTATTCTACTGTAAAATGTACCTGATTTGGAATCAGAAGATTTGACCTTGAACCCTGGCTCTCTGATTTACTACCTGGGTGGTCTTTGCCATTGGCTTCTCCTCTCTGGATCTCTTTATTATTCTCTATAAAATGGGGAGGTCAGACTAAGATGACTAGAAAGTTGTGGAGTTCAGAGGACTCTACTGAATTGGGAATCCCAAGACTTGAGTTTGAATCCTGGCTCTATGATTTACTGACTCTGGGATCTTCCTATCACTGTACTTCAGCTTTCTCATGTGTGAAATACGTAATTTAGACTCAGATGATGGGAAGGTAGAGGAAAAAGCCTTGAGTTGGGAGGAGGAAGGACTCAGTTTGAATCTCAGCTCTGTCTGTTTCTACCCATGTGACCTTGGGCAAGTCTCTTCCCTTCTAGAATCCTCAGGTTATTCATTTGTGAATTGAAGAATCTGGATGTGATGATACCTCTAGCTCTCATTTTCCATGAATGCTTCAACACTTGCAGAATGAGTGATATTGTCTGTGGGTGGTCTCTCCACCATTCCAGAAGGCAGCCCCTCTGTGCCTCAGTAGACAAGTTTTGACAGGTTGCATTGGCCAAAATAAATTCAGTTCTTGTGCAGTATACTTAGACACATACATAGGTCCCCTTGCTGATGTGAAGGGGATTCAGCAGGATGATTGATAGAGACCTTGAATGGACTGGGAGGAACCTCACAGGTCCCCTAGTCCAACGCCCTTGTTTCCCAGAGGAGGAAAGGGAATCCCTAAGAAGTTGACTGATTTGCTCAAAGTCACACACCTGAGAAAGCTCAACTCTAAGCCCAGACTTCTTTCCCTGACATCTTAGTGGCCATGAGACCTAGGAATTTTTGTGGTTCAGTCATTTTCAATCATGTCCAACTCTTCGTAATCCCACTTGGGGTTTTCTTGGCAAAGATACTGGAGCAATTTACTATTTCCTTCTCTCCCTAATTTCACAGATGAGGAAACTGAGGTAAACAAGGTAAGTGACTTGCCCAGGGTCACAGCTAGTAAGTATCTCAGAGCAAAATTGAACTCAAAAAGAGGAATCTTCCAGACTCCATGGCCTTGCTTTATGCACCATGGCACAATCTGACAGTCCCAGACCTATGAATACTCTGTTACAGGAGCGGGGAACCTGCAGCCTCAAGGCCACATGTGGCCTTCTAGGTCCTCAAGTGAAGCCCATGGACAGAATCCAAACTTCCCAGAACAAATCCCCTTAACATAAGCATTTGTTCTGTAAACTCAGACTCAGTTAAAAGGACCTAGAAGACCAAATGTGGCCTCAAAGCTGCAGGTTTCCCACCCCTTCCTGTTCTAAATAGTGAGCAGGGCACCCACATAAGGGAGAAATGTGCAGAGAATTAGAGGTCCCGGTCTCTCCCTAGAGATCATGCAGGTGGAGCTCTGAGACACTAAGAGGCAGGGTAGCATCGTGGAGAGAGCCAGGTAGCCGTGGGTGCCAGTCCTGACCCTGTCCCACAGGGGCTCTGTACATCAAACTACTTCATCTCTTAGTGATTCCAGGGAACATTCAAGGACTCTAAGTCACAGAGGAGTTGCATTGATGGAAGGAGTTTCCACACTGGAAGGTCCCCACACAAGTATAGACCCCATGCTCCCCTTGCCTAACCAAGAAAAGGAAGTGACATCAAATGTATGAGTTGACATTATTTGAGGACAGTATGAAGGTCATATCACTGAATAAAAATAGCATGTGTCATGAGGAAGGTGGGAGCTGTGGGGATGGCGTGGGCTCCCAACATACCCTGAGTTCTGGCCAAGTCCTGATCCAGCTCAGAAAATTATGACTTTGTGATTAGAAGCTCATTACTGCTCCCTCCATCCTCCACTTATCCCTGCTTTTCAAAATGTTCATTAGCAGCTAAAACATCTATAAGAGTTCTCTCCATCCTGAGAAATAACATTCCTACTTTTGTTTCCCAATTCTGCATGTCTGAATAGAAATAAAAACAAATCTCAGAGATCATCAGGTGCCAGCTCTATATTTAACAGAAGAGGAAACTGAGTCTGAGAGAGATGCAGTGACTTGGCCAAGGTCACACAGCCAGTGAGTGACAGAGTCCAGATTTCAAGATTTAAGTCTTTGGGTCCCAAGCTCAAGGGCTCTGGTACAGTGTCTTCACCATTCAATGTGACCTCCCAAATAAATCTCCTGTTATTCTGCTTTCACTGTGTGATCTTGGATGAGGTCTCAGTCTGGACTTTTCCCCTTATCTGTAAAAGGACAAGAGCCAGTGGACTCTTAGGTCCTTGCCAGCTCTAGGATGATGCTGTGAAAAGGTTAAAGTCACATTGGAATTTATTAATCAATTAATAAACCCAATGAAAATCTCTTATCACCCAGGGCAAAAAAAAGTGAACAAAAGGTCATGTCTTTGAGATTAACAGCTATTAAAACCTCTCACCACAAGCTGAGGCAAGGTTGAACTTCCATATGTGTGGCTGCCATGCCAACATCATCAGTGGGAAGCTGCCATTCAAGGCCTCCCACAATCTGGCCTGACTTGCCTGTCCACTCTTGTCACTTCTCCCTCCCTACTATGAACCCTCAGCCCCAGGAAGACCAAGAACGTCCCCACTCTAGTTCACTCCCACCTCCACACCTTTGCTCATACTGTTTAGCTGAAAACTGGAAGGGGCTTCAGAACATCATCTTGTCCTGTGTACTGAGAGGAACAACTTTACTCTGAATGTCGTACCTTTGCTCTCCCCTCTCTTCCTATTCACATCCTGCCCACTGTGCTGGAGAACCTGTTTCAACTCTTACCTCTGCCCAGAATTCCAGAGAGCAAGAATTCACGGGACCTCAGTAGTCACTGAGTGCCACCCATAAACCAGGGGTTCTTAATCTGGGGTCCATGAATGATAGATAGATAGATAGATAGATAGATAGATAGATAGATAGATAGATAGATAGACAGAAGGATGGGTTTCCTTTGTAACCTTATGCATCTCAAGCTATGCATTTCAAAGCTGAGTCTGAGAAGGGGTCCCAAGCCTTCACCAGACTGACCATCCAAGGGGGCCACAGTAACTAAGAAGGTTAAAAGCCCCTGCCATAACTGAATGTGAACCCTCATCTCAATGGACTCTCCAAGTACTCTTCTAGGCTCTGCCTGAAGACATCTCTTTCTCCTTTGATCCAATCTACCTGTATGCTCTAACTGTAAGCAGTTATTCCCTCTATCACCCTAGCATCTGCCTTTCTGAAATTTCCTTCCATTCTTCCTGCTTCTGACCACTGGGCCAAGCTGAACAAGGCTAATGCTTCTTCTTTCTGTCCAGTGAGTTTACTCTTTCTCTCTTCTGATAGAATCTAAGTTCAGAGAGGGAGAGCACTGCTTCATTTCTGTCTCTGTGGCTGGAGTACCCAGCACATACCCTGGATGCCTGTGACTAGGGCAGAGTGGCTAGGGTGTCCTGACTCTGCTATTTCTGCCTTTTTACCCTGAAATGCTACATTGCACTTTATAAAGCAAGAAGATTGAAATAGGTGGCCTCTAAGATCCCATAACTTCTGACTAACTGTGTGACATGGAGGAAGTCATTTGGCCTCTCTAGACCACAGTTTCCCCATATGTAAATTGAGGAGATAGGATCAGATAGCCTTTAAGCTCTGACATTGTATGAGTCTAGAAATGCCCAGACTTGTGGTCTGGGCAGTTGTCTGCTCAGTCAAGAAGAGGAGACCTCAGTGCCAACTGAAGTTAGTCTGCAGGAGGGATCTGATTTCTTCTCATTGGCTGGAAGAAAATGCTAGAGGTTGTAAAGAAGGTCACATTTTGGCTCAGTGTAAGGAAAAGCTTCCTAATAACAAAAGCCATCCCAAAGTGGAATGGATTGCCTTGCCTCTTATATTCCCTATGAACATTTAGCCTGGGTGCCTCCTCTCCCAAAGGCTTGACTTGATTTTCTCCTCGGAGATGTTCCTAGCCCCATGATCCAGTGACTGTCCTCATGCCACTTATCCTCTGGACACTCTCTAGCTTATTGAAGTCCTTCATAATTTATGGTGCCCAGAACTGAACACAATACCCCAGGTCTAACCAAGGGAAAGGAAAGAGAAACTGATAACTCCCTAGCCACAGAAACACAGGTTTCCACAGTTGGAAAGGACCTCAGAGGCTATTTATTCCAACTTGCACTTACCACAATACCTGGCACATAGTAGGCACTTAATAAATTCATTTTGACTGACATACGTGTACTGACTGAGGATCCCCTCTATGAGAGCTCCAGCAAGTAGTTAGCCAGGCTCTGCTCCACAATCTCCTGTAGTATTAATGTGATTAAAGATCTTCCCCACTCATTCAATAGGGCTACTAGGTGCTAGGTGCTAGGACCCAGGCCCACACTCTTTTGCTATTTAGGTCACAAGAGGTGTGAAACCCTCGGGGCCATAAGGAGAGGTGCTAAGTATGTGCACTGGGTTCTAGCCAATCAGATGACAGCTAGGACTGTATATAAAAGAGTGTGAAAGCAGCACAAATTAGAAGCAGACATCAAGAAGACATTGAGGCAGCAGACATCAAGAGGGACTTGAAGAGCAGGCATTGAGAGAGCCAGCATCAAGAGAGACTGCAGAGTGGAGAGTGCACACCAGAGAGTTGTGGAGATCAAAGAGCTGAAAATCTACAGCATTGAGAGATTGGAGAAATGAGAATACATAGAATTCAGGAGAGTGCAACGACTCTGAGAACTGAAAGGGCTTTCAGAACTGTGGGAGAGGATGCAGGCAAGCAGACAGTTAGGAGTCATGAGTGCTTGTTTACAGGAAGGCCATAGCAGAGGGGACGGTACAAGATGACTTGGTTCTTTGTTGTAATACTATATTATAATTTCCTTGTTGCTACATTGAGGTGGGATTACTGGTTTTGGAATATAATTACTGCTGTATCAAATTGGGTTTATTGCTCCTGGGATTTGATCCTCTGGTTTCTAAATAAATGTTATACTTCTTCTGCCTTCTACCTAGAGAGTTTTTCATACTGTGTGATTCTGAACCATACAGGCATGTTCATGGTCATCCTCGAGGTCATGAATCTTGCCTTTCTCATATACCTCCAGGGATAAGGAGCCCATTTTTCTATTCAATCCAGTAAACATTTATTAAGTACCTACAGTGTGTTCAGCTCCTGGGATCTAAAGACTGAAATGAAAGAGTTGCCATCTTCAGTCTAGTTGGGGAGGTAGGCCATACACACAAATATAATTTGAGGTGGGGGCAAATAAGAGATCCAGGCAAAGTATACTGAGAATATTTGAGGGACAAATCAAGGAAAACTTTGTGGAGGAAGCAACAACTGAGCTCAGCCTTGATAGGAAATCTGAGAGAGAAGGATATCCATTCCACTTTTGGACAGCTCTATTAGGAAGTTTTACTTGACATAGCCAAAATCTGTCTTTCTTTCCAGTCTAGGAGAGAAAATTAAAACTCTTCTGCTGGACAGTTCATCCTCCAAGAAACTCTCGGCTATTATTTGCCTCTCCTTTTAGTGTCTAGACCATGTGTTTGGCCATTTGCAGACTCACAGACTGTCAGAGATGAAAGGGACCTTAGTCCCATCTTCCTCACTAGACTGAAAGCTGCCTGAGAGTAAAAGGCATTCCTTGTTATTCTTGGAAACTCCTAACATCCACAACTTTACCCCAAGTTGTGGCTGGTGCAGTGCTTACAAACGCAAGATAGGATGTCTGAACTAAGAGGAATCTTAGATATAATCTAGACCAGCAGTTCTCAATCCTTTTGGTCTCTGGGCAATTCACACTCTTCAAAATTACTGAGAATTTCCCAAACAGCTTTATTTATGTGGCTTTTATGTACTGATATGTATCATATTAGCAATAGAAACTTCTTATCATTATGAACGGAGGAAGTATTTATTAAGTACTTACTATAGGACAAATAAGGGAAGCTAGGAGGCTTAGTGGATAGAGTGCTGGCTCTGGAGCCAGGAGGACCTGAATTCAAATCTGGCCTCAGACACTTCCTGGATTTGTGACCCTAGGCAAGTCACTTAACACTTGTTGCCTCAGTTTCCTCAGCTATAAAATGAGTTGGAGTAGGAAATGGCAAACCATTCCAGTGTCTCTGCCAAGAAAACCCCAAATTGGTTCACAGTGGGTCAGACTCAGCTAATCGACAATATAACAACAAAAAATGGGCCAAACACTATGCTAAGTCTTTACAAATATTATTGCATTTGATCCTCTTGACAACTCTGTGAGGTAGGTATTATTATGATCTCCATTTTCCAAATTGAGGTAAGTGAGGTAGAAGTTAAGTGACTTACCTCGGTCGCATAGCTAGTAAGTGTCTGAAGATGCATTTGAACTCAGGTCTTCCAGACAAGAGCAGCTGGGTGGTGCAGTGGATAGAGTGTTGGCCGTGGAGTTAGGAAGATTCATATCCCTGAGTTCAAATCAGACCTTAGACACTTCCTAGTTGTGTGACACTGGGCAAGTCACTTAACCCGGTTTCAATCAGTTTCCTCATCTGTAAAATGACCTGGAGAAGGAAAGGGCAAACCACTCCAGTATCTTTGCCAACAAAACCCCAAACGGGTTTACAAAAAGTGAGACTCAATGGAAACAACTAAACAACAACTTCCAGACTCCAGGCCTAGTGTTCTATTCACTGCACCATCTAGTCGATATTACGAACATAGTTTTGACCTCATGGACTTCCTATATGGGTCCTTAGGACCCCACAGGGGGACACAGACTACATTTTGAGAATTGCTGACCTATTTCAAGCACTTTGTTTCACAGGGATGAATTGAGGCACAAGAAGAAAGGACTAGTCCAAGTTCATAATCTTACTTTAGTAGTAAGGGCTCATTGGATGCTGGTTGAACTGGGTCTGGGAAGCATCACGCCTTCAGGCTGTGACTCATTCATGGGCACCTGACATAGTTCCAAAGCAAATGTCTGGACCAGTCATTTTTCTTCAGAAGAGTTAGACATGTGCATGACATGGGAACTTGATGTTAGAGACAGACAAAGAAGGTAGTTGGCCAAGAATCATAACATTTTAGACCTGGAAGGGCACATGAAAGATTATCCTGGGAAATCCACATAATGGGCTCAATAAATCCAACAGTGTTTTCCTGGAGTCCTCAGGGGCAGTGTAGTTTAGTGGAAAGAGCCCTGGGCTCATGAATTCAGTGCACATGAATCGAAATCCTAACTCTGTTACTTGCTGTTTGTGTAACATTGGGCAAGTCTCTTAGGCTCTCTTGTCCTTAGTTTCCCTATCTGGAAAATGACTATTCTGGGCTAGATCATCTCTATGGTACCTTCCAAATCTATATAATTCTATGATCCCATGATTGTTCCTCCAAAACCAATGGAATCCACTGAAAGGTAAAAAGATGTTGGCCAGCTTATCAAACCATCACCAGTAATCAGTAATTCTTTATCCTTAAATTGCCAGTTACAAAGAGTCAGACTAAACTGAAACAAAGGGTCCATGTGCTGCTCACCTGCAGTAAGCTTCATTGTTTTCCTAGCCTTGGTGCTAACAGCCTGCTATGTTGGTAGCTGCCCAAATCGTTACACAGGTCACAGGGCCCACCAAGTTCAGTTATCCAATCAGTTAACAAGTTGATTCCTGATTCTCTGTTCTAGGGCCAGAGACAGTTCCTCCTTCCTTGTATTGGCATTCTTCTTTGTATTAAGCTCACATAGCCAGACACACAATGACAGCTCCCTGCTCTCTCACACCAGGCTTTCTACATTTGGTAGCAGCCCCCAAATTAAATTCAACAAACATTTACCAAGTACATACTCTGTGCCAGGAGCTGTGCCAGGCAATGGAGAGAAAGAGACAAAGGAGTCAGCACCTGCCCTCAGGGAACTTACATTCTACCAAAAATCAGAGGTAAGATGGACTCACCGAGATTTTTGTGACTATACATGAGAACAGGGAAAGGACAGAGAAGAAGATTTGAATCCTCTTCCCTCCAAACCTCTTCATCAGGTACTCAGGCATGGTCACCACCTGCACAGGTAGGAAGAAGCAAGAGTCACACTGCACTACAAAGCATCATGGGAATATTGGGCACTGGGATTGTGGGAATAGGGACATTTCTGAAGCATTGTGCCAGAAATCAAGCTATTCCATTCCCCTGAAGCTGGGTTGGGAAGCCACCATCCCAATGTGGGATTTGGAACCAGGGATCATGGTTCAAGGCCTGCCCCTCAAGTGACCTTGGGTAAGTAAATTGGCCTCTCTGGGTCTCAGTTACCTCATTTATGAAATTAAGAAGATAAAATAAAATCTCACATACAGTGCATCTTCCAGTGTTGTAACTAAAGAGATTTGGAAATTTGAGGCTTTATACAAAGATGAGCAGATAGCTTTCTAAGTGTGTTGTGGGGAGAATTGATGATGCAGGATTTTGGGAGAGAAAGAGCCCCTTCCTTTGGGTACTCACCCCAGCCTTGATGTAAATGGGGACAAAGATCCAGCCTAGGAGCAGCAGCAATAGCACTGCCTGCAAGAAACAGAGAAGAGATCATGTAGGAATCAGGCTTATTTTCTCACTGATCCTACTCAAACAATGCTTCATTCCCCAAGATCCTAGCTTTCTCACCTCCACCTCTATTCACTTGATACTTGCATTGCATGATTTAAAGGGACATTGGGAAATAAGGCTGCCAAGCCAGAACTTTCTTGCAGCTTTAATCAATGAGGCCAAAATGGGTTCCACCTTGAGAAAGTCATTCCTTTGAGTGTGATGTTTTCTAGTGTTTAATAAGGAGTCTTTAATATTCACCTGGTGCAGCTAGGTGGCACAGTAGAGAGCACTAGGCTTGAAATCAGAAAGACTCGACCTCTGCATGATTTCAAATCTGGCCTCAGACACTTACTGGATGTGTGCCTCAGTTCCCTCATCTGTAAAATGAGCTGGAGGAGGAAATGGCAAAGCATTCCAGTATCTTTGTGAATAAAACCCCAAATGGGGTCATGAAGTGCTGGATACAACTGAAAGATAACTGAACAACAAAGGCCCCCTATTAAAATGCAACCTCTGGAAGGAGGAACATTAGACCTTGGTCTAGTCCTTTACTTTCTCTGGGTCTCAGTTTCCTCTTCTGTAAAAAGAAAGGGTTGGGCCAACTTCATAGATTCCCAAAGTGGGAGACACCGCGCCCCTGGGGGGTGCTGGAATGATCCAAGTTGGCAGTCGCAGACTCAGGTGCAATTAGGGGGCATTGAATAAAAATATGGGGCCTGTGGAAGTGTAAGGAAGGAAGAGAAGAGAAGGAAATTTTAAAAAACCATTTGTACATATGTCATCTGTTGTGTAACACTGTTAAAGTCACAGTGATTACATAATTTTCCAAACAAACACACAAAATGCAAGTTATAACCAATCTATGGTCAAGTCTGCTGACTGGTCTTAAGCAACTGTTGGTAGGCAAGTGTGTACACATTGTCGGAAAGTCCAGTGTGCATCCTCATTAATATGTGCATGTAATGACTTGCTTACAATGCATGCTATACAGTTACATGACTCAATATTGCATAATCAAAATTTCAAAGCAGGGAAAAATACAAATTTACCACAAATTATTAAATTTAAGATGGGTCATTTTAAAAAATCATACATTTTTAAATGATGCAAATTTTAAAAAAACATTAAAGGGGTAAAGAAAGTATATTTCCAGGTGAGTGTTGAGTATTTTTTTAAAAGGGGGGCAGTAGGCCAAATAAGTTTGAGAACCTCTGGGCTACAAGATTTCTAAGGTCCCTTCCAACTTGAGTAACCTAGAATACAACTTGGTGTCATAGACAGAACTCTGGATATAGAATCAGGAGACCTGGGTTCATGTCCTGACTGATGCTTACTGGCTGAGTGACCCTAGGTGAGTCACTTTCTCTCCTCCTGCCTCGAGTTCCTTGCCTCTACTGCCATACTGACGGACTTGCTGCACCTTATGCACATGCCCCATGTTCGATCTCTCTCTTTACACGGTCCTTCTCCATACCTAGAATGCTCTTCCTCCTCACCCTGGCCTTGAAGAGTGATTCCTAGCATCCTTTATAACTCAAGTCAATGCTCCCTCCTTCCGGTTCTTCCATCCCGCAGGTGTTATGCCCCCTAAAATTACTTTGTATTTCATTGTATCTAAGGGTGTTGTTTCACCCAGAAGAATGTACCCTCTCTGAAGGCAGGGGCTCTTTTCATCCTCTTTCTACATGTACAGCACCTAGCACAGTGCCTGGCACATAGTAGGTGTTTTCAGAATGCTGGTTGAATACATAAGATGATTGGAAGCTGACGCCGTCCACCTAGAACAGTCTAGAAGTGATCAGATGTCAGCATTTTCATGTGAGTTAAGGTCCAGAGGGAGGTTTATGAGAGTAGATCAGAGTTTGGGGTGTGGGTAGGTGCATAGATGACTCAGAATTCTGGGATGTCAGAGATCTCTAACCTATTCCAGACTTGACCAAGAATTCCTGCTCCAATATTGCTATCAAGTTGTTCTTTCAGCTTCTTCTTGGAGACTGCCAGTATTGGGGTTGGGAGAAGCTCACTACTTTCCAAGACAGACTGTCCCACTTCCTGTTCAGTGTCTCAGATGCATCACCTACATTTGTCTCAATGACGGAAACACCAATTCCTGAAGCTGCGCCAGTCCCAGCCTGGCCCACAAAATTGGTACTGCCAACGTTGCTGGCAAAGAGAGAGGCACTGATCTGGAAACCAGAGGAAGAACATGCTGACATCAGACCGTGAAACCATCAGAGACTTTTATAGGAATGTAAGATCATGGACATGAGAATGGAAGAGACCTTTGGAAATATCTAATCCAATTGCCTCATTTTGAAGAGAAGGAAACTGAGGCCCAGAGGGGAGAGCTCCTGCACTAGGTCACACAGCTAGACAGTAGCAGAGGGGGGATTCAAACTCACTTTTTCTTGGGATTGTTAATGGTACTTGGTCACTTGGCTCCCTCCCCTCTACCATAAGAACAGGTTGCTGCTCCTTTCCACCCTGGCCATTCTGCTACCTGTCACTGGTTCTTGTTCTACTAAGCTAATGTATGACTCTTATTTTAATTTGTCTTTCTATTGAATAATAATGGGGGCTGAAAAATCCTAGACCAAGAAATAACACTGAGGAAGGGGCAGAGGAGGAGATTGGAACCCAAAGCCTCACTGAACCTCTCTCTCAAGCACATAGCCCTTTCCTAACTTTTATTCCTCTTCTGATTTCTGGGCAAAGTCCCAGGGCTCCTTTCCCTAAAGAGAAATGGGTCAAGCTCTGGATGAGGTCCAAAGGGAAGCCCAGCCTATCTCCTCTTGACTTTATTTCCGAACTGAGCTGGTCCTCACTGAGTAAGGGGCTTGGGAGAGGGTATAGAAAGCCACTGTTCAATTCAATAACAAGGGGATGGAGAGGGACATACTCACTGGCCACCACACCACGTCCCTGCCAGCCAGGAAGAAGCCTCCCACTGTCCCTCGATTGGTCCTCAGCACGGCCTGGGTAGAAAGGATCAAACAGGACACAAGATATCAGAGCTGAAGACACAGCAGAGCCAGCACACACACTACTAATAGGTGAAAGAAGCAAAGGGTGATTCTTCTCACCATCATGCGGTCATATTGTGCTATGAACAAATCTCAGTATTTGTTGTTTCGTCAATTAGTCCTGTCTGACCCTTCATGGTCTTCTTTAGAGTTTTGTTGGCAAAGATACTGGAGCAGTTTACCATTTCCTTTTCCAGCTCATTTTACAGATAAGGAAACTGAGGAAAATAGGTTTAAGTGACTTGCCCAAGGTCATACAGTTATTAAGTGTTTGTGATCAGATTTGAACACAGGTCCTTCCAATTCAAGGACATGTACTCTATCCCTGTATGGCTTCATTAAAAAACATAGAATCCCTGAATCTTAAGACTCAGAAGGAGTCATCCAGTCGAGCTTCCTTTCCCAACTCTGGTCCCCTTTCTCTTCGAACAGGTTTGAATTATTTGTGTTGTTTTTTAAATATAAATTTATTTTTTATTTTTAGTTTACAACACTCAGTTCCACAAGTCTTAGGATTCCAAATTTTCTCTCCCTCCCCCTCCTCCCCCCTCCCCCCAAGATGGTATATAATCCAATGTAGGTTCTATGTATACCTTCACATTGAACTTATTTACGTAGTAGTCCAGTTGTAAAGAAGAATTATAACCAATGGAATGAATCATGAGAAAGGAGAAATGAAACCAAAAAAGAAGGAAAAAAGAGAGCAAAGTTTGCCTCAATCTGCATTCAGACTCCATGTTTTTTTCTCTGAATGTGCATAGCTTTTTCCATCATGAGTCTTTTGGAGCTGTCTTTGAACCTTGCGCTGATGAGAGGAGTCAAGTCTATCAAAGTTAGTCCTTAGAGATACCATGTGTCTGTAATCATGTATAATGTTCTCCTGGTTCTGCTCCCCTCACTCAGCATCAGTTCATATAAATCATTCCAGGTTATAATGAAGTCTATTTGCTCCTCATTCCTTGTAGCACAATAATATTCCTTTACATTCATATACCACAGTTTGTTTAGCCATTCCTCAATTGATCGGCAACCCCTTGATTTCCAATGCTTTGCCACCAGAAAAAGAGCTGCTATAAATATTTTTGTACATACTGGTCCATTTCCCACCTGTGTGATCTCTTTGGGATACAGCCCCAGAAATGGTATTGCTGAGTCAAAGGGTATGCACATTTTTATAGCACTTTGGGCATAGTTCCAAACTGCTCTGCAGAATGACTGGATCAGTTCACAACTCCACCAACATTGTAACGATGTTCCAATTTTCCCACATCCTCTCCAGCATTTATCATTTTCCTGTTATGTCATGTTAGCCAATCTGACAGGAGAGGTGTGGTACCTGGGAGTTGTTTTGATTTGCATTTCTCTAATCAATAGTGATTTGTAGCATTTTTTTAATGACTGTAGATATCTTTAATTTCTTCCTCTGAAAACTGCCTGTTCATATCCTTTGACCATTTCTCAATTGGGGAATGACTCGTATTCCTATAAATTTGGCTCAGTTTCCTGTATATTTTAGATATGAGGCCTTTATCAGAGACACTGGTTGTAAAGATTTTCTCCCAATTTTCTGCTTCCCTCCTAATCTTTGTTGCATTGACTTTTTTAATACAAAAATATTTCAGTTTAACATAATCAAAATTATCCATTTTGCATTTTTTAATGCTCTCTATCTCTTGTTGGCACATGAATTCTTCCCTTTCCCATAAATCTGACAGGTAAATTATTCCTTGCTCTCCCAAATTGCTTATAGTATCAGTCCTTATTCCTGAATCATGAACCCATTTTGCCTTTATTTTGGTATACGGTGTAAGATACTGATCTATGCCCAGTTTCTGCCCTACCATTTTCCAATTTTCCCAACAGTTTTTGTGAAGTAGTGAGTTCTTAGCCCAGAAGCTGGATTCTTTAGGTTTATCAAAGAGTAGATCGCTATACTCATTGACTACTGTGTCTCGTGTACCTAACCTATTCCACTGATCCACCACTCTGTTTCTTAGCCAGTACCAAGCAGTTTTAATAACTGCTGCTTTATAGTACAGTTTAATATCTGGTATGGCTAGACCACCTTCCCTAGCATTTCTTTTCATTAATTCCCTTGATGTTCTGGACCTCTTGTTCTTCCAGGTGAATTTTCTTATTATTTTATCCAGCTCTGTAAAATAATTTTTTGGTAGTTTCATTGGTATGACACTGAACAAGTAAATTAATTTAATTAAAATTGTCATTTTTATTATATTAACTTGGCCCAACCATGAGCAACTGATGTTTTTCCATTTATTTAAATCTGACTTTATTTTTATGAAAAGTGTTTCATAACTACATTCATATAGGCCCTGGGTTTGTCTTGGCAGGTAGACTTCCAAATTTTTTATAGTATCTTCAGTAACTTTAAGTGGAATTTCTATTTCTATCTCTTGTTGTTGGGATGTGTTAGTAAGATATAAGAATGTGAAGGATTTATGTGGGTTTATTTTATATCCTGCAACTTTGCTAAAGTTTTTTTATTATTTCAAGTAGTTTTTTACTTGATTCTATAGTATTCTCTAAGTAAATCATCATATCATCTGCAAAGAGTGATAACTTAGCTTCTTCTTTGCCTATTCTAATTCCTTCAATTTATTTTTCTTCTCTTGTTGCTACACTTAACATTTCTAGTACCAAATTGAATGCGTCTAGCTTATCCACATTACATATAATGCTTGCTGATGGTTTTAGGTAGATGCTACTTATAATTTTAAGGAAGACACCATTTATTCCTATGCTTTCTACTGTTTTTAATAGGAATGGATGTTGTTTTCTGTCAAAAGCTTTTTCTATATCTATTGAGATAATCATACAGTTTCTGATGGATTTGCTGTTGATATGGTCAATTATGCTGATAGTTTTCCTAATATTGAATGAGCTTTGCATTCCTGGAATAAATCCTACCTGTTCAAAGTGTATTATTCTCATGATAAGTTTCTGCAATTTTATCCTAATATTTTATTTAAAATGTTTGCATCAATGTTCATTAGGGAAATTGGTCTATAATTTTCTTTCTCTGTTTTGACTCTTCCTGGTTTAGGTATTAGTACCATATTCGTGTCATAGAAATAATTTGGTAGAATTCCTTCTTCACCTACTGTCCAAATAGTCTATAAAGTATGGGAATTAATTGTTCTTTAAATGTTTGATAGAATTCACATGTACAACCATCTGGCCCTGGAGATATTTTCCTAGGGAGTTCATTGATGGCTTGCTCAATTTCTTTTTCTGATATGGGGTTATTTGGGCATTTTACTTCCTCTTTTGTTAACCTGGGCAACTTATATTTTTGTAAATATTCAGCCATTTCCTTCAGATTGTCACATTTATGGACATACAATCGGGCAAAATAATTGCTAATTATTGTTTTAATTTCCTATTCATTGGAGTTGAATTCACCCTTTTTCATTTTTGATACTGGTAATTTGGTTTTCTTCTTTCTTTTTTAAATCAAATTGAACAAAAGTTTATCAATTTTATTGGTTATTTTTTTTCATAAAACCAGCTCTTGGTTTTATTTATTAGTTCAATAGTTTTTTGATTTCAATTTTATTAATCTCTTCTTTGGATTTCAGTATTTCTAGTTTGGTATTTAATTGAGGGTTTTCAATGTATTCTTCTTCTAGCTTTTGAAGTTGCATGTCCAATTCACTGATCTCCTTTTCATCTATTTTATTCATGTAAGCATTTATAGATATAAAACTTCACTTAAGAACTGTTTTTGCTGCATCCCATAAGTTTTTGGTATGTTGTCTCATTACTGTCATTCTCTTGAGTGAAGTTATTAATTGCTTCTATGATTTGTCATTTGACCCATTCTTTAGGATTAGATTATATAGTTTCCAATTAATTTTTGTATATATTTCCATTTTCCTTTATTACAAATAAGTTTAATTGCATCATGATCTGAAAAGAATGCATTGACTATTTCTGCCTTTCTGCGCTGGATTATGAGGTTTTTATGCCCTAGTACATGGTCGGTTTTTGCGTATGTACCATGTACCACTAAGAAAAAGGTATATTCCTTTTTATCCCCATTCAGTTAAGAGTTCTAACATATCTACCTTTTCTAAAATCCTATTCACCTCCTTAACTGTTTTCTTGTTTATTTTGAGGTCAGATTTATCAAGTTCGGAGAGGGGGAGGTTGAGGTCCCTCACTAGTATAGTTTTACTGTCTATTTCTTCCTGTAACTCCCTTAACTTCTCCTCTAAGAATTTGTATGCTATACCACTTGGTGCATATATGTTAAGTAATAATATTACTTCATTGTTTATGGTGCCATTTAGCAGGATATAGTGTCCTTCCTTATCTCCTTTAATTAGATCTATCTTTGCTCTTGCTTTGTCTGAGATTAGGATTGCTACCCCTGCTTTTTTTTACTTTAGCTGAAGCATAATATTTTCTATACCAGCCTTTTACCTTTACCCTGTGTGTATCCCCCTGTTTCAAATGTGTTTCTTCTGAACAACATATTGTAAGATTGTGGTTTTTAATACATTCTGCTATCTGCCTCCATTTTATGGAAGAGTTTATCTCATTCACATTCATAGTTATGATTACTATATTTTTCTCCATCCTATTTCCCCCCTTTTTATGCTTTTATTTCTCTCTTCTCCCATAGCTCCAACAAACTCCTGTCTTGGGCTGCAAGGCCTGGGGATTGCTGCCATAGCTGGTATTTTGGGCCTGGACCTGTTCCTCCTCCTGCATTTTGTGCACCAGCAATCTCCCAGTATGGTGCACTGGCTGAGTTCTACTGCTGCTCCTGTTCTGGTGTTGTCTGGTGCCATTCTGCACACCCAGCACTCCTACCCCACTCAGTCTACTAGTGGCTTCTAACTCTCTCAAATCTGCTCAGATTTGCTTTTTTTAGAGGTATCTGACAATTTTTGAGAGAGGTCCAGTAGGCCCTTCATTTCACAGTGCCATCTTGGCTCTAAGTCTCTATTTGTGTTGTAAAAAGAGCAAAGCCCTTTGAGAAGCATTTTGTCTCTGACAGAAATTTGAATGACCAAATGCGAAGGTAAATTAAATAAAGAATGATTGCTGCTGGGGTTGTCAGGCAGACCTCTGACTTCTACCTGAGTGGCTCAGTCCTTATTAACTCTGGGATGAAATAGAAAGTCTTATGTTTGGCATTTGAAGCCCTACAAGACCTTTCCCATTTCCCCTGAAACTTTTCAGTCTAAGACTTTGTTCCTCTCCAGCTACACTAGCCTCCCAGCTTTTTCTCAGATAGAATCATCTAGCTCCCAGTTATGTACATTTTTTGGTTGTCCCCATCCCTGGATTTTTTCCTGTCCTTGCCTCCCCTATTACCTCCCCTGAACTCTCTCAAGACTCAGATATTATCTCTGCAAGGTCCTTCTTGAAATGAGAGCCTTCCCTCTGAGAGGACCTTCCTTTTATACAGTATTTATCTTTAATGGACTAGACATGGCAGGAAGTTCTTCGGAGGAATAGAGTCAGACACAACAGCAATGGTCACTTGCTAATGAAAACTTGTGCATCTCATGACCATCTCATTACCACACTGTCTTCTGCTTACCTAAATGCAATAAAATTTCATGAATACACCATCACAGCAAATATTGGCATTTAACAGACTATGTCATTGTAAGAAGCTACAGACAGGATGTGAGAGTGATGAAAGCTATTTGTGGTGCAGAGTGCTGGACCAATCATAGGTTCTTTCATTTCATAGGCTCTTTGTTGGCACTGAAGCAGTTTTCTCTTACTTTGCCCATGCTTAGATCTAGGTCACAGTCCTGGGTGGCAGTCCTGGGTGAGGAAAAGTTCTGGTTTGGCAGAGCTTGTGGCAGCAGTGGAGAGTAAATCCTCCTCACAGTTCCAAAGCAGAAAAGAGTGCTGGTGGTCACTCACTGACCAGAGCACAAGCCAGAAGAAGAGTAAACATTTCTCCTTTGATCATACTATCTTGGAAGAGCTTAATATTTACAGGACCCTAGAAGTATCAGTGAAAACAGCTGCAGAAAACCCATGAAGCTTGGGATAGTTTGCCTTCCACCCTGGAAGCAGAGTCCTACCTTAACAAAGAGCTAAAATTCAAGCAATTGGCTGATAAAATGAGCAAACCGTGGGAAAAAATCAGACTATACATCTTACTTTGGTGACAAGGAAGATGAAAACATACAACCAGAAGAAAATAAAGTCAAAGCTCCTATATCCAAGGCCTCTAAGAAAAATATAAATTGGTTGCAGGCCATGGAAGAGCTCAAAAAGAATTTTGAAAATCAAATAAGAGGCAGAGGAAAAATTGGAAAGAGAAATGAGTGATGCAAGAAAATAATGAAAAATGAGTCAACAAAGGATACCACAAAAAATGCTGAAGAAAATAATACCTTAAAAACTGGACTAACCCAAATGGAAAAAGAGGTCCAAAAAGCCAATAAGGAGAAGAATGCCTTTAAAAGCAGAATTGGTCATATGGAAAAGGAAATCCAAATGTTCACTGAAGAAGATAATTCCTTAAAAATTAGAATGGAGCAAATAGAAGCTAATGACTTTAGGAGAAATTAAGAAATTGTAAAACAAAACCAAAAGAATGAAAAAATAGAAGACAATGTGAAATATCTCATTGGAAAACAACTGGCCTGGATCCAAGAGAGAGAATTTTAAAATTACTAGACTACCAGAAAGCCATGATCAAAAAAAGAGCCTAGACATCATCTTTCACAAAATTATCAAGGAAAACTGCCCTGATGTTCTAAAACCAGAGCATGAAATAGAAATTGAAAGAATCCGCCAATCACCTCCTGAAAGAGATCCCCAAAGGAAAACTCCTAGAAATACTGTAGTGAAATTCCAGAGTTCCCAGGTCAAGGAGAAAATATTGCAAGAAGCCAGAAAGAAACAATTCAAGTAATGTGGAAACATAATGAGGATAATACAAGATTCTACATTACATCTACAATACATGTTCTACATTAAGGGATTGGAAGGATTGGAATATGAGATTCTGGAGGCCAAAGGAGCTAGGATTAAAACCAAGAATCACCAACCCAGCAAAACTAAGCACAAACCTTCGTGGGAAATGGACATTCAATGAAATAGAGGACTTTCAAGAATTTTTGATGAAAAAACCAGAGCTGAACAGAAAATTTGACTTTCAGATGCAAGAATCAAGAGAAGCATAAAAGGTAAACAAGAAAGAGAAATCAAAAAGGGAGTTATTAAAGTCGAAGTGTTTTCATTCCTAAATGGAAAGATGATATTTATAATTCATGAGACCTTTCTCAGTATTAGTGTATTGGAGAGATGCATGAATATAAAGGGATATCTAAAAAATAAAATTAAGAGGTGAGAGAGAGGAAAATACTAGGAGAAGGAGAAAGGGAGAGTTAGAATGGGGTAAATTTTCTCACATAAAAGAGGCAAGAAAAAGCTTCTTCATTGGAGAGGAAGCAGGGGGAGGTGAGAGGCAGTGAGTGAACCTTACTCTAATCGGATTTGGCTTAAGGAGGGAATAATATACACACTCAACTGGGTATGAAAATATATCTTACCCTACAGGAAAGCAAGAGGGAAGGGGATAAGGGGGGGATGATAAAAAGGAGGGCAAATTGGAGGAGGGGATAATTAAAAGCAAACACTTTTGAGGAGGGACTGGGTCAAAGGAGAGAATAGAAGAAATGGGAATGGGATAGGATGGAGGGAAATACAGTTAGTCTTTCACAACATAACCATTACAGAAGGGTTTTACACGACTTCACCTGTATAGCCTATATTGAATTGCTTTCCTTCTCAATGGGGGTGGGTGGGAAGGGAGGAAAGGAAAGAATGTAGAACCCAAAGTTTTAAAAACAAATGTTAAAAATTGTTTTCACATGCAACTAGGAAATAAGATATACAGGCAATGGGGCATAGAAATCTATCTCACCCTACAGGAAAATAGAAGGGAAGGGGCTAAGAGAAGGGGGAGTGATAGAAGAGAGGGTAAATTGGGGGAAGGGGTAATCTGAATGTAAGTTGGGGTGGGGGAGGGGGAAATGGGGAGAAATTTGGAATTCAAAATCATGTGGAAATGAATGTTGAAAACCAAAAATAAATTAATAGGCATAATAAAAAATAATTATATTTCAAAAGGAAGAAAAGAAATGTTGAGCAGATAGAATTCAGAAAAACCTGGAAAGGCTTGAATGAACTGATGCTGAATGAAGTGAGCAGAACCAGGAGAACGTTGTATATGGTAACAGCCACAATGTGCGATGACTAACTTTGATATACTCTTCTCTTCTTAGC
This sequence comes from Trichosurus vulpecula, assembly GCF_011100635.1. Classification (NCBI taxonomy): domain Eukaryota; kingdom Metazoa; phylum Chordata; class Mammalia; order Diprotodontia; family Phalangeridae; genus Trichosurus; species Trichosurus vulpecula. The sequence continues at coordinate 12,402,685 of NC_050573.1, forward strand.
AATGCAAGGGTCCAAGACAAAGCCAAAGGACTCATAATGGGAAATGAAGTCCACATTCAGAAAAAGAACTATGGAGTCTGAATGCAGATTAAAGCATATTATTTGCTGTCTCTCTCTCTCTCTCTCTCTCTCTCTCTCTCTCTCTCTCTCCCTCATTTCTTTTTTCTCCTGGTTTTGCTCATTGATTCTAATTCTTCTTTACAACATGACTAATATGAATGTATATGTAGAGCCTATATCAAATTACACACCATCTCAGGGTGAGGGGAGGGGAGAGACGAGGAGAAAATTTGGAACTCAAAATTGTGTGGAAGTGAATATGAAAACCAAGTAAACCAGGGGGAAAAGATGTGAAGGAACTAAATTCAATAGTATCAGACCTTAAACCATATTACAAGATAAGAGCAGTGGTAAAGTGTAAAATGGATAATTTTGATTATTTTAAATTAAAATTTTCCTCTATAAATAAAACCTACATAGCCCAGAAGAGAGGGAATACAGATAATTGGAGGAAAAAATTCTTATAGACAGTCTCTCAGAGAGAATGTGACTGGGCCACAATATTGTTGTGGTGTAGGAATGATGATCTGGTTGCATGTAGAAAAATATGGAAAGACTTGGACTTATGAAGGAAGATGCTATCCACTTTCAGAGAAACAGATCACAGGTGTAATAAGCATAACATGGTCATATATATACATATACATATATGTACATATACACATGTATATGTATGTATGTTGTAAGTATAAGTGTATATACTTGTATATGCATATGGATATCCATGTATATGTATGTATGTGTATATAAGTGTATATATGTATATATGCATATGGATATCTATGTATATGTTTGTATGCATGTATGTCTATTTGTGTATGTATACACATATATACATATGTAGGTATGTGTGTATTTCTATATATAATGTGTGTGTACATATATACATATATATACAGTGTGTGTATATATATACATATACAGTGTGTGTATATATATACATATATATACACATATACACAAACAAACATATTTGTGCTTAGTTATTGCCTTCTTGGGGGAGGGGAAGGGGAAAAAATAAAGTAAAAAGTGCACAGCAGAGGGCAAAAGAAAACCTATAAGCAAGCAAAGAAAATGTGGACAACTTTTAAAATGATGTGTAAGATTTATTATGTAGATTTCCTTGAAATGGAAATTTATTGCTTTATAATGAATCCTCTCTTACATTCTTCTGTGTACATAGCAATGGTTTTTTTTCTTCTCTTATTTTGTATTTAAGTTTAAAATAAATTGAAAAACTTAAAAAATGATGATAATAAATCAAATACAAGACTGAAGAAAAGTATAAAAAGGTAAACAGGAAAGAGAAATCAACAGATTTGATAAGATTAAACTGTTTACATTCCTGTGTGGGAAAATGAATCTTCTAACTCCTAAAATCTTTTTCCTCATTGAGACTGTTAGAAGGAGTATACGTAGATAGAGGACATGAGTGTGACCTGAATATCATGGGATAATTACCTTAAAAAGATAAAGGGATGAGAAAGAGGAATGCAGTGGCAGAACAAGAAAGGGAGAGGTAGAATGGGGTAAATTATCTCACATGAAAGAGGCACAAAGGAGCTTTTACAGGGGAAGGGAAGATGGAGAAAGTGAGAGGGGAGCATGTATGCCTTACTCTAATGGGAATTGGCTTGAAGAAAAAGTAACATACACACTCAGTTGAGTATAGAAATACATCTTACCCTACAGGAAAGTAGGCGTAGAAAGGGATAAGGGGGGCAGGAAGATTAGGGTAGGTAAAGTCAGAAGCAAAACACTTTTGAGAATGGACAGGATAAAAGAGAGTTGGATAAACAGGGGAAATAGGATGGAGAGAAATGCATACTAAATAATCAATGTGAAGGGCATTTTATAGATTTCTTGCTAAAGACCTTATTTCTCAAATATAGAGAAGTGAGTCAAATTTGTAGCAATAAGAACCATTTCTCAATTGATAAATTATCAAAGAATATAAACAGTTTTCAGACAAAGTAATCAAAGCTATTTATAGTCATGTGAAAAAATGTTCCAAATCACTATTGATTTGAGAAATGCAAATTAAAACAACTCTGAAGCTACTCCTCTCCACACACACCTATCAGATTGACTAATATGACAGAAAAGGAAAATGACAAATATTGGAGGAGATGTGGCAAAATTGAGACACTAATGCACTGTTGGTGACATGGTATACTGATACGAACACTCTGGAGAACAATTTGGAAGTATGCCCTTTGACCAAGCAATACAACTACTAGGTCTACATCCCAAAGAGATAAAAAAAAGGAAAAAGACCTATATGCATATAAATATTTACAGCAGCTCTTTTAGTGGTGGCAAAGAATTGGAAATGGAGGGGATGTCCATCAATTGGGGAATGGCTGAAAAAGTTGTATGTGATTGTGATGGAATAGTGTTGTGCTATGGGAAATGACGAGCAGGATGTTCTCAGAAAAACCTGGAAAGACTTACATGAGCTGATGCAAAGTAAAATGAGCAGAGCCAGGAGAACATTGTATACAGTAACAGCATCATTGTATGATGATCAACTGTGAATGACTTGGCTATTGTAAGTAATACAAGGCTCCAAGGCGATTCTAAAGGACTTGTGATGAAAAATGCTATCCACCCTCAGAAAAAGAACTCATGGAGTCTGAATGCAGATCAAGGCACACATTTCTTTAGTTTATTTTTCTGGGGGTTTTGTCTTATTTTCTTTCATAATATGACTAACAGGAACTATGTTTTGCATGACTGCACCTGTATAACCTATATCAAATTGCTTACCTTTTCAATGGGGAACAGAAAAAGGAAGGACAGAGAGAATTTGAATTGCAAAAAAATTAATCAACGTTAAAACTGTTTTACATGTAATTGGGGAAAAATAAAATATTATTTAAAAAAAAGAATTGAAAGAGAAGAAAAAGTAGCCAGAGCAGTCAAAGGGCCTGGATATAATGGAGAGGATGAGGAATAGATTTAGGAGGAGTGAAGGACAAAGAGAGATATGTTTACAGAAAGTGCTGGTCTTGCACAGAGGAATTTCAGAATTCTCCATTCAAAAAGTGGAACACTTTTGTAAGTTGTGATCACAACTGTGTGATTTTGGACAAATCACTTAACTTCCCTCAACCTCTGTTTCCTGATGTGTACAATGAGGTGGTGGAACTTTACAGGTCTCTAAGCCCTGTTCCAAGCCCTCCTTTATGATACTATGACAGTCTTGT